>NC_063359.1:39914224-39924885 GCF_021869965.1 Rhincodon typus | reverse complement strand
AATGCTTTAATAAAAAATTACATTGGTGAAGCAGCACCATAAGCAGCCAAGAATTAGTTATTTTGCTAATGTTCAGTTAAGGCAGATAAACCATGGAAACCACACAGACACATGGCGAGTGCTGGGTTTAATAACTTACGCGCCACTTTCAAGAGGCACTGCAAAAATTTATCAAGGCTCCTCAGACAGCACCTTCCAAATCCATGACCACTTCCACCTAGAAGGTCAAGGGCAGCAGATACACGGAAACACCACCATCTGCAAGTTCCTCACCAAACCGCACACAATCCTGACTTGGCAACATATCACCATTCCTTCAGTGTCAGAGTCAAAATCCTGAACTCTCTCCCTATTGGCATTGAACATTTATGACACCACCTAGCCTGTGCAGCTCATCTCCACCTTCTCAAGGACAACGAGGAACAGGCAATAAACATTAGCCAGCCGCTGATGCATACATCCCAAGAATGCATAACAAAAACCAAAGGAATTCAAGCCAGATTGCTGAGATGAATGTTGTTTCTCCCTGCTTCTTCTAAGGGTTCAGTGTGAAATTTCTCTGGACAATCCCTATCTAGTTACATAACTGGAAATTAAAATCAGGGATAACTGGTATGGGAAGTGGAAGAATGAAAGGTGGAACCTGGAATTGATGCCTACTGCCAGGGCAGAGATGGGAACATTCCATAATACAACATGGGTCTGGAAATGCTTGATATGATAAATGGATTGATAACATAGAACATGCTGCCTGAATGTGGTTATTTCCATCTTTCAACAGCAACTTTCAAAAGGGAATTGGAAGTAATTGAAAAAAGGACAAATTTCCAGGGGAGTGGGACTAATGAACAGCTCTTTCAAACAGCCAGTGCAGTTAACAGTGGGCCAAATGACCTCCTCCTGCAATATTGGTTCCAGAAATGAAAAGTGTCCAATTTTCAAGAACTACCAAATCTCTCCCTGCTGAGCGCAATAAATAGACCTTTAACAATCTCTGCTCTGCTCCAAGTAAAAAAAAAAGTGAGAAAACCTGATCTGGGTCTCAATCATGCTTGTTAGACAGAGGTGAAAGTGTACATGAAGCGGAACAGCTCACTGTATTCACCACTTAAGTTCACATGCTGATTTTTGGACAAGGGACCAGAGGAAAACCAGGAACCACAGAAATAAGCTCCAAAGAGCCAAAACCCAAGACAGGAGAAAACAGAGGAACAGCAAGAGAGAAAAGCTTTTAAAAAAATAAAGAATGTACAATTAATGTCCCACTGATGCATAGAATGTAATGAAGCACATTCAGAGCGAGAGAGACTTCACTTGAGTGAGGCCAAGTGAATATTTTTAGGAATTGGTTCAAAGTAGAATGCAATGCATGAAGGCTTGCTGCAAGAAGTGTGCTGAGTGAGGGATTCAGCGAAAGGCAAGGAGAGTTTTCCCCTGACTCGATGTTTCAGCCTCAGCATCTGATTTCCAAGTTTTGCAGAAGTAACATTCAAATCAGTAACTGATATTATTAGAAACTGCAAGTGTAATCAGTAATGTAGGTATTTTACTGTTTAATTGTTTAACAAGTTTACTGGCAGTGCTAAAATATTTGGGAGGTGCAGGGTACATCAGTTAGAAATTAATCATCAACTTTCATCAGAGGCTCCACTGATGTCACCTAGCATGTGGCAAAACATCTGAATGAGAACAAGCCAACTCGGTGAGTCAACAACCTCATTCATCAATTCGAATTAATTAATAAACATAAATGATGGCAGGGCAGGTGAATTTGGGAGCTTCCGGAGGCAGCAAGGAAATACAACTGCAGAAACTTCAGCTGTGAGTATCTGAGCTGGAAGCTAAGCTGCAGACACTGTGACACAACAGGGAGGGGAATAACTACCTGGGCACTTTATTCATATCCTTAGGAAAGGGTCTTCTGATTGTGTCAACAGTGAGGGACAGGAGGTTATGACTGCAAGTAAGGCAGTTAAGGGACTCAGTAAAAGCCTCAGCCTTTCCAGCTGTCTAATAGGTTTGAGATTTTCAGTTTTTTTTCAATGAATTAACTGGCAATTACACTGTGGTACAGGAAGCCTTTTGCAAGTGAAGAGTAAGGAGGAATATAGTGATAGTATGGAACAGTATTGGGATAGACTTAACGTTGCTCTCTGCAGCAAAGAGCACATGTCCAGATAGCTGTGTCATTTGTCCAGTGCCAGGGTCTGGAATATCTGCTGTGGGCCGGAGAAGAACTTGCAGTGGAAAGAGGGGGATCCCATGCTTGTGTACCATGTTGGTACACAACGACAATGACAAGGCAGAAAAGATGTTCTGCTGAGTAGATATGACAAGCTATGTAACAATTCAGAAAGCAAAGATAATCATATCTGGATTACTATCTGAGCTATGTGCAAACTGGCACAGGATGAATAAGATTAGAGAAGTAAATGCATGGCTCAGAGGATGGTGTGGGAAAAGTGAATTCTGGTTCACAGGGCACAGGCACCAGTACTGGGGAAAACTGGGTCTGTACAACAGGGACAATCTCCATCTGAACTATACTGGGACTGATGTTCTCACCAGTTGCCTAATGAATTAAGTAGAGAGCACTTTAAACTAAACAAGTTGAAATGAGGGCCCAAGCTTGGCTAATGTAACAAATCGAGAGAGAAAGAAAGCGTTGAGGCAGAACAGCAAAATACCAATGTGGAAAATGAACGTCAGAGAATGGCAGCAACGGAAAGAGAGAAAAATCTAAGACTAAATGAGCAATTAAGACTAGAGGCTACAAAAATAAAAAGCACATCTAAAAGCTCTGTATTTGAATGCACATAGTATTCACAGAGAAAATAAATTGATAGCACACCCTGTATTGAATAAATATGATCTGATCACTATAACTTAGATGTGGCTGCAAGATAATAAGGACTGAGTTGCATTTTAAGGGCCAAATGACATTCAAGAAAAATAAGAAGCTATATAAAGGAACAGGGTTAACTTTCCTAATCAAAGATAATATTGCTGCAATTGAGATGATCTTGGTTCAGGAGATCAGATCAGAACATCGGTGCAGGTGGAGATGAGGAAATAGTGGGGAAAAGATATCACTTGTGGGAGTGACCTGCAGATCCCTGAACAGTAAGCATGATGTAGGAACAGTAATAAACCAAATACTAGGTGTTATACATGTCAACCATAAAAATCAGATTGGTAGTAGTAGCTTTAATGTGGAGTACTTACAGCAGCACATTTTGGAACTGACCAGAGAGAGGGCTATACTGTACATGGTGTTGTGTAACATGACAGGGTTACTTAATGACTTTAGAGTAAAGGCACTACTAGGTAGTAGCAATCATAACGCGATTTCATGTTACATCCAGTTTGAAAGACAGTTGGCCTAAGAAGAGTATTTAAAACTTAGGAAAGGGCAACTGTATGGGCATGAAACATAAGCTAGCTGGAACGAAGTGGGATGTCAGGTTAGGCAATAGATCACTAGAGAAGCAGTGACAGATCTTTAAAGGAATATGTCAGAAAACTCATAAGTAGTACATTTCTACCGTAAATAAAATTTCCAGTGGGAGAACTCATTATCCATGGTTAATTAAAATAGTTAGTTACGGAAAAAGTGTATGATACTGCAATGAGGAGAGGGCAGATCAACAGACTAGTCAGAATATATATTCACTGCTGTTCTAATTACAAGGTCAATCTGGACCAAAAAGTAAGAGCAAGAAAGCGAGCCAGAAGTATAAAAACAGATAGCAAGAGTTTCTATAGGTATCTGAAATGGAAGAGGGTAATTCAAGTCAGTGCTGATCCTCTACAGGGCAACAATGGGGACTTACTACTAGATGGCAAGAAAATACCAGATATAATTAATTAATTAATATTTTACTTCTGTTTTTGTCATAGAGAATACAAAAAGCATCCCAGTAAGACTCGTAATGGATCTCTACAAGGCATCTGACAAGGTGCCATATAAAAAGTTATTGCAGTGTGGGAACTCGTGGATTTGGAGTAACGTATTAGCATGGATAGATGATTGGCTGGCTAATCGAAAACAGAGCACACATAAAGGCATCTTTGTCCAATTGGCAGGAATGTGACAACGATGGTCTTCCAGGGGTCTGTACTGGACCCTCGGCATTTTACAATTTACATCAATGACTTAGTTGAGGGAATGTAAGGCACAGTAGCTAAATTTGCAGATGACAAAGATACGTAGGAAAGTATGTTGTGAAGACGGCATAACAAAGATGCAGACCAATATAGATAAAGTGAGCAGGCAAAAATCTGGCAAGATATAATGTGGAAAAGTGTCAAATTGTTCATTTTGACAGGAAAAATGAGAAAACAGTATTATCTAAATGGTGAATGACTGTGGAATTCCAACGTGAAGATGCTATCCTTTATTACGAGGGGAACTGAACATACAAGTAAGAATATTATGTTTCAGTTACAAAGGCATTGTTGAGTCCACACCTCAAATAACGTGTGCATTATTGGTTTCCTTATTTAAGGAAGTAAGTTGAAAATGGTTTACTCAATTGACACCTGGAATGAAGGGGTTGTTTTAGAAGGAAAGATTAGACAGGCTGGACTTGTCTTCATTGGAGCTTAGGAGTTCAAGTGTTGATCTGAATGAAGTTTTTTAGTTTTGACAAGGTGGATGTGGAAAGGATGTTAAATTTGGCAGGATAAGTTCAGAACTAGGAGACAATTTTAAAATTAGGGGTCACTCTTCTTGACAAAAATGAGGGGAATATTTTTTCTCTAGAGCCGAGAGACTTTGGAACTCTCTGCCTCGGAAAATAACAGAGGTGTCGTCATTCAGTATTTTTTAAGGCGGCGAGAGTTGATTCTCTTGCCTAACAAGAATTTAAAAGGTTACCAGGGATTGTCTGGAATATGGAATTCAGAACAGAAACAGATCAGCTATGATATTACTGAATGGTGGAACAGTCTTGAAGGGACAGGTGGGCTCCTCCTGCTCCTAATCAGTACATTTGTAGAATGAACCACTAGAACAGACAGCAGATTTATGCCCAAGCATTTGTTTCTGAAATGAGAGGCTTTGAATCCCCGAAAGATGATCAAGGAAAGAGAAAAGCGTGAAACCTACACCACTGCACTGCAGTGATGCTGAGCTTTAACAGTGAATGCCAGCAAAGACGGCACAAAAATCAATGGGTTTACTGAACTGCATCAAGCAAAACATCTAGAAGAGGGAGGGAGATGTCAGGCAGCATCTCTTCATTCATCACTTCAAACTCAAAAACAAAGAATCAATCAATTCTGGTCAATTTAAGGTACTAAACTTTAGGTTATACACACTGACCAGTTGGGCTTTATTTTTACTTTACTCCACATGTGCCAAGATACAAATCAAACAAATTAAATGGAGTTGAAAAGCAATCCAAGTCTTAAGCCCAAGAACACCACATTCTGGTAAATATGTGGAATTCACTATCTTAAGAAGTGGCCAAGGCAAATAGCACCAATGCACTTAGGGTAAGTTAATGAAGTACATGAGGGAGAAAGAAATAGATAGGCACATTGATTGGATGAAATAAAGTGGAATGAGAGGAAGCACTTGTGTAAGACATATGGTACGGTGTAGTAAATTCCACTGAACGTAACAAGGAGCACAGACTGAAGGGGTGAACTATTCCTCTGTTGCTTGCATGGGCCATGTATGGAAATAGCCTGACTAGTCTTGATGCAGGTCCTGTTGAGCTAGGGCCTACAACACAAAACAAATCTTGGCAAAATTTACTTGAGGGAAATGCAACAGGCTGGTCAGTGGATAAAAAGGATACCACAGAAGCCAGTACTTTTCTCAAATGGGGCTCAGGCAATAATACCCCTGCCCTCGAGACACTCACTGCTGGAAAAGGTGTTTCATTCTCTGGCACTTGCATCTTTCAAACCCACAAGTAATTCTTTCTTCTTACAATTATTCCCCCTCATGTCGGGTCATGCTCTGCCTGACCATACCCACTTCCCCCCCTCCACATCTGGCAGCGATAGTCCTGGACCTGTGTCATGTCAGCTCAAATATTAGCTTTTCAACGGCTGCAAAGTTCCTGCCAATGTTTTCTTTCAAATTACACAAACTGCAATTATTTGTAAGTCAGAATGGTGAAATTACTTGGCATACCTACTTTGAAAACCACATAAAATATAGGAGTCTGTGAGGATGTTTTTGTTCACAATCCACCCCTCTCACCCACAAAGAGAGAATCTTGCCCTGTTGGTTGTCAACGTACCTGCCCAAATGTAGAGTACAGGAATACCGGAATCTCAGCCACTGTCATCGCCAGGGCTTGGATAATGGATGCCCCATCCGTTCTCCTCAACGACATTGTGCACCCAGGTCAACTTTTCCCGTACGTCCACGAGGAAAGGATCTGTTCGCCGAAGTCTTGTTCAGTCAGTTGGCAAGGGTCATCAAGCAGAGGGGTTTGGGATGTTTCAGTCAGTTCTCATTGCATTTTAAAATTCAGAATCAGGGCTCCCTTGAGGGATGGGGTGGGGCTGGTGGGCGGTAGGAGGTAGAAAAATGCAGAAAGCTGCAATCCCCACAAAACTGAACTGTCACCCTAGTCCCTCTCTGGCGCTTCCTTCCAATGCCAGTAGGTTGACAGCTCTCAATTACCATGCAGCTCCAGTCAAAGCTCCTGCCCTAGCCTCAGTGTTCTAACCACTTGCTCCTTCTAGATTAATGAAAAGCCAGGATTAAAAACAAGGTAACAGCAAAGGACCAGCAAAAACAAACACAACTGCCACAAACACATGGAGCCTTGTGCATCCAACTCCTTACTCAGAATAACCCCAAACTAAGAGGAGGCAACTCGGGACTGCAGCATGACACCTGCATTAGATTATCGCCTGCTCTCCCCTCCCTCTGAATGGCATCAGCAGGAGTCAGAGCAGTTCTTCAGTGCTCCCAAGAAGGTCAGCAGAGGGTAGCAGCAAAGAAAGGAGAAAAATGTCTTCAAAAAGAAGCTAAGACTACATTCAATAGTTCCAACAGACTGCTCGGAGTCTGTCTGAAATTCTCCACTTATCCATTTGGAATCATATTCATTTACAGCACAGAAGGAGACTAATAAGCTCTTTATATAGCATTGGCTATTTGTTAGAGCATCCAAAACTAATCGCCAACAGCCTCACAGACGTGTATGTGCCTCTGTTTCAAGCTTTTTACCTTAATATATGCATGTATCTATCTCAACCATTCCTTTTAGCAAAGCCCATGTGGTCCAACAACTCTCCACATAAACAAATTTCTCAAATTCCCTCCTAACTTTCTCTGTAAACTGTTAACCCCTTGTTACTGACTCATCAGTTAGAACAGGTTGACTTTCCCTATCCGCCCCACCAATACCAGCATAATTTTAATACCCTCAGTACAGAAAATAGCTCACCCTTCCTCCCCATCTCTCATGTCACTCTTCAGAATTACAAATTCCCAGCACTGCACCATATTAATTAGTCTATACTAGCCACTCCTCATTTTAATGTGCTTCCTATGATGAATATTACACACAACACCATAATTAATGTAAAATGCCCTGTCCTACACACAGGATTAGGATTTGATTTGATTCCATTGCATGGGATTGAGATCTTTTTTACAAGTACAAATAGAATATCCTGAACATGTACCATTTTAGAAATGATAAAATAGTCAAAGTTGCTCATTCCCAGAATGTTTCAGGGCAAGTATGACAATGAGCAAAAAAAAAGCTTTTGTCAGCAAGGTGATATCTGGATTGCACTGCCTGTGAGTGTAGTGCTAGAAGGTTCAGTTGAAAGAATCAAAGGAGAGTTTGAAATTGAAAAGGAAGAATTAAAAGAGTTATAGGGACTAAGCAGGGAAATGGCACTAGGTGAACTGTTCACTCGAAGAGCTGGTGCAGATACATTGGGCCAAATGGCCTCCTTCTGCACAGTAAGCATTCTGAGATTGAGAATTCTTTTATTTGCAAGAAATACTCAAGTCAAATAGCAGAGCACTCTATATCACAAACAAATCAGACAATAGTCAATAAATTAATTATGAAACTGAGATACAACTACCACATCATACTGAATTAAACATTACAAGGAAGGATGTGAGTGACTACAGCCCTTTGAAGGTTTTAAGCATTCCTTCTCAATTTGTAAAAGGTAAGAATTGAAAGATGAGGGTTTTGTCTGAACCCAGAACAAAAGAAGGTAATTTGGTCTTTTTTTGCATGTCTATTGCTTAAGGCACCAACTGTGTTGTGACAGATTGAACTCAATAATGATTAGTTGCAAACCAAAAACAAGCCGATGTCAAGTCTGAGAATTTAATACTGCGGCCAAACCCTACATTTTGTACAAATTCATTTACTGCCTTTCCTCCCAGATTTGTAAAATCCAAGTGAAATTTTAAATAAATTTATCAACCTCCAGATCCACGTTCAGAGGATTTGACTCTCGAGTCACCTCTTTTCATTACATCTTTCAGTATCTTTCCATTGAGTGTTTACTCCAATTACACGCTGTTTTGTGCAAAATGACGTAGTAGCCCCAAATGAATTTAATACAGGACTCCTACAGAGACTGAGCCATAGGTTTAAATGGAGGCTCAGCTATACAAGTTCAAAGCTTAATTGAATACTGCAATATACAGATGGGGAAAGCTCTGTGGATCACTGGTTCTTTAAACTTCAGCAAACCAGAAGAGTACCAACTATTCCAAATTCAACCTCTCCCAAACATAAACCATGCAACACCAAATGGTTGTCCTTTAACAGGAGTACTGCCCAATCAGGAACAGTGCAGGGACATACTTTAATCATCCTTCTCCCCAGATTAACAAAGTCAGAGAAGAATATTCCTTCTATCATTGCAAGTGCCCAGGGAGAACATAAAGAACATAACAGCTAGGAGCAGGAGTAGGCCATCTGGCCCCTCGAGCCTGCCCCGCCATTTAATAAGATCATGGCTGATCTTTTTGAGACTCAGCTCCACTTACCCGCCCACTCACCATAACCCTTAATTCCTTTACTGTTCAAAAATTTATCTAGCCTTGCCTTAAAAACATTCAGCGAGGTAGCTTCAACCGCTTCACTGGGCAGGGAATTCCACAGATTCACAACTCTTTGGGTGAAGAAGTTCCTCCTGACCTCAGTCCTACATCTGCTTCCCTTTATTTTGAGGCGATGCCCTCTAGTCCTAGTTTCACCTGCTAGCGGAAACAACCTCCCTGCCTCCAGCTTATCTATTCCCTTCATAATCTCATATGTTTCTATAAGATCTCCCCTCATTCTTCTGAATTCCAATGAGTATAATCCCAGTCTACTCAGTCTCTCCTCATAATCCAACCCTCTCAACTCTGGAATCAACCGAGTGAATCTCCTCTGCACCCCCTTCAGTGCTAGTATATCTCTTCTCAAGTAAGGAGACCAAAACTGCACACAGTACTCCAGGTGTGGCCTTACCAGGACCCTATACAGCTGCAGCATAGCCTCCCTGTTTTTAAACTTCATCCCTTGAGCAATGGCAGACAAAATTCCATTTGTCTTTTTAATCACCTGCTGCACCTGCAATCCCACCTTCAGCGATTCATGCACAAGGACACCCAAGTCCCTTTGCACAGCAGCGTGCTGCAATTTTTTACCATTTAAAACATAGTCCATGTTTTAAATTTAGGCTGCAAATTTAAACCCAGCACCTAGCCAAGCAGTTGTAGGCTTGTCAGCAAGTTGTTCCAAATTTGCTCACCACACAACAACATTAATCTGACCTAACTGGCAAATAACAATCAATTTTAATTATACAGCACTTTTAACATAGCACAATATCTCAAGGCTCTTTAATTATTTTTTCATGGGACGTGGACATCACTGGTAAAATCAGTATTTGTTATCCATCCCTAGCGGCCCTAGGACTCAGTAGCTTGCTGGGCCATTTCAGAGGGAAGTTAAGAGCCAACCACATTGCAGTAGGTCTGGAATCACATGCGACAGACTGGGGATGGAGGGCAGGTAGTGGTGCTATAAAACGAAAGTAGACATTGATCTACAGGACGGGTTACTTGGACGGGTGGTCAAAGACAAAGTGCAACAGCGTCTAAAAATGGAATTCCAGAGCTTAGGGACCTGACAGCTCAAGGCATGGCCACCTCCTTTTAGCAACAGTTAAGTTCTGAACTCCAAAGAATGCAGTGTGGGAGTCTGAGCCAATGGGACAGTTTTATTTGTACTTGCACTTGGGCCAACATCATCTAAATTCAAAAGCAGAAAACTGGGAAGGCTCCACTGAAGCTGATTCAGTGAGACCCTAGTACTGGAAAAGATAAAATCAACACACCAAAAATGTTTTATCATCAGGTAAGTTACGGAGTTAGCTGGTCTCTAATGCAGCAGGGGCCTTCGACACCTTTCAGCTGAGGAGAGGAGAAGCCAATTCACCACGCCGTGCTAACCAGCTGTGACAGCATTGATGTACAGGCAAATCCATTTTCTCACCTTCTTCCCAAATTTCCCTGAACTCACTTCAAATATGGCGAATGCTGCTGGATGTGGACATCACTAGCAGCAGCAACATTTACCATTCATGTTGCCCTGAGGAAGAGGTAGGTGGCCCTCCACTCGAGCACTGCTAGTGATCCAATACAGTTGTTTATTGAATCAGAG
>NC_063359.1:39899885-39913824 GCF_021869965.1 Rhincodon typus | reverse complement strand
GTCAGATCAACATAAAAAATCCATCAGTCATGAAAGGAAAGGAAATCTGCTGTCCTAACCCCGGCAGATTTCCTTTCCTTTCATGACTGATGGATTTTTTATGTTGATCTGACAGAACTTAAAACGGATAAAAAAAAAAAACTTAATCCAAAAATGGCCATGGTGGGATTTGCAACTCCTGTTCTCTGGATTATTAGTCAATTACTATAACTGCTACACTTCAAATTAAGGATGGGAAAGATAACCCTCTTATGTTGCATCTCAGTCCAGCAGCACGCAGTCATGAAACACTTTGGGGGCATGGAGGGCACTGCTCCAGTTAATTTGATTATTTTTCCCCTAAACAATGCATAGGGTTGACTCAAAAACATTAAAAGGTATGTACCTTGAACACAGATTGAGGCTCACTTCCCACTATTCCATCAGACATCGTTAGCCCCAGGGTTGGGGTATTCAGGATACAGTTTGATGCAGAACAAACATTACATCCTGTTGAAAAACAGAAACACAACTAAGTTAAAAGGAGAACTGTTGTAATGCTAACATTAAATGAATGTTAAGAAATGAGCGGTAGATGTAGGGAAACCTCTTTCAAAACAAAATCTGAAATTTCTATCCGAACGCAGCATAATTTCGCCAGCCTGAAAAGGATTAAATATTTAAAACTTTGTTCATGAGACAAGGGCATCTCTGCCCTCAAGAACTCTTCCAATCTGTTTTATGTGATGCTGTTACATAGGGAACCCCAAGATTTTGATCCAACAATATTTTTCAAGTCAGGGTGGTGCACAACTTGGAGGGGATCAGGAAGGTAGTAGTGTTGCCTGGGATCCTATTGTTTTGTCCTTCTGGGTGGTAGAAGTCAGGGAGTCAGAAAGTGCCATTGAAGATACTTCACAAGGAAGTCCCAACTGTGTGACTAATAAGGCACAATGTTGTAACTAAAACTTCTATTTAGAATAACGTATACTGTGATGTGAAGTAGTCATTTGGCCATGACATGTTAACTCTGTTTCTCTCTTCACAGATGATGCCAGGCCGGCTGAGTTTCTCCAGCTTTTTCTGTTTTTACTTCTGGTCTCCAGCATCTGTAGTGCTCCATTTTTCTTATTGTACTTATATAGCATCTTTAACAGATAAAAGTAGACCCGGGGAACCTCAGAGGCACAAGAAGCAAAGATGTACGACATACCAAAGGAGAAAATATTAGAAGTAGCAATTATGCAAAGAGGTAGAAGTTTGGAGAGGGAATTCACAAGCTTACAACATGGACAGCTTTAGGCACAGTTACCAGTGGTGGAGTTTCCTGCTTAATCTAAAATCAAACAAGAAAAATACATGAAATTACAATACACCTACCCTGAATTTATTTATAAATAAGATGCCAGCCTTAGAAAAAGTTAAAATGCAAAAGCGAAAATCTATTTGCTAACTAAATGAAGCAAATCAGCCCTAATTACAGGGAATACAAAACTAGCCAGTAAGGTCACCTTGCTACAATTCAATGCAGCAGCTCAGAAAACGTGCTGAGGTACGTGAAACAGATATCATCCAATCTCTCTCCTCTGATGTTTCTGAATTACACAGTGTAAAGGAGAAAATCAACTACAGGTAGTGCCCGACTTAAAAACGTCCAAAATACAAACACTCGTACTTACAAACAGGATCCCACACAGTGAGGTATTAATATCAAAGATCTGAACAGGTGAACGTCTGCTCATTTTTACAAATGCCTATTTTATATTGTATTGTGTCCTGACTTGCGTGCAAATCGATTTATGAAAATACAGAAGAATGGAATCCATTCATAACCCAAGGTCTGCCTGTACCTGTAACATGAACATATGAACAGGAAGCAGGAGTAGGCCATCCTCTGCCATTTAATAGGACCATGGCTGATGTAATTTAACCTGAATTCTAATTCTCACCTACCCCGATAATCTTTACTACCCTTAATGACCAAGAATCTATCCACCTCTTCCTTAAAAACATTCACCGAATCTGCTTTCACTGCCTTTTCAGGAAGACAGTTCAAAGACTCACGACCCTCTGAGAAAATACATTTTGCCTCATCTGTGTTTTAAATGGGCAACCTCTTATTTTTAAAACAGTGACCCCTGGTTCCACATTCTCCCACAAGAGGAAGCATCTCATCGAGTGGATAGAGACCTGCCGCTTCTCGTTAGCCCTACAATTGTTTTATTTACAGGTAACGACCCAATTCCATCTTGAAACCCCATGATCAAATCTTCCTCCAATGCACTCTCTCAGCGCATTCCAGACCCTAACCACTTGCTGAGTAAAAATGTTTTCAAAATGCAAGTTGCCACTGTTTTATGTAAGGGTTGCTAAAACCTAGGATGTTATATTGCAGGAAGCAGGTAGAGAAACTAAGTTAACTTTTAAGGGAAAATGGAATAAATATTTGGAGCAATGTTACAGGGCTATGAAGAGACAGCTGGGTGGATTGCTGCAGCAAAAAGACAGAGACAGAATCCCTGTAAACAACTAGTGGTGTGCGATGTTGCGACTACATCTGCCCGACCTGAAACTGTGAATGAGATTTAGAGCACTATCCTAGACCAAACGGAAAACAAGTACCTGATACATGTCTGACTAGATCTCCAATAAGATGAGATAAGTATTCAGGATGCAGAACCCAAACGTAATCAAATGATTAAATACACAAAAGATTTGACAGGCTTTCTGAAAGCAAAAAAAAAATTTCAGCAAATTAATAGAAAGAATTGGACACCAGTTACTCAAGATCCAAAAGGTACACACTAACATCCCATGCTGCAATGTTTTTTTGCTTAAGGAGAAAAATAAGGAACCTAACTACCAACTGTAGATCCTTCAGCGCATAAACAATAGCTAGGAGTTTGCGACATGCTAGGAAGAAACTCAAGAGATTTACACATTGCTATAAATAGCCAAAAAGAAACCAAGCTTGAGAAACTGAGTCAGATGATCCCCAGATGTGTTCCTGCATTGAACGTAGCCATTTTTTCCACATATGCATTTTACATTACATCTTATACAGTAAATATAAGACGACTGTGCATACATTGCACTCTTGCTGCAACAAACCTATTAATATATTCACCACAACATCTGCACCTCTTACACTGAAGTTACTTGTCACTGATCAAGCTTCTGGACTTGTCTCACTATCCCTTCATGTGGCTCAGTATTAGATTTTGTCTGATTAGATGAATGAAAAGCACCTTGGGGCATTTTTTTCTGCAGTTAAAGGAACAATATAGTTATGGCAAGTGACTGCTTCAATAGCATTTAATCAGTGCAAGTGCTTGCGAAATCCTGACGTCACGAAAGGTAAACTTTCCTTTTCACTTGTCAACATGTGGAAGCTGGATACTTCCATTATCTCAGGTACTGTCAATAATTACAGGACACTTGCATAAACAGCCTGACCTAGTTGCAATCACGGTGCTGGCACTACAAATAGCTTAGTGTTCAGGCAAAACCGCGCCAACATACATCTCACCTTTAAACATATTCACACATAGCCATTACTGTTTAAACCATCACTTGTTCAGTTAACCAAACTGCTGTGCTCAAACGCTGTACAAAACAAATCAAAACTAGCAACCCCCAAATAACTATTCAATAGTTACTAATAAATTCAATAAGGAACTCGGAAGAAGTCTGTTTACCCAAAGGGTGAGGAGAACAATCATATGGGTGCTTTTTTTAAAAAAAAAAAACAGCCTGTCTGAACAAGTTACAAGTTACAACACCTCTGAGGCAGGCAGGACCTGTACTCAAACCTTTTACGGCAAAAGAAATGGATCCTACCACTTTGCCACAAGATCCCTTTGGAACTGCAATCAGCAAGACTTGAACTAACATAGGAAAATACCAATGGATTTCTAATCCATCACTTTAACCACTTGGCCCCAACTACAGGCATGGAGTCTTTCAGGCAAATGACATATGTATTTAAAGGCAAGTGAGTTAAATATGAAGGAGAAAGGAATACAAACATAGAAATCAGGAACTGGAAAAGGCTATGCGGTCCCTTGAACCTTCTCCATTATTTAATGAGATCAGGGCTAATCCAATCACTCCACATTTCTGCCTACCCTGGATAACATTTCAACTCCTGCTTATCCAGGATCTATTCATTGTTGCCTTAAAAATATTCAAAGACTTAGCTTCCAAAACGTTTTGAGGAAGACAGTACCAAAGACCACAACCTTCCATGAGAAGAAAATTCTCATCAGCTGTCTTCAATGGGTCTCCCTTATGTTGAGACAGTGAACCCTATTTCTAGAGTACTCCACAAGACAAAACATTCTTTTTACATGCACCTGTCAAAACTCCTCAGGTTCTCTTGTGTTTCAATCAAGTCACCTCTTACTCTTGCAAACCCCACTGCCCAAGCATAGCCTGCCCAATTTTTTCTTCATAAGACTTCCCTCCCATTCCAGGTAGAGAACGATGTGGCTGATAGAGTGAGAGGAGGTGGAACATATTTGAAGAGAAGTGGTACACTTCCCAGTGTTCAGGAGAACACTGACCTTTCAAACAGTATGACCGAAACAGATCTCACTGTACAAAGCAAGATCCCACAAACAGCAAATTGTCTGAAAAATGTCCTTACGTTAGTACAATGATCACAACTGTGACATATTTAATTGGCTGTTGAAATGGCTTGGAACATTGAGTGTATGAAAGGTGCTACAGGAATGCAAGGTTTTGTTCCCCCCTCAATGTCGTTTCTACCGAACATGGGCACAATTTTTTTTCCATTCATTCATTCATGGGGTGTGGGCATCATTGGATGGGCTACCATTTAATGCTCAGCCTCATTGCCATTGAAAAAGTGGTGGTGAGCTGCTTTCTTGAACCATTGCAGTCCATTTGGTGTTAGTAGTCACACAATGCCTCACTTCAGGAGTCCTCACCTCTGACCTACTCTTGTAGCCACTGTATTTGTGTGGCTGGTCTAGTTCTGTTTCCAGTCAATGGTAATCCCCAGGACGATAGGCCTAGAGTCTAGGCCCGAAACGTCAGCCTTCCTACTCCTCTGATGCTGCTTGGCCTGCTGTGTTCATCCAGCTCTACACCTTGTTATCTCAGATTCTCCAGTATCTGCAGTTCCTACTATCCCTGAGGAACACTATTGGGGCACCAGGAAGGGAGAGTCCAAGTGGTTCAAACACACAGAATTCCCTAAAAGTGTAAGTGCAGGTTAACAAAAATCGGAAAAAGGTTGACAATATTTGAGTTTACAAATAGGGTATAGAGGTACAAGTAATAAAAAAAATCAATTTAACCAAAAAAAAATGCATAGGCTAGAATGTGAGTATTGTACGCACTGTTTTAAACATTTTATTATAGAAAGGCAATTACAGCCACAGCGCAAGGATAATGCATACACATACATTATAAATGTGAAGAGGAAACAGATGTCGTTTCTACCAGAGAAGGGATTACTATGGCATAGTTAACAGAGTGCAGAGCAAGAGAAAGAATTCTGAAGAAGTGTCAGACAAGTCTACTTTATTTGGTTAGAGTATCCATGGTGAAAGTTCATTCTTAAAACTGTCACTAAGGATTAAGAGAGAGAATAGGAGAAATTCTTAACGTATTAACAGCTGATATATTGGCGCTCAGGTGTTTGAGGTAGTGATCATTACATCTTGTAAAAAAAGAACTGGATAAATATTGGTGCAGATTTGAAGGAGAGAGGAAGCAGTGAGATTCATTTCTGGATTGCATTAACAAAAAGTCAATTCACAAGTAATGGGCCAGATGGCCTTTCTGTGTTGCAATCCTCGAAGCTTTACCTGCCAGTGGGGCAAAATAAAGGATGCTCTATGCTGTCTGCTTTGATTTAGTCATGACACTCTTACCTCTGAGTCAGAGTGTTGCAAATTTCAGTGCTGTTGCAGGGACTTTAGCATACAATCTTGGCTGACACAGCATTAAGGAAGTACAACATTATCAGAGATATTGAGACATTGAGCCATGGCCTGAACAGGCAGACATAAAAAGATTCCAACACTTCTCCTTGAATCAACACCACCAGTTGTCAAATTGCGGTTTCTGGAATTATTACCACATGCAGAAAACAATAGCGACTGCGTGATAAAAACAAATCAATGGCACTGAAGTGGATGAGGACAAAGACACCTAAAATGTTTTAGTGGCGCAAAAGCGATGCAGTATATGAATGACAATTTCTCCCTCCTTGCAAGATCACCATACTACACCAGACCCAAGAATGATCAACACCGACAAGAGATGCACAAAATGAGGAAGGCTTCCATGCACTGGCACTAACTGGCTCACCCAGCAGCAAAAAAAGTAACAGGAAGTCCTGGAGATATTGAAGACTGTGAGATGGATCCAGATTCAAAGAACTAAACAGAATTTTGTAGGAGAGAAACAGGCCATTCAGCCCAAAAGATTGACATGTATATTGCACATATTCCCCCTCCTACTCCTTATATCAAACCCTCATCAGGATACCCTTCTATCCCCTGCTGTCTCTCACCTGTGTATCCGGCTTCCCCTTAAGCACATGTATGGTTCTCACCTCCTCCACTCCATGTGACACCAAGAAAATCCACACTTTCTGAATCACACTTGTCCAGAATTTGAGCAGCCAAACCTGGGGTGGAACGTCTGCCACGAAGGGAAGGAAACAATGTTGGTTTGTCAGGGTAGAAGGGGGTGGGAGAGAGGGGAAGCAGAAGGATGTGAGAATGGACAGAAGATTGGGGGCTAGAGAGATCAGGAAGGGACACTGAGAGAAGGGGGGTTTGGAGGGTGAACGCAGAACAGTCATAGCTCATACATCACTTTGACTGATCACTCAGCATGGCGAGACAGCACATTAGTCAGTGGCACTTGAAAAAGAGAGAGGGCAACCTCCATTTCACAGGGCGCCCCCGATGACAGGATGCAACTCGCTCTTCGGGGTCCCATGCAGCTTCCAGGTAAGAAAGGCTCGATGAAACTTAGTACCAGCTGATGACGGAGATCATGCAGGATCCAGGTGGCTCATCCGCCATCCGATCCGGGTTCGATTCCACCCTCGGGGGGACTGTCTGGGTGGAGCGTGCACATTCTCCCCGCGTCTGCGTGGTCTTCCTCCCACAGTCCAAAGATGTGCGGGTTGGGTGGGTTAGCCATGGTACATTGCCCCATAGTGCCCAGGAATGTGCAGTCTAGGTGGATGAGCTATGGTCGTGGTGGGGTTATGGGGTGTGGTGGGGTTATGGGGTGTGGTGTCGGGGGGTTGGTGCAGACCAGATGGGCCGAATGGCCTCTTTCCGCACTGTAGGGGTTTCTAGAATCTGAAACAAACAAGAGAGAAACTCAGCAGGTCTGGCGGCATCTGTGTACAAGAGAGAGAAGCAGAGATAACGTTCGGAGTCCGGTGACCCTTTGCTGCTGATGATGAGGAGGAGGAGGAGGAGGAGGAGGAGGAGGAGGAGAAATGGTGGCTTTTACCTAACTCCTGAAAACACTGGGGGCTCCCTCCTCCTGCAACCAGCAGGGGAAGGGAACCAAAAGGAACATGAACATCTCACCTTACCTACAAGAAAAGTTTATTCAGCGGTCCAAGTGGGTTATTCTGAGAATTAACAAACCTTCCCTCCCTCACTCACCGACCCGTACAGCACTCGCTCTTTGCTCTTCATTCCCCCATCAGAGGACAAGTCCACCCCTCCCCCTGACCACAACCAAACCTGCTCGCCGGAGGTCCCTCCCCGACTGACAGGGGTCTTCGCCAATAGGAGAGCGGGCTCTCGCCGGGCCTGACGTCACTACACCAATAGGAAGGTCGCGGAGGCGGGCGCTGCGCCTCATCAGGTTTGGTTGAAGACGAAGACTGCTTGTGTGTCACGTGATTAGGGCGGGACCGGGTCATTCATTGGTCGAAAGAGCACTGATTGGCGGTTAGGGAACCAATCATCGGCCCCGCTCGAGAAAAGAAATATTGACTATTTCACAGAAATTCCAATTCGGGGATTTCAGATATTCCATATATTCACAAATCATTTCCAAATTTATTACCTGGCAATCAACTTTTACAATAACCACGCAACATGTCTATCAAAATAGACTAAATGGTACATTTGTCAGAGAGACCATGTTTGAAGGTGGCAAGACAAAATCAAAATGTTACTCGAATGAAAATTAAAATGTATATTCTTTATGTATTGCACAGAATATGAAAAAGAATAACTCATGCTAAATCTTAATAAACCGCAATAAACGAATTGATAAATCACACATTATGTCCCTTCTGCAATACTATGTACAGTTTTGGGCAGCACACTTTTGGAAGGATATGTCAAAGTCTTTAATTGGAAAGCTACCAGAGATAAGAAATTTCAATTACGTGGAAATACTGGAAGACCTGGGTCTGTTTGCATTAAACCAGAGAAGTGTAGGGGTAGGGTTATTGAATGTGCATAAGCCTCTGAGGTATGCTGTGAAACTGCAATCTCGGTAGTCATGTCATGAAGACTCTCCCAGAAGGTTGGAACTAGAGCAGCTCAGAGCAGGGAAGTCTGCTGCCATATTGTCATGTTTTTAATGTCAATAAATATTGTTCAAAGAAACCTTCAAGTCTGGCCTATTGAGCTTACACAAAGAACAGGAAAGCCATACTAAAACAAAGTAGGATAAGACAAACTTGCATTTATTTAGTGTTGCCACTGTGACTAAATCTATTCTTGATGGTTTCATTGCATGACTTGCACATGTCCCCAGCAAACCAATTTCCAGCTATTCATCAGACATTTGGCAGCCCATACACATGGGGTGGCATGGTAGTCAGTGGTTAGCACTGCTGTCTAACAGCACCAGGCACCTGGGTTTGATTCTACCCTGTCTGTGTGGAGTTTGCATATTCTCCCATGTCTGTGTGGGTTTCCTCCAGGTGCTCCAGTTTCCTCCCATAGTCCAAAGATGTGCAGATTAGGGTGGGTTGGCCATGCTAAGTTGCCCATAGTGCACAGGGATGTATAGATTAGGTGGGTTATAGGCAGATGGGTCTGGGTGGGATACTCTGAGGGTTGGTGTGGACTTGTTGGGCCAAAGGGCCTGTTTCCACACCGTAGGGATTCTATGATGACGACACTTGTCATTGTGATACACTGCCTTCCTCCTTGTCTGGGTTGACTATCACCCAAACAGACTTTATTCCCCCAAATTTTCAATATTTTTGCATCTGGTAAAGAGAAATGTTTAAAAACAAAATAAAAAATCAATGTTTTGATTTATCTCCAGAGGTTGCGCACAGCGGTGACAACACAATGGGCATTACTAAATGTGTGAGAATCCAAAGCTTCAGAGGAAAATAGAGGAGATGGAAAGGACACCAACAGAAATTCCAGAATATTTGACTTTGCTTTGTGAAATAAAGATTCATCGTTGTAAACGTAGCAAACATCTTAAGTTTTGATCTGTATCATCTTTTGATGAATATAAAGGCAGTGTCCTGGAGATTGATCTTCAATTTCCTGAGACTCCAGGCCTTGTCTAGAGCATTAGCAACCCTATGTAACACTGTTTATGACATCTCAAAGTTCTTAATTCCAACTGACATTGTCCCTAATGGCGGATTGGTACAAAAGGTGAAGTCACATGGTATCAGGGGTGAGCTGACAAGATGGATACAGAACTGGCTTAGTCATAGGAGACAGAGGGTAGCGGTGGAAGAATGCTTTTCGGACTGGAGGGTTGTGTCTAGTGGTGTTCCACAGGGATCAGTGCTGGGACACCTGCTGTTTGTGGTCTACATAAATGATTTGGAGGAAATTAGCTGATCTAATTAGTCAGCTTGCAGACAGTACAAAGAATGGTGGAATTGCGGACAGTGAGGAGGATTGTCAGAGGATACAGCAGGATATAGATCAGTTGGAGGCATGGGCAGAAGATTGGCAGATGGAGGTTAATCTGCACAAATGTGAATGATGCATTTTGGAAAGTCAGGTACAGGTGGAAGTTATACAGCGAATGGCAGAACCCTTAGGAGTTTTGATATGCAGAGGCATCTGGGTTTGCAGGTCCACAGGTCACTGAAGGTGGCTGCGCAGGTAGATAAGGTAGGAAAAAGGCCTGTGGCATGCTTCCCTTCATTGGAAGGGGCATTGAGTATAAAGTTAGACAAGTTACGTTGCAGCTTTATAAAACTTTAGTTAGACCAGACTTGGAAAATAGTGTACAGTTCTGGTCACCACATTACCAGAAGGATGTGCATCCTTTTGAGAGGGTACAGAAAAGGGTTACCAGGATGTTGCCTGGTATGGGGGATTTTAGCTATGAAGAAAGGTTGGATAGACTGGGTTTGTTTTCACTGGAATGCAGGGGGTTGAGGGGCGACCTGATAGAAGTTTATAACAGTGTGAATGGGATGGATAGAGTGGAAAGTATGAGGATTTTCCCCAGGGTAGAGGGTTCAATTAGTAGGGGACACAGGTTGAAGGTCAGGAGGGGGAGTTTAAAAGAGATGTGAGAGGCACTTTTTCCACACAAAGGGTGGTGAGTGCCTGGAATGAGCTGCCGGAGGAGGTGGTGGAAGCAGACACATTAGCAGCATTCAAGAAACACCTGGTCAAATACATGAATAGAAGGGAATAGAGGGATATGGATCCTGTAAGTGAAGACAGTTTTAGTATGGAAGGGCAAAATGTGTCAGCGCAGGCTTGGAGGACCATAGGGCCTGTTCCTGTGCTGTATTGTTCTTTGTTCTTTGTTCTAATAAAGTATGTTGCCAGCGCACCACTGTTGTAATGTGACAATTATTTTGAAAAGTCTTCTACATTTCTGAAATTATAGCATGTATTTCAATCTTGAGTCCAAATTGCTCCATAGTCTTATCTGCTTAACCTCCTTCAATTCCACAATCTTCTACGATCTCAGCACTCCCAATTCCAATCTAGCACATATCCTGATTCCACTTCACGATTTTCCTAAACTCTGATCCTCAAACTGTCCTCCTTTAAGATGCACCTTTAAAACCCATATGTCAGACCAGTCTCTTCTTATATCTCCAAAAGGTTTGGTGTCAAATGTTGTTTGATAACATTCCTAGACATGTCTTGATAAGTTTTAACATTAAAGATGGGTTGTTGTTCACTCATCCACATTCTGTGGAAGCTCGGTCAGATCACTTTTTAAGTTTTATGTTTGCAAAATGGAGATGAGGTGTCGTAGTGAGAGGGGTATGGTCTATCCTGTCCAATAGCTTCACAGAAATTCCTCTCAGTGCCAGGTTTGGAATCATTCTGCCAAGGGAACAAGACTTAAACCTTTATTTTCTGGTTAAAATTTAATTCACATTTCTAAATGTTGCAACCATATGTCAATGATTCCAGGCTTGGATGGCAACATCCATGTGTCATACTTTTGACATTAATGGCTCTGGATCATTAAAATTCAGCTAAAGCTCCTGTTTTTAACCAGCTGGAAAATGTTCCTGGATGCAACAAGGCTAAGATTTTTAGTGATTTTTCCCTTTCCCTCGATCACCGTCAGACACTTTTATCATGGGCTGTTGGACAACCAGTGAGTCATGGAAGTTTGATATTGTTTGTCGGATTGTACACTGGGTAGAAAGGAGGGGAGGGGATAGGAGGGAAGTGGAAGACAGCAAAGGAGGGAAGAGAAGTGAGTAGAGGTTGAGGCTGGGCAGTCTAAAACTAGGAGATATAACTGAAATGTTAGAGCTAGCTTGTTTAGGAAGATCCTGAGGCAGCATCTTCCAAACCCATGGCAACTTTCACCTAGAAGGACAATGGCAGTAGATATATGTGAACACCATCCCCTGCAAGTTCCCCTCCAAACCACTCACCATCCTGACTTGGAAATATATCGCCATTCCTTCCCTCCCTAAGGGCATTGTGGGTCAACCTACAGCACATGGACTGCAGCAGTTGAAGAAGGCATCTCAGCAGCACCTTCTCAAGGGGCAACTAGGGACGGGCAATAAATGCTGACCCAGCCAGCAACATCTGCATCTTTTGAATGCATTTTTAAAAAAGAAACTCTTTGACAGTCAAATGTGGTCGATACTTCGCATCTTCTTCAACCAATGGCAGTTGATGTTGGATTGATTTTTAATTTTACGTCTAGATGTTAACCAAAGATATGAATGGATGTGGATAAAAGGAGGTCAAATGGAGCTAGGTCACAGATCTGGAATATTCTCACTGAAAGACAGAATGAGCTTAAGGGGGTAAATGGCTTCCTCCTTCACAATTATATTTGCTGTAGGAACAACACAAGCTAAATTGTCCACCCTAGCAGCCCATAGTGCCTGTCAAAAGGAGAGTTCATTTTGAGAAGTTTCTGGGACATCTCATAAAGCATTGGATCAAGGCATTGCCAGGCTTGATGGGAAACAGTTGAATTCAACCCCTGCCACTGAAAACAAACTGAGGAAAGAGTGGAACCAACACAACTAGTGAGGCAAAGCAACAAAGTTATGGGAGCTGAAACACATCAGGGTCATTTCTCATCACGGAGCAGGGCTGGGGTAAGGTTGCGAATGTATTTTAGGAGATATCACCCATAGCCTGCCCCATCCCTACTCTCCCATCCTTATCAAAGAGTCCTAGACTCTTTAGGAATCTACAGCACAGAAAAATGCCCTTTGGCCCATCACTTCTGTGCCAGTTATACACAGCGACCTGGTTTTTCTAATCTCAACATGTTCGAGACGATGACGCACAGCCTTGCCAAATTCAGATGGAAAGCAAACTATTATCTGATTGAAAAAGAAACCGAAAGAACTGTGGATGCTGTAAATCAGGAACAAAAACAGAAGTTGCAGGAAAAGCTCAGCAGGTCTGGCAGCATCTGTGAAGGAAAAAACTGAGTTAACGTTTTGGGTCCGGTGACCCTTCCTCAGAACTGATGGTGGCTGGGAAAACGTCAGTTTATATGCAGAAAAAAGAGGAGGGAGATGGGGTAGGGAGTATACGATAGGATAGAGCCTAAAGAGAGAGAGGAACAGTTGGACAGACAAAGAGTTGATAACGATCAGGCTGGGAGGGTGAATAGTTGTTAATAGGGACTATTAGTGACAAATAACAGGTAGGGTGTAATGGAAGACTATGTGGTAACAAGGAACAAAAACAAAGTTACTGGAAAAACTCAGCAGGTGTGGCAGCATCTGTGAAGGAGAAAACAAAGTTAACATTTCGGGTCCGGTGACCCTTCCTCAGGTTTCTGAGGGTTCTGAGGAAGGGTCACCAGACCCGAAACGTTAACTCTGTTTTCTTCTTCACAGATGCCACCAGACCTGCTGAGCTTTTCCTGCAACTTCTGTTTTTGTTGCTGTCGTTGTATTATCTGATTGGATGATTTTATACTGCCAGTCAAATAGCATTCCCCTCTCTGTCACTAATCCTTTTATTCCTAATAAACAGTGCTTAGACACTTATTTAAAAGAAGAGACAGTATTGTGAAAGCCTTCTTATGATTTTTCTCTTGGGTTTGATCAGTGCCCTTTGCATTCCTGGAGATTTGATGGTAATCACAGGACTCATCCAGGACAAGATCCTCCTTCACAAAGATGCTTGAAGCATCAAGATTTCAAAATGCCCAACAATATTAACATTGAGTATAAAGTAACACAAATGAGTTGGAATTCCACTGAGCTTCTCACTTGTCTTTTTTGTTTGGAGTAACCACTTATTTGGTCACCAGAGTGCAACATAACATAGCCTTTGAATTTACAAGTGCTTTGCTTTCCTGATAATCTTCTCCTGAAGGCATCCGCTCCTTCCTTGTCAATAATTTTACAAAATGGAAGCAGAGTGAAACTAACATTTATATACTGCCTGAGAAAAAAAGCCAGGGCTTTACAGACGATTTACTTTTGAAGTCTGTTGCAATGTCGAAAACCACAACAGCTAGATTGCACAAAGCAAGTTACCAAAATCAG
>NC_063359.1:39896493-39899385 GCF_021869965.1 Rhincodon typus | reverse complement strand
CAATGAGACAAATGATGAGCTGAGGAAAGAAAGGATGAACTTGCATTTGTATAGTAATTGTTACAACCTCAGGATGTGGTGGTTAACAGGCTAATAATTATCAGGAGGTGGAGACTCCACAAATATCCCCATCATCAATGATGAGGGAGCAAGGCACATCAGTATTAAAGACAAGGCTGAAGCATTTGGATCATTATCAACTCTTTGTCTGTCCAACTGTCTCTTCTCTGTCGTTAGGCTCTATCCTATCGTTTACTCCCTACCGCATTCCCCTCCCCTCTTTTCTGCATAGAAACTGACGTTTTCCCAGCCACCATCAGTTCTGAGGAAGGGTCACAGGACCCGTAACGTTAACTCTGTTTTTTCCCTTCACAGATGCTGCCAGACCTGCTGAACTTTTCCAGCAACTTCTGTTTTTGTTCCTGAAGCATTTGCATCTGCCTTCAGCCTAAGCGTCAAATGATCCCTTTCGATCTCCTCTGGAGGTCTCTTGCATCACACATACCTGTCTTTAGCCAACTCGATACACTCGATGTGATAGTCACTGAATATTGCAAAGATGAAGGGCATTAACAATAGTCCAGCAATAGATGACATGTGCTGTAACTGCCTCCTTGCTTATGTGTTCCAGTGCCTGGCATCTACACAGCAATGTGAAACTTTTCCCAGATATGTCCTATCCACCAAAAAGCAGGACAACTCCAACCTGGCAATTAACATCCCATCAGTCTCCTCTTGATCATGGTGGAAGGGGTCATCAACAATGCTATCAAGTAGCATTTGTTTAGCAATAACCTGTTCAGTGACACTGTGTTTGGGTTCCACCAGGGCCACTCAGCTCCTGACCTCTTTACAGCCTTGGCTCAAACATGGACCAAAGAACTGAATTTCAAAGTTGAGTTGAGTGACTGCCTTTCAAATGAAGACAGCATTTAGCTGAATGTGGCATAAACACCCCTAGCTAAAATGCAACCACAGGGAATTGAGGGAAAATTCTCTCTTGGTTGAAACTATAACTAGCACAAAGGGAAATGGTTGCAATTGTTGAAAGCCAATAATCTCAGCTCCAAGACATCTCTGCAGGAGTTTGTCAGGGTAGTGTTAGAAGGTCAAACCATCTTCAGCTGCTTCATCAGTGGACCTTTCCTCCATTGTAAAGACTGTATTTTTTTCTTTTATTTTTGATTTTGGACTAGAACGGTTAAAGGATTGGTTTAAAATCAAGGACCTGCTGTACTTTTAAACACATTGGGATTCATTGGGAGTTGTGTTTACACTGTTGCTTTGCAAGCAGTGGGGAGGAGAGATTAGATACCATGGGACCTGTGTGCATGTACAGAGTGAAATTCATCCAGCAACAGATTGCTGAATGGTTTGTGCTACTGTGACCAATTCTGAATGCCATAAGACCATGAGACCATAGTAATAGGAACAGAATTAGGCCATTTGGCCCATCGAGTTTGTTTCACCATTTGATCATAGCTGATATGTTTCTCAACCCCAATATCCTGCCTTCTCCCTGTAACCCTTGATCCCCTTACTAATCAAGAGCCTATCTCTCTCTGTCTGAAAGACACTCAATGACTTGGTCTCCACAGCCCTTTGCAGCAATGAATTCCACAGATTCACCTCCCTCTGGCCAAAGAAATTCCTCCTCATCCTCATTTTAAAGGGTCATCCCTTCACTCGGAGGCTGTGTCCCAGTCTCTCCCACTAATGGAAACAATCTTCTCCACTTCCACTCTATCCAGGTCTCTCAGTATTCTGTAAGTTTCAATCAGATCCCCCCTCATCCTTCTAAGCTCCTTCGAGTACAGACCCAGGGTCCTCAGCCGCTCCTCATATGACAAGGCCTTCATCCCCAGGATCATTCTTGTAAACCTCCTCTGGACTCCCTCTAATGCCAGTACATCCTTAAATACGGGGCCCAAAACTGTTCACAATATTCCAAATGCAGTCTGAGCAGAGCCTTATACAGCCTCAGCAATACATCCCTGCTTTTGTATTCTAGCCCTTTTGAGATTAATGCTAACATTGCATTTACCTTCCTAACTGCCAAATGAACCTGCCTGTTAACCTTAAGAGAATCCTGAACTAGGATTCTCAAGTCCCGTTGTGTTTCAGATTTCTGAAGCTATTCCCCATTTAAAAACTAGCCTATGCCTCTATTCTTCCTACCAAAGTGCATTACCTCAGACTTTCCCACATTGTACTCCATCTGCCACTTCCTTGCCCAGTGCCCCAGTCTGTCCAACTCCATCTGCAGCCTCCCCGCTTCCTCAACAGTACCTGTCCCTCCACCTACTTTTGTGTCATCTGCAAACTTAGCAACAATGCCCACAGTTCCTCCATCCAGATCATTAATGTATAACGTGAATAGTTGTGGTCCCAACACCGAACCCTGCAGAACTCCACTAATCACCAGTTGCCAGCCTGAAAAAGACCCCTTTCTCCCCACTCTCTGTCTTCTGCCATTTAACCAATCCTCTATCCTTACGAAAGAATAGGAATACGGTGAAAAGTGTACAATGTTGCTGACAGACTGCCCCATCTTAGGTATAAGGTGCCTAGGTACAAATTGTAGGTACAAAAAAATAGAGAAAATAAGGAAAAATGTCACACTACATTACAGATATACACAGTACAAGTTAGAAAAATAAGAAATAAAGCTAAAAAGATTAATATTACACTCTTTCTATAAGTGCTCCCAGGTATTCTGACTGGGCACCACCAGTTCTCAACCAGTAGCCATCTTCACTCTGAGTTGCCAGCCATCATCCCATCTCTGCTCCGGGCCCCTGGCCGACCCCACTTCGCTCCGGGCCCCTGGCCGACCCCACTTCATTCCGGGCCCCTGGCCGACCCCACTCCACTCCGGGCTCCTGGCCGTCC
>NC_063359.1:39895488-39896483 GCF_021869965.1 Rhincodon typus | reverse complement strand
CGCTCCGGGCCCCTGGCCGACCCCCTCCGCTCCGGGCCCCTGGCCGACCCTGCTTACTCTCATATTTTATCTCTTCCCCTTTATGGCTTTTTTATTTATCCTCTGCTGGTTTTAAAGACTTCCCAATCCTCTGGCTTCCTGCTAATCTTCACCACATTGTCTGCTTTCTCTTTTGTTTTTGCCTTTATGCTGTCCCTGACTTCCCTCATCAGCCATGATTTCTCGTCCTTCTATTCATATGATACTTCTTCCTTGGGTTGAATTTCTGCGGTGCCTCCGGACGTACTCCCAGAAACTCCTGCCATTGCTGCTCCATCGTCTTCCCTCCTAAGCTCCCCTTCCAATCAAATCTGGCCAGTTCCTTCCTCATGTCTTTGTAGTTACCTTTACTCAACTGTAATACCGTGACATCTGATTTTAGCTTCTCCCTCTCAAACTGCAGGGTGAACTCAATCATATTATGGTTCTGCCCCTAGGGGTTCAGCTCCCTAATCAACTCTGCCTCATTGCACATCACCAAATCCAGAACTCCCTGTTCCCTAGTGGGCTCTATCACAAGCTGCTCCAAAACAACCAACTTGTAGACATTCCACAAATTCCTTTTCCTGAGATCCGCTACCAACCTGATTTTCCCAGTCCACCTGCATATTGAAGTCCCCCAAGACTATTGTAATGGTGCCTTTCTTACATGCTTTTTAACCACCTAATTTATTTTCTTCCCTAAATCCTGACTACTGCTCAGAGGCCTGTACATAACTCCCATCAGGTTCTTTTCTCCTTCACGGTTCCTCAAACCTACTCGCACTGTTTCTACACCTTTCCACTTTATATCACTTCTTGCTATAGACTTAATTTCATTTCTTACGAGCAAGGTAGCACAGCCCCCACTGCCCTGAGATAGCAGGAACTGCAGATGCTGGAGAATCTGAGAATAACAAGGTGTAGAGCTGGATGAACACAGCAGGCCAAGCAGCATCAGAGGAGCAGGAAGACTG
>NC_063359.1:39882790-39895088 GCF_021869965.1 Rhincodon typus | reverse complement strand
CCTCTGATGCTGCTTGGCCTGCTGTGTTCATCCAGCTCTACACCCCACTGACCATCTGCCTGTTTTTTCATGAGGGTGTGTATCCTTGGATATTTAATTCCTAGCCCTGATCCCCTTGCAGCCACGTGTCTGTGATACCCACAACGTTGTACCCGCCAATTTCAATCTGCACAACAAGCTCATTCACCTTATTTCATATACCGCATGCATTTAATTACAACACACTCAGAACTGTGACATAGTAAGAACTGCCGATGCTGGAGTCAGAGATAACACAGTTTGGAGCTGGAGGAGCACAGCAGGCCAGGCAGCATCAGAGGAGCAGGAAAGTTGACGTTTTGGGTCAGGAACCTTCCTCAGAAATGGGTAAGAGGGAAGACAGCTCAGACGTAAATAGAGAGGAGAGATGGGGCTGAAGATGGTAGGTGGGATGGTGATAGGTGAGTGCAGGTAGGGAGTGGTGGGGATTGGTCAGTGAGGTGAGGTCTCATCCCCGCCTCCTTGAACTGTCCATCTTCTCTCCCACCTATCCGCTCCTCCCACCTCACTCACCAATCCCCACCACTTCCTCCCTGCACTCACCTATCACCATCCCACCTACCATCCCCAGCCCCACCCCTTCTCTCTATTTATTTCAGAGCTCCCTTCCCCCTCCCCTACTTCTGAAGAAGGGTTCGACCTGAAGCATCAGCTTTTCTACTTCTCTGATGCTGCCTGGCCTGCTGTGTTCCTCCAGCTCCACACTTAGTTCTGTGTTGATTGCCCCCCTTCTTATTGTTGTCCCTTTATCTGCTCTGCCTCAAGTTAGATTCCTGACCCTTCCCAAACTCTCTGTCCTATTGTTTGTCTGGAAACTTTAGTAACTTCTGCTGAGCACCAACCCCCCCAGCCTTTAACATTTTCCATAATTTTTCATGCAACTGAACCCACCTCCACCATTTCATTTAAAGCCCACAGCCCTAGTTATGCTAGAACTCTGATCCCATCATGATTCAGGCGAAGCCCATCCCATCGGAACAGCTCCCTCCTTCCCTAGTGTCCTACGTATTTCTGGTGTGAGATTTTGAGTCTCCTCTCCAGTGCCTCAGTATCTTTTGAATGACATGGTCAGCCCAGGGCAGTCAGGAGAGAAGCAGAGGGGATGCTTCAGTTTAGTGAATGTTGTTGGAACCTGCAGCAAACTCCTGCATCTGAGCTGAGAAAGTGGTACCCTCTCAGCCTAAACTGCCAGTTAGCAATCCTGGGTGCCCTGTGACACTGTGACCAGTGCGAGTGGGAAAGAGGCTTGATTCCAAGCAAAAATCTCTTTGGCATGACTAATAATTAAAAATAAAACACTCTAAGGTTGTAGAATTTTTTTATTCATCCTTGGAATGTGGCTGTTGGTAGCCAGCATTTATTGCCCATCCCTAGTTACACTACAGAAGCTACCTTCTTGAATCGCTGCAGCCCACATACATTAGGTAGATCCACAATAGGGCGACACGGTGATTAGCACTGCTGCCTCACAGCGCCAGGGACCTGGGGTCGATTCCACCCTCGGGCTACTGTCTGTGTGGAGCTTACACATTCTCCCTGTGTCTGCGTGGGTTTCTTCCGGGTGCTCCAGTTTCCTCCCACAGTCCAAAGATATGCAGGCCAGGTGGATTGGCAATGCTAACTTGCCCATGGTGCCCAGGGATGTTTAGGTTAGGTGGGTTAGACATGGGAAATGCAGGGGGATGGATCTGGGTGGGATGCTCTTCAGAGGGTCAGTGTGGACTTGTTGGGCCAAATGGCTTGTTTCCACACTGTAGGGATTCTATGATTCTATGCCCTCAGGGAGGGATTTTCAGGATTTTAACCCAGCGAGACTGAAGCAACAGTGAAATATTTCCAAGTCGGAACAATGAGAGGTTTTGAGGGGAACTTGAAGGTGGGGATGGTGTTCCCATGTATCTGCTGCCCTTGTCCTTCTAGATGGAAGTGGTCATGGGTTTGATAGAACTGAGATGGGGAGACATTTCCTCACGCAGAGAGTGGGGAATCTGTGAAATTCAGAAAGTGGTTGACACCAAAACCTTACTGTTTGCAAGAAGGAGTTAGACATAGTTCTTAGGGCTAAAAGGATCAAGGGAGAGAAAGCGGGAACAGGGGACTGAGTCAGATGATCAGCCATGAGCAGGCTCGAAGGGCTGAATAGCCTACTCTTGTTCCTATTTTCTGTGTTGCTATGCTCCTAACATTGTTTTATAAAGAGCTGTTTGAGATTGTCTCAGATTGCTGCACTGTCCCTTGTTACTGAGAGAGTGATGGAATTCTGTGCTATCTCCCAGCGGACAGACAGGAAGTGAGCGTGCAGCTGTCATTTATTTCAGGGCCATGCGTTGTATTTGTCTCCTTCTTTTCCAGTAAAACACAGCGTCCAGTTGATTACATCACACCGTCCCAATTGCCCATATTCATTGAGCTGCCCTGAAGTGTCAGGGAAACATAGAGGCTGTTGGCGTTTGGAGGTGAGGGATTGGTGAGGGGTACTAATTGCACAAGATTTTCACATGGAAGGTGGCATATGTTCAGCGGAGTACGTCCTGGCCTCAGTATCAACCCTCCCATGCTTGTGACCAGGGTCAGACTGTCACAGCATGACTCCAGCATCGGTCAGGGTGGGGGTTGGGGGGAGTGGTTATTGCTGATTAAAATATGATGGATGGACAGTAACCACAGGGCTTTTATCAGACTCATGCAGAGAGCCCCAACTCCTACAACAGGGCAAGATTCACAGAACGGAGAACGCAGTGTCAAGAAATCAAATGTCAGATTAGAGTCACCAACTGTAAAGCAATTGTCCAGGGAAAGATCAACTTTATTTTTCTGTTTCTAAACATAGGCATGCATTTCCCACATTTTATTTTGTTTATAATTCACTCCTGCGCTTCAGAGGGTCAGTGTGGACTCGATGGGCCAAAAGGCCTCTTTCCTCACTGTAGGGATTCTATGATTTCCAGTTTTGGAAGTTGCTGCTATGCACGGACCTCAGAGGTCCACACAGAAGAGAAACAAATGACAGGAAATGTAGTCCGTTACACCTGCTAGTTGAGTTGAATGCTTGTGAATGGCATGATATGGTTCAGTCCAGATTGGACAAGTTCATTACCTATAATGGATCTGGGATTCCATGTCCCAGCATTGTTCATTTCTCATATCAATGCAGTTCATATGGACAGTCACCAAAAACATTCTACATTGTCAAAACAAGTGGCTCGGCCATTGTTGTTCTGCCATTATTCGTAGAAAGGAGGTGATGGCCTAGTGGTATTATCACTAGACTGTTAATCCAGGAACCCAGGTTCAAATCCCACCATGGCAGGAATTTTGAATTCAATAAAAAAAAATCTGGAATTAAGAGTCTAATGATGATCATGAAACCCTTGTTGACTGTTGGAACAACCTATCTGGTTCACAACTGTCCTTCAGGGAAGGAAACCATTGTTCTTACCTGGTCTGGCCTACACATGACTCCAGACCTCTGGGCAATTAGGGATGGGTGTTAAATACTGATCTAACCAGAGATGCCCAGATCCCGTGAATGAATTAAATTGAAAAAAATCTTCACAACTGTGAGGTAGCAGAAACATCCACTGTGACACCCCAAGGCTCAGAGAGAAGAGAGCTGATCACATCCACTTTGGTCTAAGTCTAGCAGAAAAACTGTAACATGCTGCATCTTTGCTTTTTGGAGGGAAAGAGAATGAGAGATTCCTATATCCGTCTGTATCAGGAATGTTCCATAACACAACACCATCCCTGAATAACCTGGCTTTAATTTTAAGGATCTGACCCATTGTTCTGGAATACCCCACCCCTATTCTAAACTCCCCAACCACCAGAGGAAATAGATTGACCTGATCTATCTATATATGCCTTTTTTATTTTAAGCCCATTGATATTGATCTGCATTCTCCTCAAATACATGTGTTCAGTCAATTTAACATCCCAAATTCTGGTGAATTTCTGCTGTAACCTCTCCAGTTGCCCTGAAGTGTATGTACTCAACTGAGTGTGGCGGTTGCTAATTACATTTGAAACAATCAGAGTGTAACAAGATTCAGTAACTTCCCGCTCTGTGATGCAGGGGAACATAGGGGAGGGAGTTGCTGAAGACAGGGGAGGGCAGTGGTACTGTTAGATAGCTTTATCAGACAGCACCTCACTCACAACTGCCAGCTCACTCATGTCACGTGCGAGGGAGGATAAGTGGCTTTCACAGCAAAGATAGCGTTGTACTGACAATCATATTCAATGAAGAAAAACATTGCCTACCAACGATGTATGAAACTTTTGGTTACATCTCAGTTGGTGCGCCATGCCACACTTCAAAACATTTCACGTCACCTAACTCCTCTTCCCACCCTCGACAGATTCGTGTGCATGGTCGTATGCAGCGAGATTGAGCAAACAGGGCCTGTTCGCTGAAGAATGGGAGGAGGTCGAAATTCTGGGAGGGCTGATGTAGATGCTAAAGAGGGAGCTGTTTCCTCACTAGCAAGAGTCAGTGGGGTCAGAGACAACAGGATAAAGGGTTAGCCGTTTAGGATTGAGATGAGGAGAAATCTCTTCACCTGGAAGGTTGTGAAACTTTGGCATTCTGTGGATGCCCAATTATTGAGAATAACCTAGACAGAGATCTATCGGTTTTTGGATGGTAAGGAATTAAGGATACAAAGCAGGAAAGTATAGTTAAGGCAGAAGAAGGAGTAGGCTCAAGGGGCTGATCCCGCTTGTATGTACATTCTCTCCTTACCCATCCATAGGCCCTTGAATTGTGGGTAAATTCATCCTGACTCAATGTGTGGAATCTTGTTGAGGCAGTGGGGAGGGGTCATGTCTGCCAGCTGGAGGGTGGGTGAGAGACCCTAGCTGCCCCAAGGTACACCAACCCACACACCAATCAGACAGTGGCTGGGATATGGAGACACCTTGCTCTGGAATCTAGATCCCCTGGGCAGGATCCCAACCCAGCAAGAGTTCCCAGCCAATCAGAGGTGAACAGCTCTTGCACTCAGCAGTGCCACAGAGGAGACTGTGGCTAATGGAAGAACAGCACCCCCAGAGGTCCAGTGTCACGGAACAACCATAGGGGTGGTAGGTGGGGGAAGGGGTGGATTCTGGCCTTGGCATCATGGTATGAATCGATCTAGTTGTGGGTGGGGTGGAGGGAGCGGAAGCAAAAGTGTGGTGGGGGGAGTAACTCTCAGTGACTCACCTTTCCTCAACATCCAACCCATCAATCTGACCTTAGACTGAGGGACACTCTCCCTTCCAACCCCCTCTCCAAAGCAACAAGCCATACCTGTGGTTTAATCTGTCAGCACAGTGCATGGCAACAGGCCCACTCCCAGCTAGGGTCATCCAGCAGTAGTGCAATGAGGTCCTGAAGCCATTTTCATTGGTCACTTAAGGACCTTGGGTCGAACCGGACAGGTAGGTTATCCATTGGACATTCCATCCCGAAAATAATAGTTACAACGTAGTTACAACACTGGCATCTACCCAATCATATGGAACATTTTCCAGTCTATCGGACATAGAGGAATTGAGTATTGACAAACAAAATGTCATATTTCATCAAAGATTTATATCTTACACTTAGGATAATTGACAAGAATACCAATAAAGGGGAAACCCAAGATTTATACTGTATGAGAGATTGCTGATTGTTTGGCAAGTGGACTGCGATTGGTAAAGGTATTGCCATGGAAAATGCAGCAGTTAATGATGATTGATGCTTGACTGTGTGTTGGCATAGATTAGATGGTTATATCTCTGAAACTGGACCTGTATTCACACCTTCCACCTCAGGCCAGAGTGTTATGACCTGATGCCTAATGAATATTTATAAAAATCACAAGTAGATCCCTGTTCCTTGACAATTCCGAAAGGATTGGAAGGAAAGGTCATTTATGCCCAGTTCATTGGTCCTGAGGTCAGTCAGTATCTCCCTCAAAATCCTGGAAGAACTGGGGAGAGAGAAACAGGCAGAAGGTTAAAGAAATCTCAAAGTGTCCAACTGAAACAGTTCCTTTCTTATCAAAAGAGGTCATTCAAAATGAGGAAAACAAACCCGTCATCAGCTCGACTTTGAATAACAAATGAGCAAAATGCAAAAAAACCTTCCTAGGCCTCTCCCGTAAAATGTTCCGTATCTTAGAACAAGCAGCAGGAGCGGTGCCTAGCACAGGAGCCATCTGTATCACAACACAAGAATGCTCCACTGCTTGTCCTACACGTTCCCCATTCCTGACTTGGGGTTCCCCTCTCATCGCCCCCAACACTGGCTAAACTCGCTCCTTCCTCCCTGCTCCCAACCCTCAGCGATCTGTCAGTACAGGCGTCGCTGCGTGACACACTCTCTCACCACTGAGACAGAATTTTATGTATTTTCATCCCATTTTTTATTTCAAATATATACTTTATTCATTAAAAAATCTTTACATACACACACAGTCCCTAGAGCAGTTCAATTCTGTACAATCTTTGCATATGGAGAACAGACATTGGAATTTGACACCCCTGACATGTTCTAACAAACAACCCAAGGCATTTCTTATTTCTGCAAGTTACAATTTTCATATATTTGAGGCACCGGGAGGGTCCGATAACTGAATGGACCCCCATTGTACTATGGCTGAAAGGCCTTAGACAGTGGTCTTTCCCCACTGCACCTTGGCAGCAGGTGCTCCAAGCTTTAGTGTGTTCCTCAGCACGTAGTCTTGGAGCTTGGCATGTGGTCGAGGTCAACTCCTTGTTCTGGAAGACCAACAAGTTTCGGGCAGACCAAAGAGCATTTTGACAGGAGTTGATGGTTCTCCAGGTGCAGCTGATGTTTGTCTCAGTGTGCATCCCAGGCAACAGAGCGTACAGCACACAATGCTTCATCACGTAGCTGCTCAAGACAAGCCTTGACAAAAACCACTGCACCTTTCTCCCGACTTCCTTTGCAAAGACACAGCCTAGTAGAAGATGTATGACAGTCTCTCTGCAATGCTTCAAATGCAGAATGTGATGGTGCAGAGAGTCCAGGCATACAGGAAGGATCTGACAGGCAGTGCTGTTCTCACCACTAGTCACGCTGCCTGTTTCACCTGTACTTAACTAACGCTGGGTAACTCTCCCCTGGATATGCATTGTGTTATATGGTGTCTCTCTGATTTATGGAGGCAAGGACCTGTTTGGCCGATTTGCTGGAAATCAAGCCCACCATTTTTGTGTTTCATTTTCAGAGGGCTGTCCAAGATCAGCACACATGTGGCACTTACTGAACCTACATCCCGCATGCTAAACAGAACCTGCCAGTCAACCTCCATATCCACGGCTCTGGCTCCTGATTTTCATGTTTGGTTCTGCAGTTGCCTCTATTCTTAAAGCGTAGCGAGATTTGCACTTAGAGTCATAGTCATAGAGATATACAGCACAGAAACAGACCTTTTGGTCCAACGCGTCCATGCTGACCAGATATCCTAAATAAATCTAGGCCCATTTGCCAGCATTTGGCCCATATCCCTCTGAACCCTTCCTAATCATACACCCTTCCAGATGTTGTAATTGTACCAGCCTCCACCACTTCCTCTGGCAGCTCATTCCATACACGCACCACACTCTGTGTGGGAAAGTTGCCCCTCAGGTCCCTTTTAAATCTTTCCCCTCTCACCTTAAACCCATGGCCTCTAATTTTGGACTCCCCCATCCCAAGGAAAAGACTTTATCTATTTACCTTATCCATGCCCCTCATTATTTTATAAGTTTCTATAAGGTCACCCGTCAGCCTCCAATGTTCCAGGGAAAATAGCCCCAACCTATTCAGCCTCTCCCTGTAGCTCAAACCCTCCAAACCTGGGAAGATCCTTGTAAATCTTTTCTGAACCCTTTCAAGTTTCACAGCATCCTTTCTATAGCAGGGAGACCAAAATTGAATGCAGTATTCTAATAGTGGTCTCAACAATGTCCTGTACAGTTGCAAAATGACCTCCCAGCTCCCATACTCAATGCACTGACCAATAAAGGCAAGCGTACCCAATACCTTCTTCACTGTCCTGTCTACCTGTGACCCCACTTTCGAGGAACTATGAACCTGCACCCCAAGATTTCTTTGTTCAGCAACACTCCCCAGGACCTTACCATTAAGGGTATAAGTCCTGCTCTGATTTGCCTTTTCAAAATGCAGCACCTCACATTTATCAAAATTAAACTCCATCTGCCACTCCTCGGCCCATTGGTCCAATTGATAAAGATCCTGTTGTACTCTGAGGTAACCTTCTTCGCTGCTACTACACCTCCAATTTTGGTGTCATCTGCAAACTTACTAACCATACCTCCTGTGTTCACATCCAAATCATTCACATAAATGACAAAAATCAGTGGACCCAACACCGATCCCTGCGGCACACCACTGGTCACAGGCCTCCAGTCTGAAAAGCAACCCTCCACCGCCCCCTCTCTTTTCCAACTTTGAGCAAGTTCTATATCCAAACGGCTAGTTCTCCCTGTATTCCATGTGATCTAACCTTGCTAACCAATCTGCCATGAGGAGCCTTGTCGAAAGCCTTACTGAACTCCATATAGATCACATCCACCGCTCTGCCCTCATCAATCCTCTTCGTTACTTCTTCAAAAAAATTCAATCAAGTTAGTAAGACACAATTTCCCGTGCACAGAGCCATGTTGACTATCCCTAATCAATTCTTGCCTTTCCAAATCCTGTCCCTCAGGATTCCCTCCAACCAACTATGTCAGACTCACTGGTCTATAGTTCCCTGGCTTTTCCTTACCACCTTTCTTAAATAGTGGCACCATATTAGCCAAACCCCAGTCTTCCAGCACCTCACCTGTGGCTATTGATGATACAAATATCTCAGCGAGGGACCCAGCAATCACTTTCCCAGCTTCCCATTGAGTTCTAAGGTATACCTGATCAGGTCCCGGGAATTTATCCACCTTTATGCTTTTTAAAACATCCAGCACCACCTCCTCTGTAATATGGGCATTTTTCAAGATGTTGCTATTTATTTTCCCACATTCCCTATCTTCTAATCCTTCTCCACAGTAACACTAATGCAAAATACTCCTTTAGTATCTCCTCCATCTCCTGCAGTTCCACACGTAGGTGGCCTCGCTGATCTTTAGGGGCCCTATTCTCTCCCTAGTTACCCTTTTGTCCTTAATGTATTTGTGGAATCCCTTTGGATTCTCCTTAACCTGATTTGCCAAAGCTATCTCATGCCCCCTTTCTGCCCTCCTGATTTCCCTCTTAAGTATACTCCTACTGCCTTGATTCTCTTCTAGGGATTCACTCGATTTCTGCTATCTATACCTGACGTATATTTCTTTCTTATTCTTGACCAAGACCTCAATTTCCCTAGGAATCCAGCATTCCCTACACCTACCAGCCTTGCCCTTCACCCTAACAGGAACATACTGTCTCTGGACTCTCATTATCCCATTTTCCAGCCGTCCCTTTACCTGAAAACATCCGTCCCCAATCAACTTTTGAAAGTTCTTGTGTAATAGAACATAGAACATAGAACACAGAACATTACAGCGCAGTACAGGCCCTTCGGCCCTCGATGTTGCGCCGACCTGTGAAAGCAATCTGAAGCCCATCTAACCTAAACTACTCCATTATCATCCATATGTTTATCGAATGACCATTTAAATGCCCTTAAAGTGGGTGCGTCTACTATTTTTGCAGGCAGGGCATTCCACGCCCTTACTACTCTCTGAGTAAAGAACCTACCTCTGACATCCGTCCTATATCTATCACCCCTCAATTTAAAGCTATGTCCCCTCGTGCTAGCCATCACCATCCGAGTAATAGTAACATCAAAATTGGCCTTCCTCCAATTTAGAACTTTAACTTTTAGATAAGGTCTACCCTTTCCCTTCACTATTTTAAAACTAATTGAATTATAGTCGCTGGCTCCAAAGTGCTCCCCTACTGACACCTCAGCCGCCTGCCCTGTCTTATTTCCCAAGAGTAGGTCAACCTTTGCACCTTCTCTAGTAGATACACTCACATTCTGAATCAGAAAAATTTCTTGTACACACTTAACAAATTCTTCTTCTCCATCCAAACCTTTAACACCATTAAAATCCCCTATCATAACCACCCTATTATTCTCACAAATAACTGAGATCTCCTTACAAATTTGTTTCTCAATTTCCCGTTGAATATTCGGGGTGAGGGGGGTCTATAGTACAATCCTAATAAGGTGATTATCTCTTTCTTATTTCACAGTTCCACACAAATAACTTCCCTGGACATATTCCCAGGAATATCCCCCTTAAATACAACTGTAATGTTATCCCTAATCAAAAATGCCTCGCTCCCTCCTCTCTTGCACCCCGCCCCCATTTCTATCCTTCCTATAACACCTATACCCTGGAACATTAAGCTGCCAATCCTGTCCATCCCTGAGCCACATCACTGTGATTGCTATGATATCCCAGTCCCATGTTCCGAACCATGCCCTGAGTTCATCTCCCTTACCTGTCAGGCCCCTTGCATTGAAATAAATTCAGTTTTATTTATCAGTTCTCGTTCTCTACTTTGTTCCTGCCTTCTCTGTCTGTTTGACTTACTCCTTTTCCCAACTGTACCAGTCTCAGATTGATCACTTTCCTCACTATCTCACTACTAGTTTAAATCCTCCAACGCAGCTCTAGCAAGTCTTCCCGCCAGTATATTAGCCCCCTTCCAATTCAGGTGCAATCCGTCCTTCTTATACAGGTCACTTCTAGCCCAGAATGATCCAAAAATGCGAATCCTTCTCCCCTACACCAGCTCCTCACCTGCATTGTTACAACCCAGAATGAGGCTATTTGGCCCATCATGCTGACACCAGCTCTTCACTATTACCTAGTGCCAATTTCCTGCTTTTTCCTCCCCAGTGTTGAGGTTATAGATGGTACAGTGGCTCATGGGTGGCATGGTGGCTCAGTGGTGAGCACTGCTGCCTCACAGCGCCAGGGACCCAGGTTCAATTCCATCCTCGGGCAACTGTCTGTGTGGAGTTTACACATTCTCCCCGCGTCTGCATGGGTTTCCTCCGGGTGCTCCGGTTTCCTCCCACAGTCCGTGGATGGGCCATGGGAAATTGCCCCATAGTATGTAGGGAAATCGCGGGGTTATAGGTGGGGTGGGGGTGGTTTCTGAGTGGGATGCTCTTTGGAGGGTCAGTGTGGGCTCAATGGGTTGAATGGCCTTCTTCTACACCGTAGGAGATTCTATGAATGTCTTAGTCAAACCTGCCTCCACCACATTTCTGAGCAGTGTATTCCATACCCGAATCACTCGCTGTGAGAAAATGTTTATTCTCCTGTCACATTTGAGAATCGCTTTTAGTCCACACCCTCTCGTTCTTCCTTGCTTTTACAAGTGGGAATGATCTTCACCCTAAATTGTACAAATAGGAACATCCTTTCTGCATCCTCCATGTTAAGTGCCTCAGGGTCTTACAGGTTTCAGTCAGATCACCTCTTATTCTTCTAAACTCTAGTGGACGTAGACCAAGGCAGGAACAGGAACAGTAGGTCCCAGAGGCTCGTGGTGACTTCTCAGAACCTGCCATTAAAATTCGGTGTCTTCAAATACAATGAGGCAAGTGACTCTGATATTTGCATATTCAGCACCAGAGCTCCCAAACCTGTTCGACTGTCAGTCACACAGCTCCTAAACTGATTGGTCTCTTTTCCCCAAACTACCTGATTTGCCTTTTTCTCAGACTGCTCTTCACTGAAATCTTGACACATCCTAAACAATCAGCTCCCTCAACACCGCAGCAAATTTGTTTGTCAAATAATTGAGTGTCCTGCTCAGCCTTTGCCCACAGCCCATAGCCCAGCTGGTTCATTGGAGCAGGGGCAGGGGGGCAGGTCTACAGGATGGACGGAGTTCTGGGGGTGGGGGGGAAACGCGTGCAAGGTGTGTGGAAGTGTGCGTTCCTATGCTTTGCGCACGGTGGAGAGGTTAAAGGTCGCAGGCAAATTTTCCCTTGGCTGTCGGCAAAAGCCCATCACATGGCTCGCCCCAGAGACTCGGAGTGAGCCAGCAAGTCAAAGATTTAACACCTTGTTCACCAGGTTCCTTGCTCTGTCCCTGGAAAGCTCTATCTCTGTTAGTGAGCTGGGCTAATGCACACACACACACACACACACACATATATACACATACACAGACACACACACACACAAGTACAGACACACACAAGCACAGACACACACACACAAGAACAGACGCACACATAAGTACAGACACACATAG
>NC_063359.1:39872630-39882780 GCF_021869965.1 Rhincodon typus | reverse complement strand
ACACACACACACACACACACACACACACATATTCACGCGGGCACCCACACAAAGCCCAAACACACACCTCATACAATCACAGACACACATACACAACCGCACCCCCCCCCAACCCTCCCAAAGCCGGAACCTAGTTTGATGTTTCCTGTCCACCTTACTCAGACACCGAGATTAAGGCACACCTCTAACACTAGCTGCAAACTCTCACTCTTTACCCGGATCTCTCCTTTTTTAAAATAAATAAACTGTGTTTTTCAGGACTGCCTGCTTTACCACTCACTTCTGAAGTGTTGACACTGTTGTAAAGTAGGAAATGCAGTAACTCAATTTCACACAGTGAACAGAAATGTGACGCTGATTGAGGAATTATTGGCCAGAATCCCCCTACTTTTCTTTCAGATTGTGCTATGGGATCTTTGGCATCCAGCAGAACTCACCAACTGTATGTGTGCTTGCTTGAACCCCTCACCTGAAAGATGGTACCTCAGAGAGTGCAGTATTCTGACAGCACCGCACTGGAGTGCCAGGCTTGGGTTTCACACTCTAGAACGGAGTGGGATTCAACCCCAGAAGCTGAGCCCAGGATCAGAGGGACCTTGGTGTGCACACCCACCAATTCCTGAATGTGGCAGGACAGGTGGATACACAGGTTAAGAAGGCATTCAGGATTCTTTCCTTTATTAGCCAAGGTATATAGCTGAGGAGCAGGGAGGCGATGCTGGGACTGTAGAATTACTGTGTGCAGTTCTGGAACCCACATTGTGGGAGGAATGTGATAGCACTGGAGGGGGTGCAGAGGAGATTTACCAGGATGTTGTCTGAGCTGGAGAGTTTCAGCGATGGAGACAGATTGGACAGAATGGGGTTGTTTTCCTTAGAGCCGAGGAGATTGAGAGGGGACATGATTGAGATGTATGACATTATGAGGGACATAGACAGGAAGGAACTTTTCCACTTGATAGTGGGTTAGTGACCAGGGGGCAGAGAACATAAGACAGTACAGCACAGGAACAGGCCCTTCGGTCCACCATGTCTGTGTTGGCCACGATTCTATTCTAATCTGCCTGCACGTGATCTGTATCCCTCTATCCCCTGCCTGTTCACGTGTCTCTAATGCGTCTGAAGATTTAAGGTAAGGGGCAGGAAGTTTAGAGGGGGATGTGAGGCAAGGTTTTTCACCCAGAGGGTGGTGGGAATCTGGAATTTACTGCCTGTAAGAGTGGGAGAGGCAGAAATCCTCAACCAGATTGAAGACACACTTAGATGTACATTTGTGATGCCAAGGTACACTGGGCCAAATGCTGGCAAATGGGATTAGAATAATTTGGTGGTTATTTTTGATTAGCACAGACTTGATGGGCCGAAGGGTCTTTTCATGCATCTCCGTGACCTTCCAATTCACAAGCAAGAAGGAGACTCACTGCTGGCACCTGCCTGGTATCACAACACACCAAATGCCAGTAAAGTCTGTGCCCACCTGCTATTGAACAAAAGCTGCTGTTGTCGAATAGCCGCAGGGACCCGTTCTCCCAGTAAGGTACAGTACAGCGATTCCACTCTGGCAAAGATGGTACCAACTTTCAGTTTATAGGTCAGGAGGTTACACCGCAGAACCCCAAGGGACTGGTCAGAAAAATCAACATTATCGGAGTAATGCTGAGGTAAAGAATTTGACTGAAAACCTGTTGATTCAGCAAGAATTTATTCTCGATAAATTTCATCCGGCATCAGAAACAGAAAGAGGCAAAACAACCATTAAGGAAGCTTCAGCATAGGAACAAGACCGTAAGGAATAAGAACAGAAGGAGGCTGTTTGGCCCCTCGAACCTGCTCCACCATTCAACAGGAACATGGCTGATCCGAAATTCCTCACATCCGCTTTCCCACCCTCTTCCCAGTCAACTGTCATTGGACATTGTCCTGGCGGTTTCTTCGTCTCCAATTTTCCCTCCACCCAACACGTTCACTATCGGTTGCTTGCCTGTCCATTTTCACAGCACCCACAGCCAGTCAGAACGGGAATGGAATTCTCAGCTGTCCATTGGACGATTGTTCTGAATATCAGAGCAGCCTGGTGGGTCAGGTTCGATTCCTCCCTCGGGCAACTGTCTACGTGGAGTTTGCGCACTCTCCCCGTGTCTCCGTGGATTTCCTCCGGGTGCTCCGGTTTTCTCCCACAGTCCAGAGACGTGCAGGCTAGGTGGATTGCCCATGTTCAATTGGCCTGTAGTGTTTTGGGATGTGCAGTTTAGGTAGGTTAGCCATGTGGTGTTATGGGGAATGGGGTGGATTGGACAGGATTCTCTTCCGAGGGTCGGTGCAGATTTTGATGGGCTGCACGGCCTCTTTCTGCACTGTAGGGACTCCAGGAATCTTGACTGTTGACCAAGAGGGCTTGACTTACCAGGTCTGATATGACAAGGAAAAGTATTCAAAAAGAATTTTCTGAAAAAAAATACAATTTCCTTGACAGCCCCTGAGCTGAGTTTTGCCCGGGTTTGGGTCTCTCGACAGTGCCCTGGAACCTAGTCTAAGCCAACTTCTGGAGATGCTCTTGTAATCCTGGAGATTTAGTGTCATCAGTGTCACACCATGACTGTGTCCTGGGGCACGGTCAGTTTCCTTCCTACAGCGCTGAGTGCATCCTTTCCTCCCGCTCTGTCACCATCTTGAATAAACTTTTGGCATTTCTCTCACCTGGGAATTGGTGGGGAGGGGGACGGGGAGGTGGGGTGGAGGACAGGGATTGGAGGGGGAGCAGTTTCACAGGTCAGACCCTCAGCAGCATCCTGGCACGGTTAGGCTTACCCTGCCCAGTAATACAGGGTTGGCTCCATTCATTTGCCAGCGTCCAGGGAGAGTCACAGTCTCAGAGACCAGCAGCTGCCTGCTCACTGCTGAGAATGTTTAACAGAGTGGCGGGAGAAATAAAGAGGTGCCTTCACTGGGCGTCCCCTTCAGGACCTCTCCCAAAGAGTCACAGTGCACCCGCACTGCCATCAGGGAATGGGCCTCCAACTCATCTTGGTATCTCTGGGAGTCCCCTGGGCCCAGGAGTCTTGGGATTAGATGGCAAGTTGGTGGAGCTGGGGAGAGGATTCCATGCTGCAACATCAGTAAGGTCCAGTCCACCATCCCCAAGGGATCTGGGAGGGTAGGAAACCGTAGGACACAGAATTAAAATACAATACAGGAGCAAGTGACTGCAGATGCTGGAATCTGTACTGAAAACAAAAAGTGCTGGAGGTCACAGCAGGTCAGGCAGCATCTGTGGAGAGAAAGCAAGCTAACGTTTCACTAACGTCTAGATGACTCTTCATCGGAGCTCTGATTACCAGCTTTGATGAAGAGTCATCTAGATTTGAAACGTTAGCTTGCTCTCTCTCCATGGATGCTGCCTGACCTGTTGTGATTTTCAGATTTAAACCAATCAGCTTAAAAAGAGGGGGAGCAGGATGTTGTGACCCAGAGTGTGTTTTGCCTGAAAGCAGATTCAATAGTGACTTTCCAAAGGGAATTGGAGAAATAGTTAGGGGTAAGGGTTAGCTCAGTTGGCTGGACAGCTGGTTTGCAATGCAGGGTAACCCCCAACAGCATGGGTTCGATTTCTGGAGTGACTAAGGTCATCCTGAAGGACCTGCTTTCTCAACCCTACCCCTCCACCAACTCAAGGCATAGGCACCCTCAGGTTAAATTCACCTCTGGTCATTGCTTTCTCTAATGACACAGCAACACATGACGCTGTGAAAACATAGCAACTTTCAAATTGCTGGAATATTGACAAGAGCTAGCACAGGTACAATGGGGTGAATGGCCTCCTTCCAAGCTGCACCCTTTGCTAATTCCACCCCTCCCCAGTGCTGGAGTAAGATAGGTCTTCATTCCCCACGAGGAGTTACACTGGAACAGTCCAAATGACTGGGCGCAGAATGCTTTAACCCAGGAAAGTAACAAACTACTCTTCGAATAGAAATCCTGTAGCAACAGAAGAGAATTTTTGAGGATGACACCAGCCTGCGAGGTTTATCACCGTCAGGAAAATATAAACAAGTTGGAGTTGCCTTCTGAAGAGAAAAGAAACCTGAGGGGCAACGTAATAGAGGTTTTCACTAAGACTTTGACAGGTTAGATGGAGAGAGAGAGAGAGAGAAAGAACATTTCCACTAATGGCAGAGATTAAAACTAGGAGTCACAAGTATCAGACAGTCACTAATAAATCCAGTTAGGAATTCTGCAGAAACCTCTTCATGCTGAGAGTGACAAGAATGTGGATGTCCCCCCCAACCCCCCTCCACAAGGAGTGGGTGAAGTGAATACTGTATGGGGAGAGGCTGAATAACTACATCAGGGAGAGTGGAATGTATCGAAGGGGGTATGTTAGGGTGAGATAAAGGAGAGCTAGCAGGCTTAGATGTGACATAAACACCCAAGCCTAGCATGCCCATTTGGAGCAAATGGCCTGTTTCTGTCCTGTACAGTCTGATTGCAAAATAAAGAAGTTTACCAGGAATTGGCCACATGAGGTGCAGGGAGGATGTTTACGCTGGTCGGGGAGTCAAGAACCAGGGACAAACAAAATTACAAATATGTTGGAGAAACTCAGCAGGTCTGGCAGCATCCATGAAGAGGAAACAGCATTTATGTTTCGAGTCCAGTGACTCCTCTCCAGCACCTCAGGGACCAGGGACACCGTCTCAGGGGGATATAGGGTAGACCACTGAGGAGTGACATGAGGAATCTCTTCACTCAGATGCTGGTGAATCTGTGAAATTCTTACCCAACAAAAGGTTGTGGAAGTTGGGGGCGGGGGGGGTCACTGAGTATGGATCTGGGGGTAAGCAGAAACAGGCTATAAAGAGTTGGATGATCAGCCATGGTCCAATTGAATAGCAAAGCAGGCTCGAGGGGCCGAATGGCCTCCTCCTGCTCTAGATTCTATGTTTTCTTTTGTCTAATATTGTGCTCATGTACATAAAAGGAAACACTGGAATTAAAGAAAGGTTTCCAACGCAAAGTTAGTTATCTTCTCTGAAACCATTCTGTTCCTTTCCTCAACCCTCCATCGATGTTCAGGCTGCACAGGCCATGGAACGGCGTCTGAGAGCACAAACCCCCAATTCATACCATGTCCCCACCCCCTCCACACGCCCAGCGGCACTGAGGCCACCCCATGCCCCCTGACCCTTCCACACCATCATTCACTGAGTGCCTAACCCAGGAACATTCTTAATAAATTAAAACAAAGAGCTGTATGACTCTATAACTGCAGATGTTGAAGATTGGAAACAAAGTCAGAAAGTACTGGAAAGGCTCAGCAAGTCTGGCAGCATCTGGAGAGAGAGAAACAGTTAAAGTTTCAAGTCCAGAATGACTGCTTCAGAATTCAGTACCTTCTGGATCGGTTTGACTTAAGTTAATCAGCAACAACAACTTGCATTTAGACCATAGAATCCCTACAGCGTGGAAACAGGCCCTTTGGCCCAACAAGTCCACAGAGCATCCCCCAATCTACACATCCCTGAACACTACGGGCAATTTAGCATGGCCAATCCATCGTAACCTGCACATCTTTGGACTGTGGGAGGAAACCGGAGCACCCGGAGGGAACCCACGCAGACACAGGGAGAATGTGCAAACTCCACACAGACAGTTGCCCGAGGGTGGGATTGAACCTGGGTCCCTGGTGCTGTGAGGCAGCAGTGCTCACCACTGAGCAGCCCATCTTGAAGATAATAAAATATCCCATGGTGTTTCCAACAGGTGTGGAACCAGAGAAACTTTCACACTGAGCAAATTAAAAAGAAGACGCTATTAGTACAGCTTACCACAAACTTAGTCCATGGTCAAAGAGGTAGATTTTTAGGAGTGTCTTAAAAGTGGAGAGAGATGGGTGGAGAGGTTTAGGGAGAGGATTGCAAAGCTTAGGGTCAACACTGCTGAGAGAGCAAAGGAACTGTGCAATACACAAGAGGTCAGAGAGTAGAGAATTGCAGAGATGTTGAGGGGTTTTAGGCACTGATGGAGATTGTGAGGTTAGAGAGGAAGGTGGTGGCCTGAGAGTGATGAGAGTCAATCTGTGATAAAGTGACCGCTCTGTTGCGGGTGGTATGGGGGATTTCTGATTGCAGTAACGTTAACCGAAGTCACACAGGCCATCCCCGAAGTAATGACAGAAAAGGTGAGGACAGGCGGCAGCACAGAGGGATCAGATGTTCCAGTATTCGTGACCCTCCCCCTAACTGCCCTTGAACAGAGTGGCTCTGCAGAACATTTCAAAGGGCCATTAGGGGTGAGCCCTGTTGCTGTGGGTCTGGAGTCACGTGTAGGCCAGGCTGGGTAAGGATGGCAGATTTCGCCCCCCGGTAAAGGGCTTTAGTGAATCAGTGACAGGGCTTCCACAACAATTGATGCTGTTACAGAGGTGATCATCAGTTGAGTTTAAATTCCACCAGCTGTGGTGGGGGTGGTGGGATTTGAACCCAGGTCTGGATGTTGGTCAGGGATCACTGACACGACCACAACACCATGGTCTCCCCCCACTTCCAGCTCTGCCTTGCCACTCTGCCCTGAAATAAGACCCCGAGTGTCATTCTCCCCCACAGCCATGTGTATTAGGTGTGAGAACACGCAGGGTAAGGGGTGCTGCCAGCTGGCTCTACAGTGCCACCCTGACAGGTGCGGGATCGCTGACCGTTCCTATGCCTTCAGACCGTGCTGGGTCTCCCGGTGACGCCGGAGGTCCACTTTCCGCTGAAAGCCTTTGGCGCAGAGCTCGCAGCCGAAAGGTTTGAAGCCCGAATGCTTGCGGCTGTGGGTGATCAGGTTGGAACTCTGGCTGAATGACTTCCCACACACCTGGCACTTGTGAGGTTTCTCTCCTGGAAACAAACCACGAGAAAGACCCAGTGAAACAAACAGAGCTCGGACTCCCCTCACGCAACCTCCCGAGGCACTTCGCAGCCGGTTAAAAAATCATAGAACGCCTACGCTGTGCAAGCAGGCCATTCGGCTCATCAAGTCCACACTGACCCTCTGAAGAGCATCCCACCCTATCCCTGTAACCCTGCATTTCCCATGGCTAACCCACCCAGCCTGCACATCCCTGAGCACTATGGGCAATTTAGCATAGCCAATCCACACCTTTGGACTGTGGGAGGAAACCGGAGCACCCGGAGGAAACCCACACAGACACGGGGAGAATGTGCAAACTCCACACAGACAGTTGCCCGAGGCTGGAATCGAACCCGGGACCCTGTGAGGCAGCAGTGCTAACCACTGAGCCGCCGGGCCATCAAAGTTGTTGTTTGAGACGCAGCCCCTGTTCAAATGCAGGGAACACCACAGCCATTTTGTGCACAGGCAGATCCCACAAACATCTATGAAACAGTGACCACATAATCTCCTTCATTAACCTTATTTGAGAGATAAAGATCGAGGCCAGCTCATCAAGGTTGCCTCATGGGTAAAGGCTTAACAGGTTCAGCCAGCACCTTTGGACAGGGGTTTAGCTCAGTTGGCTGGACAGCTGGCTACTAATGCAGAGTGACGCCATCAGCATGGGTTCGATTTCTATACCAGCTGAGGTTACCATGAGGGACTCTCCTTCTCAACCTCTTCCCTCTCACAGGGTGTGGTGACCCCCAGGTTAAACCATCGCCAGTCAGCTCTCTCTAATAGGAGAGCAGCCCTGTGGTCTATGGGTGGCATGGTGGCTCAGTGGTGAGCACTGCTGCCTCACAGTGCCAGGGACCCAGGTTTGATTCCACCCTCAGGCAACTGTCTGTGTAGAGTTTGCACATTCTCCCCGTGTCTGCGTGGGTTTCCTCTGGGTGCTCCGGTTTCCTCCCACAGTCCAAAGATGTGCAGGTTAGGGTGGATTGGCCATGCTAAATTGCCCGTAGTGTTCAGGGAGGTGTAGATTAGGTGGGTTTATAGGGGGATGGGTCTGGGTGGGGATGCCCTGAGGGTCAGTGTGGACTTGTTGGGCCAAAGGGCCTGTTTCCACACTGTAGGGATTCTAAGACTATAGTGACTTTACCTTCATGCTTGGAGTTGAGAAGAATCAGAGGTTACTTAATTGAACCATATCAGATCCTGAGGGGGTGTAATCAGGTTGATGTGGGAAAGGATGTTTCTTCTTATGGGAGAATCTAGAACTAGGGGTCAAAATTTAAACATAAGGAGGGGAGGGGCACCTTCTAAAACAGAGATGAGGAATGTTTTCTCTCTGAGGGTTGAGAATCTTTGGAATCCCTTCCTCAAAATGCAGTAGATGCAAAATCTTTATATATTTTCAAAGCAGACAGATTCTTGACGACCAAGGGGACGAAAGGTCGAAACTTTTCCCTTGACAGAGGGTTCAGTCACCAGGAAGGGGGATAGATTGAAGATAAGGGGCAGGAGGTTATAGAAGGGATGCGAGGTAAATGTTTTCCACTCAGATGGTGGCAGGAATCTGGAACTCACTGCGTGTGAGGGTGGGAGAGGCAGAAGTCCTCAGCACATTGAAGTAGGATTTAGATGTGCATTTGGGATGCCAAGGCTATGGGCCATGATGTGGAGGTGCTGGTGTTGGACTTGGGGGGGACAAAGTCAGAAATCACACGACACCAGGTTATAGTTTATTTGAAATCACAAGCTTCTGGAGCGCTGCTCCTTCGTCACCTCCAAAGGCTTGTGATTTCAAATAAACTTGTATGGCTATGGGCCAAGTGCTGGGAAGTGGGATTACAATAGTTAGGTGGTTGTTGTTGACTGGTACAGACTTAATGGGCCGAAGGGCCTGTTACTGTGTGGTAGATCCATGTGACTCTCTGATTATCAGAGATACGCAGGGATGTAGAGTGAGGTTAAAATCGTATCAGCCCCTGATCTTATTGAATAGTGGACCCGACCCAAAAGGCCAAGTGGGCCTATTGCTGTTTGTGCTGACGTCAATTTCCTTGCTCTTCTCCGAGGTAGCAGCCATGAGATCACTGACATTGATTCAGATGGTCGACAGGGCCAAAGTTTAACTTCTCATTCCAAAAAGAGGGAATTAATTACAGAAAGCCAGGCAAGGAGAACCGAATCCATCTCTGTTTTACCTTCATAAGCTAAAAACCTGAAAGAACTGCGGACGCTGTGAATCAGGAACAAAAACAGAAGTTGCTGGAAAAGCTCAGCAGGTCTGGCAGCATCTGTGAAGGGAGAAAAACAGAGTTAACGTTTCTGCTCTGGTGACCCTTCCTCCGAACTGAGTTCCAGGCCCGAAACGTTAACTCTGTTTCTTCCTTCACAGATGCTGTCAGACCTGCTGAGCTTTTCCAGCAACTTCTGTTTTTGTTACCTTCATAAGCTTTTACTTACAGAAATATACGTTCTGAACATGCACCAAGAATCCCACACAACCAGTTCCAGTCTGTTTTTATTGAGTAGGGCACACATGTTAACATCTACTACCTGCACACAATTCAAATACCCATCACTCCTCCAGTACATGCTGTGTCAGGCTGCATTTCTGAACCCAGGTGTCTGGACCCACAACTTTCAGTGAGATATTTTCCAAATCATCCTGCTCAGGAATGTTATTACACACCTCTGGAGCAGGTCAGACTCGAACCCAGGCCTCCTGGATCAGAGTTAGGGACACTCCCAGTTCACCACAGGAGGCCCCCAATCTACCTTCAGGTGAAGGGAATTCTGTGGCTGACCTATGGGTGGAGCAGATCTTCAGGTATCGGTGCCCTCCACAGCCAGAGGAGCCAGGCAGTTACTCTACTGACTTCCTGAACTATGTGTCTCAGTGACATTCCACACCAAATTTACAATCAACTCGGCGCTTGTGGGACCTGCTGCAATCCTGACATTACAACAGTGACTGCTTAAACATAATACAGCAACTGGCTCCAAAGCTGGTGCTCAGGAAAGGTGCTATGTAAATAAAAGATTTTATTTATTCTCCAGTCTTCACTCTAAACACGGAAACTATGTATGTTCTTGTCTGACTGTAGGTATTTCCCTGCGTACCTGTGTGTTTGGGGGTATACCCTGTGTCCCTGTGTGGGTGGGAATATACCCTGCGTACCTGTGTGGGTGGGGGTATACCATGTGTCCCTGTATGGGTGGGGGTATACCCTGCATACCTGTGTGGGTGGGGGTATACCCTGCG
>NC_063359.1:39871655-39872620 GCF_021869965.1 Rhincodon typus | reverse complement strand
CCGTGTGTCCCTGTATGTGTGGGGGTATACCCTGCATACCTGTGTGGATGGGAGTATACCCTGTGTCCATGTGTGGGTGGGGGCATACCCTGTGTCCATGTGTGGGTGGGGGTATACCCTGTGTCCCTGTGTGGGTGGGAGTATACCCTGTGTCCCGGTGTGGGTGGGGGTGTACCCTGCGTCCCTGTGTGGGTGGGGGTGTACCCTGTGTCCCTGTGTGGGTGGGGTATACCCTGCGTACCTGTGTGGTTGGGGGTATATCCTGCGTACCTGTGTGGGTGGTGGTGTACCCTGTGTCCCTGTGTGGGTGGGTGTGTACCCTGCATACCTGTGTGGATGTACGTATGCTTCTTCATGTCGGATTTCTGGTGGAAGCGTTTCCCACAGTACTGACATGGATAGGGCCGGGTGTCTGAGTGGATCAGCAGGTGGGTGGACAACGTTGATGATCTCTTGAAGCTTTTCCCACACATTTTACATTCAAAGATTCTTTCCTACAATAGAATAAAACATGAGTGAGTCTGGGCCTCCGAAACAAAATCCCATCCCAATCGATCAAGTGCCTCTTCAGGGATAGTACTCTATCACTATCCTGTTTTCCAAATTCACCCCCTCCCATCTTGAAGGTACTGGCTCTCACTGGGGTAAAGGGATCCCACCCATCCTGAAGGTGCTGGCTCTCACTGGGGTACAGGGTCCCCCTCCCTTCCTGAAGGGGCTGACTCTCATGCTGGGTTCGGTGTCCCCCCTCCCCTCCTGAAGGTGCTGACTCTCACTGGGGTACAGGGTCCCCCTCCCTTCCTGAAGGTGCTGCCCCTCACTGGGGTACAGGGTCCCCCTCCCCTCCTGAAGGTGCTGACCCTCACTGGGGAACGGGTCCCCCCTCCCCTCCTAAAGGAGCTGACTCTCACTGGGGTACTGGGTCTCCCCTCCCCTCCTGAAGGAGCTGACTCTCACTGGGGTAC
>NC_063359.1:39855663-39871645 GCF_021869965.1 Rhincodon typus | reverse complement strand
CTGGGTCTCCCCTCCCCTCCTGAAGGAGCTGACTCTCACTGGGGTACGGGTCCCCCCTCCCCTCCTGAAGGAGCTGACTCTCACTGGGGTACGGGACCCCCTCCCCTCCTGAAGGGGCTGACCCTCTACTGGGTCTCCCCTCCCTTACTGAAGGTGCTGACCCTCACTGGGATACTGGGTCTCCTTTCCCCTCCTGAAGGAGCTGACTCTCACTGGGGTACAGGGTCCCGCTCCTTTCGGCCCCCTGTACTGAGGACCCTGATCGATGAGGTTGCTATAGAGTGTAAGATGGGTACCTGTGAGTGGATGTTCATGTGTTGCTCCAGGCTGACTGCGTGACCAAATGTTTTCCCACACAAGTCACAGGCAAAAGGTCGAATCCCACTGTGTGACCGCCTGACATGGACCTCAAGACCATGGGCGGTGGAGAAGACCTGGTTGGAGAATTGGGCCAGTTAATACAGGGGTCTCAACAGAGAGAGCTTCATCAGGAAATTAATTCATTCATTAGTTCATTCACACTGCGACCCAGGGCACGTACCCTGAGGGAGGGGAGGTATACCAGTCTGGGTCTCACTGGTAAAGGTGACCAAACCAAGGAAATCCCAGGATCCCCAGGGATGGGGTAGGATTCATGTTTCCCTTGGAAAAAGAAATATCACAGACACCTTCTAAAGACAGGTTCCCAAATCCATAGCCTCTTCCAGGATCTCAAGATATCCCCAAGCATTGACATGCCTGCCAATGGTGTGCAGTCAGAGGTGGGATGTGCTGTGGTCTTGGGAGAAGCTGAGAGTCAATCAAAACTGCCACTTTGAGCAAAGCAAGACCCCACTAACACCACAGCCAGGACATCTCCTTTGTTGTGCTGTGCGTTAAAGGATTAACATTGGCCAAGTTATCAGGGAGCATTCCTCTGGTCCTGCAAACCAGAGCGTTGGGTGCTCAGGTCATGGCAATGACACTGGATTGATAAATCCAGGCTCAGGGTAATGTACCCTAATATGTCCATTGAGCCTCCAGAGGGACCAGTGTTGGGCCCTTTGCTGCTTGTGGTAAATACAAATGGCTTTGTCTTGAATGTAGCTGAGTTGATCAGTAAGTTTGTGGATAATAGGAAAATTGGCAGGGTGGTAAATCGTGTGGAGGATAGCCTCAGATTACAGGAGGACATAGACAGGCTGGCTAGTGGCAAATGGGTTCAATCTGGATAAGTGTGAGGTGGTGCACTTGGGCAGGACTAACAAGGCAAGGGAATCCATGATGAATGCGTGCATGATCATCAGTCTCCTAAGGCAGGTGGATAAAGTGGTTAAGATGGCATGTGGGATACCAGCCTTTATTAGTGGAGGCATTCAGTTTCAGAGCAGGGAGGTGAGGCTGGAACTATATAAAACGTTGGTTAGGCCACAGCGAGAGTACTGTATGCAGTTCTGGAATCCACATTATGGGAGGAATGTGACCCCACTGGAGAGGATGCAGAGGAGATTTACCAGGTTGTTGTCTGGGCTGGAGAGTTTCAATGATGAAGAAAGATTAGACAGACTAGGGTTGTTTTCCTTAGAGCAGAGGAGATTGAGCGGGGACATGTTGAGGTGTATAACATTATGACGGACATAGACAGGGTAGACAGAAAGGAACATTTCCCCTGGATAGTGGGATTAGTGACAGGGGGCATAGATCGAAGGGAAGGGGCAGGAGGTGTAGAGGAGATGTGAGAAAAATCTTTTCACCCAAGAGGGTGGTGGGAATCTGGAACTCACTGCCTGTGATTGTGGGAGAGGCAGAAACCCTCATCACATTGAAGAAGTATTTAGATGTGCACTTGTGATGCTGAGGCTATAGGCCAAGTGCTCGGAAATGAGATTAGAATAGTTCAGTGGTTATTTATTTTTTATTCATTCACAGGATGAGGGCATCACTGGCTAGGCCAGCATTTATTACCCATCCCTAACTGCCCAGAGGACAGTTAAGAGTCAACTACATTGCTGTGGGGCTGGAGTCACATGTAGGCCAGACCAGGTAAGGATAGCAGATTTCCTTCCCTAAAGGACATTAGCGAACCAGATGGGTTTTTCCCCGACAATCAGCAATGGATTCACGGTCATCATTAATTCCAGATATTTATTGAATTCAAATTCCACCATCTGCTGTGGCGGGATTTGAACCCAGGTCCCAAGAACATTATCTGGGTCTTTGAATTAACAGTCCAGCGATAATGCCACAAGACCATTGCCTCCCCACTGTTATTGACCAGCATGGACTTAATGGGTTGAAGGGCCTTTCTCTGTGCTGTAGATGTCTAAGACTCTGTGACATGAGTTTGAATTTCATTATGGCAGCTAGAATTTAAGTCTTTAATACTTAAATTATTGTTAAATTTGGAATTGAAAGCTGGTCTCAGTCATGGTGACCACGGACAAATATCAGTTGGCTCTGTAACATTCCGTAGGGAAGGAACTGCTGTCCTTACCTGGTCTGGCCTACACGTGACTCAAGGCATTGTGGTTGACTCTTAGCTGCCCTCTGAGCAATTAGGGATGGGCACTAAATGTCGGCCTCTGCAGTGATGCCCAAATCTTATGAAAGGAAAAGGGCTGTAGGTAGTTTAAAATAGATAGCACCTCCAACAGTACAGTACACCCTCAAGGACACACTCAGCACTCTGAGGTGGGACTTGAACCCACCAAGTAAGACAGTTCCCCACAGAGACACCATTTCACTGTAACAGGCCAGGACCATGACTTGTACCAATCAGCAACAAGACGGAACATTCTGAACCTTCTTCCGAAGTGCTCCCAGCAGCTGTTACCTTGTTACACTTGACGCAGTTGTAGGAGCTGGATGCCGAGCTGTAGTGGGTGCTGTAGTCAATCGGTTGGTCAATCTCCAAGGGTCTCGAAACACGGGATCCGTACAAATCAGCTGTGCCCACCAGGAGAGAGGAGGGAAAGCCAGAGGAGAGATGGCACAAATCATACACATTCTGGAATCGACCCCAGGGGAAACCGGGCGCAGAGACTGGAGACAGCAAGCAATCTTCATTGCTGGCCAATCGCGGAGCTAGAGAAGCTGACTCTGCAACAGGAAGGAACAAGAGTCAATTTATACCACGTTGGCCCTTCAGCAACTCCAAACCTGCCTCGCCTGAGGCACATCCCTTGAAAGTTCACCTCCAAATGCCCCACTTCCCACCACCCATCCTCCCAACACAATCTCTTCCCAAGGCCAACTCATTCAGATTTGATCAAAAGAATTCCTGTACCCACCTTCCAAGACATCAGGACATCCCAAAGTATTGCATGGCCAATGATCAGATGACTGTCTGTGTGGAGTTTGCATATTCTCCCCGTCTCTGTGTGGGTTTCCTCCGGGTGCTCTGGTTTCCTCCCACAGTCCATAGATGCGTGGGTTAGGGTGGATTGGCCATGCTAAATGCAGGGATACAGGGATAGAGTGGTGGGTTGGTCCTCAGAGGGTCATTGTGTATCTGATGGGCAGAATGGCCTGCGTCCACATTGTAATGATTTGAGTGACCAGAACTGAGGGATTGCAGGGAGGGCTGAAGGCGATTGCAGAGATAACGAGGGATGAGGCCCAGAGGGACTGGAAACACGGGGAGGTGAAAAAGAATTTGAGGGGAAGGTGTAGGTCAGGGAGCGTGGGGAGGGACGTGTTTGGTGAATGGGATGATGTGGGTTTGGGCAGGTCACTGCTGGCTTTTTCTCAGTGAAGCAGCTTGGATCGTGGTTGCAGCAATGTGAGTGGTGCCCAATTGAAAGGGCACCCGCTGAACAGCCGTGAGATCTGCAGCTTTGCCCAGGGCCACTCCAGCTGTGCCAGGCAGAGCCAGGGGTCAGGAGAAGTGAATGGAGGAAAAATGGCACATCGGAGAACACTCCACAGCAAAATCTAAACAACATGAGTGAGCTGATTGCAGAAAAGTTCAGTGTAAATCAATGTATCAAATAACTCCCATTTTGGTTAGCACACTGTCAATCGATCTGATGAGGAATCTCAGCCAGGTTAGAAACACAGCTCAAAGGTACAGTGTTAATCCCATGAAGGCAAATTCCCAGACAAAAAGCTGTCATGGAAGTAATTATTTTTGGCAACTCACAATCTGTACGCCACCATTAACTTTGTATTGATCTGATTTGATTTATTCTTGTCACATGTACCTAAGTACAGTGAAAAGTTCTGTTTTGCATGCAGTACAGGCAGATCATAATATACAAGGATATATGGATCGTAGGGTGCTTGAACAGAGTGGGGCATACTAGGTTACAGCTGCACAGGAGGTGCACAAAGCAAGATCCGTTCAGCAATCTAATAACAGCGGGGAGAAAGCTGTTCTCGAACCTTTTGGTGCACGAGTTTAAGCTTTTGTACCTCCTGCCTGATGGAAGAGGATGGAAGAGGTTGGAAGAGATTGTAACCGAGGTGGGAGGGGTCTTTGATGATATTGGCTGCCTTTCCTCAGCAACGAGATGTGTAAATGGAGTCAATGGATGGGAGGCTGGTTTGTGTGATGGTCTGGGCTGTGTATGCTATTTTCTGTAGCTTCTTAGATTCAATTTTGACACAGTATGGAATACAACACAAAAATATACAAACGCAAAACACAGCGGGATTTGGATCCTGTTTGAAAGTACCACAGAATTAAAGTTTGAAATAGATTATAGATCATAGAAATAGATACCTCTTCATTCTACCCACCTCAGGGCACAACCTAAAGTCAAGTTTCAACTTTTGCCTTTCCATCTTCAGTACACTTCCCACATCTGGCTCAGTGGGAACTCTGACACACCAATGGGGGTGGTGTCACATGACTGATCATGTGAACCTTTGTCATGTGGTCAGGTGTCATATGATCATGATTTGGCCACAGGAGGAGTGCTGCTTTGTCAGAGGAGACACTAAAGAGCCTACCCCACTCTGGAAAATGTTAAAGATTCCACGGTCAGTTTTTTGAAGAGGAAGAAGAAGAAGAATGAGAATGAGGAGAGGGAGGACGTCATGATGTCCAGGCCAGTAATTATTACTGAACCAACAGTACCATCATCAGATTACCTGGGCATCATACGGTTGTTGTTTGTGGGAGCTCTCTGTGGGCAATTTGACTGCAGTCTTTTGTAAATTACACCTGAAGTTCTGAAGTCATGAAAGCCACTAATAGGAACATAGGAACAGGAGGAGGCCATTCAGCCCCTCAAGCCTGTTCTACCATTCAACGAGATCATGCCTGATCTGTGGCATAACTCAATGGCCCAGGGATTTGGCCCAGATCCCTTAATACATTTGCTTCACCAAAATTTATCTATGTCAGAGTTAAAGTTAACAACTGATCTGGCATGCACTGCCATTTGTGGAAGAGAGTTCCAAACCTCTACCACCCTTCGTGTGTCAAAGTGCTTCCTAACATCTCTCCTGAATGGTCTGACCCTAATTCTCAGACTATGCCTCTAGTTCTAGAATCCCCAACCAGTGGAAACAGTTTACCTTTGTCTACCCTGTATTTTCCTGTTAATATCTTGGAGACTTCAATCAGATTACCCCTTAACTTTCTAAATTCTAGACAAAACAGGCCTAATTTGTAAAATCTCTCCTCATAACATAATCCCTGAAGACCAGTTATCATTCCTGTAAACCTACGTTGTTCTCCCTCCAAGGCCAATATATCCTTCCTAAGGTGTGGTGCTCTGTTCTGCTCACAGTACTCCCAGTGGGGTCTAACCAGGGTGATACTAGCTTCATTTTCCCTTCAACTGTGAGTTCAGTTGGAAATTGGGATCATGAAACTCATGTCTGGAAGTTTTTAAAAAAATTATTCATCAATGCTACGTGGGTATCACTGGCTAGGCAGCATTTATTGTCCATCCCTAATTGCCCAGAGGGGAGAGAAGAGTCAACTCCATTGCTGTGTGTATGGAGTCACATATAAGCCAGGCCAGGTGAGAATGGCAGATTTCTTTTCCCTAACAGACATCAGTGAGATTTTCCTTGTTGAATCCATCTCATTCCTCAAAACCCCTCCGTTTTAAATGGTGGGATCTTCCTGCTCACAAATAGGAAACTGGGCCTTGTTACCTGAACAGAAGGTGTGGGTGGTGTCCTTGGTCATGTGACATGGAGATGCCTTCTCATTGGCTGTGCTGTTCTCCCATGGGAGCCCCTCCCACCCAGGTTGGGTGTCATGACCTTTCACCCCAGCCTTGGGTTCTACACAATGTCCTGGAGACCAAGAAGTTGAATCTGTGGAATAGCAATAAAAAACAGATGTGTTTTGTTTAAATCTTGCAAGGAAGAAACAGGGTCTGTCATAATTTATATCAATCTTCTGCTTCAGCTCCAAGAAGTTCCATCACTCCTCTGTCTGTCCTCCCAACTCAGCCCAAAATTTCAACCTCACTCTTATGCTGCTTTTTATTGGAGGTTTATGGTCAACAAAGTATTTTAACAACGTAGTCACTGTTATACTGTTTGTAGGAGAAACCAAGACTAAGGGCATTGATTCATTGGAACTTTTAAAAGAGAATTAAATGAATATATTTGAGAGGAGAAAATCTAGCGGACTTTAATGAAGACACAGAGGGATTGGACCTAACTGGAAAGCTCTTTGAGGAGTTAGCACAGGGATGAATGGCCTCTTTCTGTCCCCCATCATTCTACGATCTGATGATAATACATAACAACAATTTACATTTATGTTGCACCTTTAATATAACAAACCATTCCAAGCCAGTTCACAGGAGCATTATAAAATAAAATTTTACACCTAGCTACACAAGGAGATATTAGGCCAGAAACCAAAAGCTCAGTTTGAGGATTGTCTTAAAGTAGTCACATAAGGTAGTGAGTCAGGGAGGTAATCTCAAAGCTGTAGGCACAGGCACCCGGATGCATTACGGAATTGTCAAACAAACACCAAGACGTGGCTAGGTTTGTGGTGAGATAGGCCCTTCCCAGCAGATCATTCCTACAGATACAGTGGATTTTGTCGAGGTTTGTCCTGAGAAGCTCCATGACACCAGGCTCTGTGCTTTAAGGGCTGTTCCCAGGGACTCACACTGAGACAAACATCAACTGCACCTGGAAGATGATCAACTCAGTGAGAGACACTCTTTGGTCTGCCTGACACTTGTTGGAACTCCAGTGTAAAGAGTCGACCCTGACTGAGCGTTGCAGACTGGCACATTCCAAGGCCCAGGACTATGTGCTGAGGGACGCACTAAAGCTTGGGTCAGCTGCTGCCAAGGGGCAGTGGCAAAGGACCACTGTCTAAGGTCTTTCATCCATAGTACAATGAGGAGCTGGGCAATTGTAGATTGCCTTGGGCTGTAATCTTGACAAGGAATGTACACTGCACATTTTAAGGCTATTACAATTGTTTGAAGGATCCTGATATTGGGATGTGCTGTTTGGAGTCAATGTGGGAAAATGTAAAATTGTCCATTTTTGGCAGGAAGAATTGCAAAAAGAAGCATATCATCTAAATGGTGAGAGATTGCAGAGCCCTGAGATACCAAGAGATCTGGGTTTCCTCATGTGTGAATCACCAAAGATTAATACGCAGGTACAGCAAGTCATCAGAATGTTATTCTTGACTAGGAAAGGAATTGAATCAAAAACAGAGAGAGGGTTTATGTTTCTGTTTCTGTTACCAGGCACTGCTGAGACCACATCTGGAATGCTGTGTACAGTATTGGTCTCCTTGTTTAAGGACAGATGTGAATGCATTGGGAAGCAGTTCAGAAAAGGTCTGTGAGAATAATACCTGCAATAGGTGACTATTATGGGGAAAGGCCGGGCAGGCTAGACTTGTATCTGCTGGAGGTTAGAAGGTTAAGAGACACGCAATTGAAAAAGGCAAGGTCCTGAAGAATCTCGACTGGGTGGATGTGGAGACAATGATTCCTTTTGTAGGAGCTTGGGGTGATAGTTTAAAAATAAGGGGTCTTCTGTTTAGGACAGAGCTGAGGAGAAATTTGTTCTCACAGAGGGGTCGTGAGTCTTTGGAAGTCTTCTTCAAAAGGTGACGGGAGCAGACTCTTCATTATTAAAGGCAGAGGTGGATAGATTCTTGAAAAGCGAGGAGTTGAAAGGTTATGGGAGGACAGGAGGGAATTTGGAGCCATCAGAACAGCCAGGATTTTATTTGGATGATGTAGCAGAGCGGAGGGGACAAATGGCCTCCTGCTGTTCCTATTTCCTGTTTGTACGTTTGAATTTTGTTGCAACTTTTATGATTTTCAAGTCAACGTTTGGTCGTGTACCTTTTAAAATTACACAAATAAAGTACATTTTTGGGGGAAAAATGTATGTAGTATAGATACCGAGAAACACAATGAAGAAAGTGTGGAATTTGCTACCACACAGTATTTGAGGTGACTGATGTTTTTAAGGGGAAACACAACGATACACACACAAGAGTGAATGGGATAAAAGATTATTTCGATAATGATGAATGCTGTGTCTGTGCTGGAATTCCTAGGAAAAGAATTCCCTTTAGACCTTCATTTTAATCACCTTGTTGTGCGCAGCCCTCCTTCTGAACACCCATTTACTGCTGGAATTACCTGTCTCCACCTCTCACTTCACTCTGAGCAGGCCGTGATTTGAATGGAACAAAAACAGGAGTTGCTGGAAAAGCTCAGCAGGTCTGGCAGTATCTTGTGAAGAAAAAAATCAGAGTTAACGTTTCGGGTCCGGTGACCTTTCCTCAGAAACGTTAACTCTGATTTTCTCTTCACAGATGCTGCCAGACCTGCTGAGCTTTTCCAGCAACTCCTGTTTTTGTTCCTGATTTACAGCTTCCGCAGTTCTTTCGGTTTTTTTATGTTGTGATTTGAATGGGACTGATTTGAATACAGTGCCCTGGTTTAACAGATCCATATTCCAACCTCTAACATAGTGTGAAAAACAATCAACACAATTTTAATCCCTGCAGTAAGTTCCCTTCCTTCATAACAGAGGAAGCAGTGGCAAGGACACAGCAGACGTGGAAAGTCTTTAATAAAAATAAAAGCATGCACTTGCTTGGCGCCTTTCACAATCCCAGGACATAAATCTCTAAGAAGGAGCAAGTACAGGCGTGACAGACCAAATGGTCCTTTTTTGTGCTGCTAATTTCTAAATTCTCACACCCTCCATTTACATTGTGAATTATACCGCAGCTTGGGCTGATCACCCCAGTTTCTACACCGAAAGGGTCCAATTCAATATAACCTCCTTCAACACTACAACCTCCAAAATCACTACACTCTTCAAATGCTGCCCTCTTGACTGTCCCCTGCTCCTTTTACTCACCGTTCACACTTTATCTGGGACCTTTCTACTTTCCTCACACAATGTTACCATCACTGACATTTATTGCCCATCCCTAATTGCCCGTGAGAGATGGTGGTGAGCTGCCTTCTCGAACCGCTGCAGCCTGTGTGTATGATGCTGGGTGGGTCCTTCTCTTTTAGTCTTCCCAGCAGTTTGACCTAAGTACCTTGCCCACATCGATGCCTGAAAACTCCTGAATCTCACCTCCCGTGGCCAGAATCTCTTGCCACAACCACACGAGAGTAACTGTCTGTGATGAAATCAAGGAGAAAAGGGCACCAATCTCCGAAGAAGGTCTAGGACTCAAGGATTCAATAAAAAGGAGCAGGAGTGAACTACTCCAGCCCTCAGGGTCCTCTCTGCCATTCAATTGAGTTTGAAGAGAAATGTCTTCACCCAGAGAGTGGGGAGCCTGTGGAATTTTCTGTCACAGAAAGCGGTTGAGGCCAAATGTTTTCAAGAAGGAAGCTCTTAGGGTTAAAAAGATTAAACGGTATTGGGGAGATAGTGAGAACAGGAGACTGAATTAGATGGTCAGCCATGATCCTTTTGAATGATGGAGCAAGTTCAAAGGGCCAAATGGCCTACTCCTGCTCTTATTTTTTATGTTTCTACAAGATCATAGGTGAGCCACTGCCTCAATGTCATTTCCTCTACTGGCCCCATGTTTTCAACGTGTAGAATCTATGATTTCAGTCTTAAACATTCCCAATGACTGAGCTTCCAAAGCTTTCTGACACAAATAGAGAATGAATGAACTAGGAGGGATTTCGATCCCCTACTTTACAAAACTCAGAGTCTGTAAGTGATTGGGAATTAAATAAATTCAAACCAACCACAAATTATCCATGGACTGTAAAGCAAAATGTAGATTGCAAGCAGGCTTTCATTTTCTATCCTGAAAATTAAGGAAACCTGTATTTTGCAATGTACTGCATTTTCCAAATATGGTAAAGTTCATCATTATGGAACCCTTCAATAAGACCATAAAACATAGCAGCAGAAGTAGGCCATTCAGCCCATTGAGTCTGCCCTATCATTCAATGAGATCATGGCTGATCTGGTCATTCTCAACTCTACTTTCCTGCCTTTTCTCCATAACCCTTGATTCCCTTTCTGATTAACAATCTGTTAATCTGAGCCTAGAATATACTTAGTGACCCAATCTCGGCAGCTCTCAGCAATAAAGAATTCCTCAGATTCACTCCTGCCTGGTGAAGAGATTCTTCCTCATCTCTGTCTTAAATGTGCGATCCCTTAGTCTGAGATGATGCCCCTCTGGTCTTGGACTCTGCCACACGGGGAGACAATCTGGCCATATCTCCCTTGTCAAGTCAGCTAAGAATTCTGCATGTCTCAATAAGCTTGCAACTCATTCCTCTAAACTCCATTAAGTACAGGCCCAAACTACTCAACCTCTCCAGTTAGGGCTGTATTTTATTTTTTATTTCATTTGAATGATTATCTGCATGAATTATGACACCTTGTTTTATTTGTATTAACATCACAGTTTGACACCTGCTGTTGGGATGAATTTTCAACAAAACGACTATCAACCTTTCCATCTCTCTCTCCCCCTCCCCAACCAGTTGCCTCTGGAGATCTGGATGGCCTGTCTGTTTATGCTACACAACGGAGATTGCTTCCCATCCCAGGTTCATGCAAATCATTTTTCCAGCCCATTAGCAGCAGCTGCAGTTGGGAGCTAAGGTTTTTTCAATCTTTAATGCTGTGAAAGCTGTAGGTGCTGATTGTAGAAAGATAATGCTCTTTGGTGTTTACTGTTAGCAACACAAGCTGCAACTCCTATCCCTTAAATCAACCCCACCCCATCAAAAAAAAGTTAATAATAATCAACACAGAGTTTACACATAAATATTTCCATGTTGGAAGAGAGTGTTTCTTTTCTCTTGTCTGTTTTCCCCCTCACCTGAAGTTATTACCTTATTATAGCTGGGTACACACAAGACCCACAATCACTTGGCATCCAACAAGTTTTGTTGCCGAATCTGATTCAATGGATGTTTTAATCACATGACCAACATCCACCTCCACAAGCCAATCAGAAAGTGGATAGAAACTTTGTGATCCCATTGGATGACTCTTCACTGGCATCCACAGCCTTCGACTTGGGAACAGGATGAGGCCGTTCAGCCCCTTGAGCCTGTTCCTCTGCCATTCAATAAGATCATGACTGATCTATGGCCTAGCTCCATATATCTGCCTGTGGCCCATTTCCCTTAAAACTTTGCTCATGGGGGAATCTAGACTGAGGGGACACTGTTTTAAAAGAAGGCATCTCCCAATCAATTCTAACTACCCAATCAATTCTTCTTCAAAACCCTAAAATCCTCAACTCAATCAATTTACGGTTGCCAACGCTCCAGGATTGGCCAGCAGTCTCCAGGGATTGAAGATCCCAGGTTAATGCTCCGGGGATGCGGGTTTGACCCCTTCCATGGCAACCGGTGGAATTGCAATTCAATCAACAAATCTGGAAATTGAGGTTTAGCCGAATAACAAACCATTGTCAATTGTTGTTAAAAGCCCAACAGGTTCACTAATGTTCCTTAGGGAAGGAAATCTGCCTCCCTTACCTGGTCTGGTCGACATGACTCCAAGCTCACAGCAATGCGGTTAATTGCTAACTCTTAGAGATGGACTCGAGAGCTGTTTGGTTCAAGGAGCAATTAAGGATGGGTAACAGAAATGGGCCAGTGATGCTCACATCCCATGAGAGGACAGAGAAAAGACCAGTCGCCAGGACAGGTGTGAACAACCCTGGAGGAAAACCAGAGTGCCGTTTAAAAAAAATGATCTTTGTCATTTTCTCTTTCCCGGACAGAAACAGGAGCAGGAGTAGGCCATTCAGCCTTTCAAGCCTCATCTGCCATCCAATTTGATCATGGCTGACCATCGAACTCAATGCTCCAACCCCGCCCTCTATCCTTGTTCCCTTTAGCGTCAGATCTATATCTACCTCCTGCTTGAAAATATTACTTGCTAAGGCTATTTAAATATTGCAAAGGAACTCAAAAGGCCAATTGGCTGACAGTTAGACACCATCCAAATAGGTCATGAGGCTTTTTGTTTTCCCATTGGAGTAGGAAGGCATTGTACCATGTATTAGCTGACCAATGGTTGGAGGGTGGGAGCAAGTCATGTGATGAACCATCCAGGAAAAGATTTCACCTCAACCAGAGCTGGCCAATGTGCCATGTCCTCATTATTCATCTACAGAGCCGTGACAACATTCTGGTGAAACTGCACTACACTCATTCATGGCCACCCAGGATGTGAGGTACATAGAGCTCCAGGTGGGGTCAAACCAGGGCTTTGTACAGTTATGACAAAACCTCCCCATTGCATTCCAGCTTCCACTTGTAAAGGCTATCATTCCACCAGACTTTTAGATTAACAGTGCCTTCAAATGTGAGGCAAAGGATGCAGAGAAATGCAAAAGAAAAAAAATTGATGCTGGAAAGTCAAAGGGAAACAGAAAGTGGAAGAATAAGAGAGAAGAACAATTGGGGCCGCAATGGCCTAGTGGTATTATCACCAGATTAATTAATCCAGAAACATAGTTAATGTTCTAGGTCCAGGGTTCAAATCAAGCCACAGTAGAATTTGAAACATAAAAGATAGGAGTAGGAGGAGGCCATTCTTCACAATCATGGCTGATCATCCAACTCAATAGCCTAATCCTGCTTTCTCCCAATAACCTTTGATCCCATTCACCCCAAGTGCTATATCTAGTTGCCTGTTGAATACATCCAATATTTTTGGCATCAACTACTTCCTGTGGTAATGAATTCCACAGGCTCACCACTCTTTGGGTAAAGAAATGTCTCCTCATCTCTGTCCTAAATCATTTACCTTGAATTTTCTCATACTGTGACCCCTGGTTCTGGACACACCCACCATCAGGAACATCCTCCCTACTTCTATCCGGTCCAATCCTGTTAGAATTTTATAAGTCTCTATGAGATCCCCCCAACCCCATCATTTGTCTGAACTCGAGTGAAAACAATCCCAACCTAGTCAGTTTCTCCTCATACATCAGTCCCGCCATCCCCAGAATCAGCCTGGTAAACCTTCGCTGCATTCCCCCGAGAGCAAGAGCATCCTTCCTCAGTAAAGGAGACCAAAACTGCACATAATATTCCAGGTGTGGTCTCACCAAGGCCCTGTATAACTGCAACAACACATCCCTGCTCCTGTCCTCGAAATTCAATTACGAAAGGAATCTGGAATTAAGGATCTAATGGTAACCTTGAAACCATTGCCAATTGTTGGAGAAAACCCATCTGGTTCACCGAGGTCCTTAAGGAAATTGTTGTCCTTACCTGGCTTGGACAACACCTTACTCCAGCAATGTGGTTGACTCTTAACTCTTAATTAATGATGAACAAGAGCCAAAGATTCACACACGCCATGAGTGAATTTTTAAAAAGTAGAAAGTATGGAGGGAAATATGGATCAAAGATGAGACCAGCTAAAGTTGGATCTTTGGAGGGAGCTAGAGCCTCAGATGGGGGTAATGATATCATAATGAGTTGACGAATTGCCCTTCCATTATTACACACACACATCCACAGCTACATGGGACAATGCACCTCACGTTATCCACGTCCTAAAGGAAACTCACCAGCAGGAGGCGATGGTGCTGGCTCCAGTTTGGGAAACACTTCATCATCGGTGGAGCGAACCTGATGGTAAGTTTTTTTTATCTTCACCAGAAATGACCGTGGCATTGCGAAAGCCCTCTGGAGAAAGACTGGGGAGAGCAAAGCAAAATCAATTGAAACAGCCAAACACAAGATGTGGATAGCCATTGGGCCCATTGTTTATTTATCCTAACCTCACACTCAAGCAAAAATCTCATTTTCCAAGCTTTTACAGTGTAGCCCACCATCTACTCCATCTGACAACCAGTTTCATAACATGTAACAGAAGTAGGCTATTCAGCCCATCGAGTCTGCTCCACCATTCGATGGGATCACGGCTGATATGATAATCCTCAACTCCATGTCCCTGCCCTCTTCCACATAACCCTTGATTCTCTTCCTGATTAAAAATTCTCCGTCTCAGCCTTGAATATCCTGAACGAACCTGCCTCGACAGCCCTCTGCGGTAAAAAAATTCCACAGATTCACTCCTTTCTGAGAGAAGATATTCCTTGTTATCTTGGACTTCAGTTTCACAAGGAGAGTGGAATTGTTCACGTTGAAGCAGAGGAAGATTGAATTCTCAAAATTGTTTCCAGGGAGTGAACAGATATTTTTCAAAAGGTAGTCAGGGACAGAGAGGGAGAGATGAGGGAGGCAGAGAGAGAAGAAGGAGGTGAGGGGGGGCAGAGAGAGAGAGGGAGGTGAAGGGGTGGAGAGGGAGAGGGAGAGATGAGGGGGCAGAGATGGAGGGGGGACAGAGAGAGAGAGAGCGAGGGAAAGATAAGGGGCAGAGTGGGAGAGGGAGGGAGTAGAGAGGAAGGGAGGTGAGGGAGCAGAGAGAGAGGGAGAGGGAGGTGAGTTGGCAATGAACAAAGGAGGAAGATGTTTAGCCCAGTATATTGCTGGGACCTGAACACGCTGCCTGACAGAGCAGTGGAATCAGATGCAACAAGAACTTTCAAACAGGAATTCAATAAAGATTTGAAAAGGGAGAAAGAACAATTGCAGGATTATGGCAAATAATTCCATGGTTCTTTTGAAGGGCTAGCACAGCCAATATGGGCTGAATGGTTTCCTCTCTTTCATACGCAGCATCCCAATCAGTATCACCACCACCAAGAGAAGGGGAGGGAGAAATCATGGAGAATATTACCCAAAAATAAGTAACATAACATTTCAGCCTGTTATGTCCTTTCCCTTTAGCTTCTTCCTTTCATCCTGCCCACAATCCCAGCGGAAGTGAGTTGACAGAATGGGAAGACTCACGGAACGGGGAATTTCTGACACATTTACATTTCAATGTTATCTCAGGACAAGTGGTCACTTCTTGGCTCAGATGTGTGTCCAAGGCTTGGGGAGGGTTGGGGGGGTGTCTGCTAAAAATAACCAGCCAAACCATGTGAGACTTCAGGGTGTGTGTTAACACTCGACAAGTCATCTGTGAATTTGAAACTGTGAGCAGTTTCCCCAACAAACTTCAAACACTACCCTGCACTTCCAGCAGGATCCTGGGATTTTCCCCAGGTTGGTAACAAGCAACCAAGGAAAAGCAGGAAAGTGGACTACATGAACATCCTCAACTCCACTTCCCTGCCTTTCCCCCATAATCCTCAATTCCCTTCCTGATTAAAAATCTGTCTCTCTCAGCCTTGAATATACTGAATGGCCCAGCCTCGACAGCCCTCTGCAGGAAAGAATTCCACAGATTCACTCCACTCCAAGAGAAGAAATTCTTCCTCATCTTTGTCTTCAATGTGCAATCCCTTACTCTGAGATGATGCTGTCTGGTCCTAGACCCTCCCACAAGGGGAAACAACCTCTCCCCATCTCCCCTGTCAAACCCCCTTGTTTGTTTCAACAAGGTCACCTCTCATTCTTCTAAACTCCATCGAGTACAGGCCCAACCTACTCACCCTCTCCTGAAAAGACCATCCGTCCATCCCTGGGATCAGCCGAGTGAACCTTCTCTGTACTGCCTTGCA
>NC_063359.1:39782689-39830663 GCF_021869965.1 Rhincodon typus | reverse complement strand
CCCCCCCCCAACTCCATTTCCACACCGCCCCCTTACTTTCTTCCTCTCCACCCCAGGGGGTATTGATGTGAAGGGAGAATGAATGAGTGAATCTGTTGAGAAATTGTGGGTTTTTTTTTTGGAGATCGGGTGCGGGGATTAAGCTGAGGTTCAGTTTATTTGGGTTTCTCCTCCTCCTCCTGTTGGAGTTCTGCCTGGTCTGATCCCCGCGTTGTGTCTGGATCTCGGCCATTCTGCCTCGGCCGTTTTCTGTTATGATCTTTTGTGTGTTATTTTTTAAAAAAATTGGCGAAAGTAAAATGTAAAGTCTGATTTTTGCCTTTATCCTTCTACACCTCGGCCCCCGCGTGTGGTGCAGGGTTTATCTCCGACTCATTCCAGACAAAAAAATCTTTCTAACCGCCCCTTTTGTGTTATTAAATGATCGGGATTGCAATGGTCACTTCAGACTGTGTTTTAAATTTTATCAGAGATCCTTCTATCATTTTCGCATAACTGAGGATCAGTAATGTCTGATGCATTGAATCAGCTAATCTCGGACTATGTTGTTTGTAAATAGCCCTGTTTTTAAAAGGGCCGGAAGTATCCATGAATTCAGCGTGAAATCGTCTCACGCAATGCGAGAACTGATTTGAAGGACTGAAAGACCTGTTCATGTGCAACTAGCTATGAAGAGAGGTTGAGTAGATTAGGATTATTTACATTAGAAAGACAGAGGTTGAGGGGGGACCTGATTGAGGTCTACAAAATCATGAGAGGTATAGACAGGGTGGATAGCAAGAAGCTTTTTCCCCAGAGTGGAGGACTCAATTACTAGGGGTCACGATTTCAAGGTGAGAGGGGAAAAGTTTAAGGGAGATATGCGTGGAAAGTTCTTTACGCAGAGGGTGGTGGGTGCCTGGAACGCGTTGCCAGCGGAGGTGGTAGAGGCAGGCACAATAGCACCATTTAAGATGTATCTAGACAGATACATGAATGGGCAGGGAGCAGAGGGATACAGATCCTTGGAAAATAGGCGACAGGTTTAGATAGAGGATCTGGATCGGCGCAGGCTTGGAGGGCTGAAGGGCCTGTTCCTGTGCTGTAATCTTCTTTGTTCTAACTACAAGATGAAGGATTGGTAGGCCATTCAGTCCATAGAGTCTGATCCAACCCATGCAAAGGGATTCTGACTGTTCTGATAATCCAGGACTCCACTTTCCTGCCATACCTTCATAAGCATTACTGATCAGAAATCTATCTCTGTGTTGAGTATGTTTCATAACCCAGCCTGGACAGCCTCTGTAGTAAAGAATTTCACAGAATCATTACCCTCTGTGAGGGAAAAAAAATTTGAAATGAGTGACCCTTTACTCCAAGATTCTGCTCCTGTGCTCTCCTACAGGGGGACAACAACTTCTCAGCATTTAGCTGTCAAATCCCCTAAAAATCTCTCATATTTCAATAATGTCATCCCTCATTGTTCTGAACTCCAATTAGTAAAGCCTCACCTCTCTTCATAAGAAGCTCCCTGCGCAACTCGGATCATTTTAGCGAACATTTTGTGAATTGTCTCTAATGCCAACATATCATTCCGTAGATAAGGGGGCCAAAACTGTTCAGTATTCAAGATGCAGCCTGTCCAGTACCTTGTATAGTTTTAGCAAGACCTCCCTATTTTTAAACTCTATTTCTTTTGAAGTAAAGGCTGCCTGTTCATTTGCCTTTCCCTGTTACCTGCTGACCTTTGATTGTAGCATTTTGTGACTCATGCATGAGTAGCCCCAGAATCTCTCCACTGCAGCTTTCTAGAGGTTGTCCTCATATAAATAACATTCAACTCTTTTATACTTCCTACTAAAGCACATACCTCATGTTTTCCTGCATTATATCCCATCTTTCAAATTTTGTTCACTCACTTTCCTTGTCTGTATCCCTTTGCAGACTTGAGTCATCCTGACTACCTGCCTTTCCACTTATTTCTGTCATCTACAAATTTATAGATATTCATGACTTGGGTGTACTATATATTGTAAATAATGTAGACCCATGTGCCACTCCACTGGTTACAGGTTGTTATCCCGAAACTTAGAAAATAGGAGTAGGCCAATCCACCCTCGAGCCTGCTCCACCATTTAATATGACCATGGCTGATCATCCAGCTCAATACCCCTAATCCTTTGATCCCCGTGACCGTAGGAGCTGTAGCTACCTCTTGAAAACACAATGTTTTGACCTTTTGGCCACTTTCAGTGATAATGCATTCCACAGGCTTACTACTGTTTGGGTAAGAAATTTCTCCTCATCTCAATTCTAAAAAAAATGCCTTATCATAAGCTATGACTTCTGATTCTGAACTCCCCCACCAAGAGAACATCTTTCCTGCATCTAACCTGTCCAGTCCTGTTAGAATTTTATAGGTTTCTATGAGATTCCCTCCTAATTCTTCTACACTCCAGTCATTACTATCCTAACTGACGCAATCTCTCTTCATACATTGTCCTGCCAGCCCAGGAAACAATTTGTTAAACCTGCACTACATTACCTCTATGGCAAGAACGTCCTTCTTCAGATAAAAGACAAAAACTGCACACGACATTCCGGATGTGGCCCCACCAGTGCCCTGTATAATTGCAGCAAGACATCCTTGTCCCTTTACTCGTATCCTCTTGCAATGAAGGACAATATACAGTTTGCCGTCTTTACCACCTGCATGTTTATTTTCATGACTGGTGCACAAGGACAAGGTCTCGTTGAACGTTTCTCGCTCTCAATTTACAGTTGTTCAAATAATCTCCTGCCTTTCTATTTTGCTACCAAAGTGAATCATCTCACATTTATCCACATTATACTGTATCTGCCATTCATTTGCCCACTCAGCCTGTTCAAATCACACTGCAACATCTTTGTATCCTCCTCAGCTGACCTTCCACCCAGCTTTGTGTCTTCTGCAAATTTTGGGAAATTACACTTTAATTCCCTCATCTAAATCATTAACATATATTGTGAATAGTTGGGATCCTAGTACTGATCCCTGCAATACGCCTAGTCACTGCCTGCCACAATGGGTCACAAAGACCCATTGATCCCTATTCTCTTTGTTTCCTCTCTGCTAACCAATTATTTGTCCATCTCAGTGCACTACCTCTAGTCCCAAGCGCTTTAATTTTACACATTAATCTCTTACATAACATTTTGTTAAAGACTTCTCAATGTCCAAATAAACCACATCCACTGGCTCCCTGATCAACTCTACTAGTTAAATCCTTGAAGAATTTCAGTAGATTTGTCAAGCGAGATTTCCCTTTTGTAAATCTGTGCTAATTGTGTCTGATTCTACCATTTTTCTTCCAAGTTCTCTGCTACAAAATCATTAATAGTGGACTCTACTATCTCCCCAACTACTGACATCGGACTCACTGGCTTATCATTTCATTTTCTTTCTATTTCCCTTTTATAAATAGTGTGGTTACATCAGCTACCCTGCAATCTGTAGGAACTGTTCCAGAGCCCGAAGAATCTTGGAAAATGACCACCAATGCATCCACTACTTCTGGGGCCTGTTCCTTAAGTACCCTGGAATTTATCAATGTTCAATCCAAACAACTTCTCCAACACCATTTCTCTACTAATACTGATTTGTTTCCGTTTTTCCCCTCTGACTAAACCCTATGTCCCCCATTTCTGGTATATTATTTGTATCTTTCTTTGTGAAGACCCAAGGCAAAGTATGAATTTAGTTTGTCAACCATTTCCTTGTTCCTCATTTTAAATTTCCCTGTTTCTGACTGTAAGGGACCTACATTAGTTTTCACCAATCTTTTTCTCTTTGAAACTTTATCAGTCAGTTCTTGTGTTCCCTGCAAGCTTACTCTCGCACTGTATTTTGCCCTTCTTAGTGAATCACTTGTCCTTCCTTTCTGACTTGCCCAATCCTCAGGTCTCTTTTTTTTTGCCAATTTGTATGCCTCTTTTTTTGCAACCAATGCTATCTCTAACTTCCTTAATTAGCCATGGTTTGGCCACTGTTCTCTTTGCCTCTTGCGTCAGATAGGAATAAACAATATTTGTAGTTCACCCATTTGCTCTTTAAATGTTTGCCATTGCTTACGCACTGTCATTCCTTTCAGTAACAGTTTCCAATCCATCATAGTCAACTTACAACTCATACCATTGTAGTTTTCCTTATTAAGATTCTGGACCCTTGTCTCAGAATCAGCCACCTCGCTCTAACTCGATGAAGAATTCTATCATATCCCCTTTTTCCCAATTCTCTATCTTCCAGTAGTTAGCCAGCACACATCCATGCAAATGTATTAATCCCAACACCATGGGCTCTCACCTTACTCAGTAGCTTTATATTCAATATCTTATCAAAGGCTTTTGGAAAGATTTAGTGATATGCTGTGTCCTGCACTGACAGTCAGTTGCATATCTTTTCAGAAACATCCCGTCTCTTTTTTGATTTGCAGTGTAAACTAGCTTTTCTATTTTTGTAGAATCTCTGTAAAAGGCAACTGTATCTGTAAATGTTTGCTCACCAATACTTTGTTTAATCTGCAAATCAACAGCGACAAAGGCTTTCATTTCTATAATCCTTTAGAGTAGTCAATGTGCTTCAGAGCAACAAACAAAATTTGATGCTGAAAGAGGCTGGTTTAATTAAAGCTTTCAAGAAAGAATTAGAATTGTATCTGAAAAGGAAGACTGTGTAGGATTACGGGTGAAGTTAGGGTGAATGGCATTAAGTGAAATACTAATTAATTGAACCAGTACAAAGAAGATGGACTGTTTTGACTACTTCCTGTGCTTTAACAATTCTATGATTGGTGTAGATAATTAAAACTTTGGTCAAAGTGGTAGGTTATAAAGGGCCTCTCCAAGGAGGAGAATGAGATTTAGGGTGGGACTTTATGACCCAGACACCTGAGGGCCACCTGTGGTGAAGTGATGAAAATTAGCAATGCTCAAAAGGCTGCCATTGGGAGGAACACAAATACCTCAGAGCGCTGATGAGTAGGACTGAAGGAGGTGAGAAGCCAAGAGACTTGAAAACTAAACCAAGTTGGTCAGTGAGCACAGCATCTGAGCATGATCTAGTGCACATTAGCAGTGAAGGTTTACGGATGACCAAGTCTACAGAAAATAGAATGTGGGGGCAGTCCTGGAATGTATTGGAATAGTGAAGTCAAGAAGTAACTGTGACTTTGAGAGTTTCATCTGTGGGTGAGCAGCTGAAACTGGGAATTGGGTGATATTATCAAATTGAAATTGGGCAGTGTTGGTGATGATGTGGTCAGGAACTCAGCTTTAGTCAAGTTTGTCGCTGCAATCTGAACAGTTTAGTTCAGCCTTTCAATTGCTGGGCAAGGGATGGAATTTGAAAAAGTGACAACTTTACCTGCTGCCCCCTCCTTGACATTATTCAGTTAGTTTAAACGTGAGCTCTGTTGCTGAGAGCATCTTGGGTGAAGTAATAACTTTACAAGGCTGTTTCATTAATATATTCCCGTGCTTTCCTCACTCATGCCTTACAAAGTTGCTGCATCTTGTTGAGGTACAATTTTGCAGGTGATTGATCACTCAAGAAAACTACCAGAGAATGACAATGCGCAGTGAACTATCAGTATCTGAGGGTTTGATCCTGGCACTGCCTCATCTCCCAGCCCTTGTTTTCTACCAGGACGTGAACAGGAACAGCAGCATTTTTGTTCCACCCTTTCACATGGGAGGTGTGGACGAACCTATTAGAGGAATATATCTGCCCACCCCTAAATCAGTGAAACTTGCTGGAGGGGACATGTTGGAGGTGGTGTTAGTGGGTGCACAGAATCTCCAGCAATACTTCACATCAACTTGATACAGAGTCTGTATCTCAATAGGAATGTTCGCCCTACACTGTGGTGCGATTCGCACACCGTATAAAATGTTCCTCACCCTGTTAAAGGGTGCAAACCCTGACTCATTATGACTAAAGCTAACAGAGCTTTACTAATGTATACATTTACAGCTAATTTGTAATTTTTGTTCATTCCTGAGACATGGGTGTTGCCGAACAGGTTTGTATTGTCCTTGAGCAGGTGGTGGTGAGCTGTTGCCTCAAACTGCATTGGTGAGATCACATCTGGAGTACTGTGTACAGCATTGGTCATCCCATTTAAGGAAGTAAATACATTAGAAGCAGTTCAGACAGTGTTTACTGAGTTAATATCCGGAATGAGTGAATTGTCATATGTTGAAAGACTGGACAAGCTGGGTTTGTATCTGCTGGAGTTTCGAAGAGCAAGATTCAACTTGACTGAAGCACAAGATCCTGATAGATTTTGACAGGGTGGATATGGAGACGATGTTTACTCTTGTGGGAGAATCTAGAACCAGAGGTAACTGTATAAAAAGAAATCTGGCAACCCATTTAATACAGGTGACAATTAGTTTCTCAGAGGCTCATGTCTTTTTAAGTTTTTTCCTCAAAAGGTGATGGAAGTGGAGCCCTTAAATATTTTTAAGGCAGATGTAGATAGATTCTTGTTATGGGAAGTGACTGTGAAGTTATCAGGGGTATGAGTCTAACGGTAAGACCAATTGGAGCACTGAGGGGCCAAATGACCTGTTCCGTGCCCTGTCTGTATGACTACCCTTGCTGCAAAGCAATGGCACAGATGGTGTAGCGAGAGGCTGAATAGGCTGGGGCTATTTTCCCTGGACTATCAGAGGCTGAGGGTTGACTTTATAGAGGTTTATAAAATCATGAGGGGCATAGATAAGATGAATAGCCAAGGTCTTTTTCCCAGGGTAGAGGAGTCCATAACTAGAGAGCATCGGTTTAAAGTGAGAGGGGAAAGATTTAAAAGGGCCCTAAGGGCAACCTTTTCAGAGGGTGATGTTTGTATGGAATGAGCTGCCAGAGGAAGTGCTGAAGGCTGGTACAATATAATGTTTAAAAGGCATCTGGATAGGATATGAATAGGAAGGGCTTAGCGGGATATGGGCCAAATGGGACTGGATTAATTTAGGATACTGGTCAGCATGGACAGGTTGGACCGACTCTGTAACTCTAAGTTTGTGTTCTTTCAGGTGAGGGTTTATGTTGAATTAAATTGAGTCTACATCACAAACAGGCATTTTGTCCTCATCAATCCCTGCCAGTGTTATTGCTCCAGAAGAGCCTCCTGCCACTCCTCTAGCACTCCCTTGTCAACATATCCTCACTCGTATGCATCCAGCTACCCCTACAATGCATCCAAGTGATTTGCCTCAACCACACTCTGTGGGAACGAGTTCCACATGCTCCCTACTCTCCAGGTTAAGAAGTTTCTCCTGAACTCCTGTTTGGATTTCTTTGTGACTATTTTATATTTATGATTCTAACTGAACCCATTCCCAAGTGGAAATATTACACTGGCTCTGTTAAACTCCTTCATAATTGAAATACCTCTGTTATAGCACAGAAACTGGTTGCTGAGTCTCATTGATCCATATCAGTGTTTATACTCCACAAAATTAAAAAAAAAATGCTGAAAATGAATTCTGGCGAGGAAACTATTAATCTGTCTTTTCTGTTTCTGAATGCTTACTGATCAGATCTGTCTTCCAGCATTTTCTGTTGTTCTCATTGGATGATACTAGACTGAACAAAAACTCCGAGACTAATCAGCTAAAATAGTGTCCACGTTGTAACAGTTGATTGTTGCTTTTTTTTTAGAAAGAAAGTTGCGCATTCCCAGTGCCACAGCTTCTGTTGTTTTCTCCATTTTAACTCTAACTTTGAGCAGCATGAAATCTAACTGAGTAACTAAAGTTAAGAGTTGCAGTCCCTCTGGGCAAATGGCCAGCAATTTGAACTTGAGGCTCCCAGTCAATGTTTTGAGTGTTAGCCTCCTGCCAGGGCATAAATCATTGCTTTGTGATTGTGGCTTCTCAAGTGGATATTTCTATTCCCAAGTGGCAGAGAGCGTTCCTCATTGGGGTATCTGTAACACTGACCTTTGAGGGAGGGGTGGTAGCAGAGTGATAAAAACTTTTCAGGTACGTTCCCTGCTTGTGTACTCTGAGTTTAGTTTTTCCATTCAGCTTTTCACCAAGGACTTGTAGTATAAAACTCATTCATAACATTGTTAAAATTCTCACATAGGAGTTCTTATCCTCCTTGCTGCTCCTTGGTCCATAACCACCTCAGATCTCGCAGCCCGCAAATCGCTGCAATCCTTTGATTCTGGCTTGTTTCTCCTGCAGCCAGAAGTGTAAGAAAAGTATTAGTCGGGGTGGTTCTTTGTATGTGTTGTGCTTCTCTATAAGACTGGTTTAACACGGTGGAATTTGAAAGGTATTTTGCAATGCCATCCCACGGCCCCTTGTTTATGTATGATGTCTTGTTAATTTTGCAGGGTGGATACTGTCAGAGCTCAAATGAAAAGAACCAGAATTTGTGGTTTTGATCCATTCCCCAGTTGCCAGTCAGTGGAAACAGGCTGAATCATCCAGTCAGCTGGTGATGAGAAAATCTTGCCACCTCTGACATTTGGGTCTTTGGTTGTAACAAGTATTTGGAGTACAGAATTGTGCTGTTCATGATCAGAGCTGCCATTGTGAATGGAGTGCCCCCCCCCCCGCCCCGCACACACACACACACAATGTCTCTTCGACAGACACCTGGTGTCACGCCTTTCATAATGCTATTGCAGCACAGACACACACGTCATTTCCAAACCTTTGAAATGACCAGATCAACTCTTTGTGCTGGGTGTGGGGTGCGGGGGTGGAGGTTGGGGGGTGGTGGTGGCGTTACGGCAGGGAGGCTAAGATCACAGCGGGATTAAAACTATCCTCTTTAAACGACAAACTTCATTTCTATAGCACCTTTCCCGTCTTTGGTGCATCCTAAAGCATTTAGAGTCTTAGAGATGTACAGCACGGAAACATACCCTTTGGTCCAACTCGTCCATGCTGACCAGCTATCTTCGATAAGTCTAGTCACATTTGCCAGCATTTGGCCCATATCCCTGTAAACTCTTTCTATTCATGTACCCATCCAGATGCCTTTTAAATGTTGTAATCGTACCACCCTCCACCACTTCCTCTGGCAGCTGGTTCCATACACGAACCACCTTGTGTAGGAAAATGTTGTCCCTTAGGTCCCTTTGAAATGTTTCCCCTCTCACCTTAAACCTAGGCTAGTTTTTGACTCCCCCCACCCTGGGAAAAGACCTTGTCTATTTACCCTATCCATGCCCCTCATGATTTTATAAACCTCTGTAAGGTCACCCCTCAGCCTCCAATGTTCTCGAGAAATAGCCCCAGCCCATTCAGCCTCTTCCTATAGCTCAGACCCTCCAACCCAGGCAGCATCCTTGTTAACCTTTTCTGAACCCTTTCATGTTTCCTTCCAAAGCAGGAAGACCAGATTGCACACAGTATTCCAATAATGGCCTAAGTAATGTCATGTACAGCCACAACATGATCTCCCAACTCCTATACTTTATGCACTGACCAATAAATGCAAGCATACCAAATGCTGCCTTCACTATCCTGTCTACTTGCAACTCCACTTTCAAGGAATTATGGACCTGCACTCCAAGGTCTCTTTGTTCAGCAACACTCCCCAGGACCTTACCATTAAGTGTGAGTTCTGCCCTGAGTTGCCTTTCCAAAATGCAGCATCTTATTTTATAGGAAATGCAGTAGCAGCGATTTGCATAGCAAGCCCCCACAAACTCAACATGGTAACCAAATCTGTCTTCATGGTATCGGTTGAGGGATCAGTGTTGAACTACTTCCAAGAGTCATTTCCCTATCCTTCATAGTAATGCCTAAGAGGGCAGATGGGCTTTAGTTTAAAGTATCATTTAAGAGGCAACATTTCTGACAATGCAGCACTGCTTCAGCCTTGCACTGGGGATGTTGACATGAAATTTGTATTGAAAGTATAAAACTAAAGATGCTCTACGATTGGAATTATCCCCAGCTTGCTAATACCATTTCATTTGAGTGATCTGGATTCTGTGTGATCTGCTACTGGAGGAGATCAGTCAGTCTTAAAATTGAGCATTTAATTTTAAATTGCAATTATCTGATTCAGATGAGGAAGTTACTACTGAACCATGGCAGACAGTGAATCTATACAGATCATTAGTTAATTGTTCCCCATGATCTAGGAGCACTGAGGCCAATTATAACACGGCAGTCATCTCAACTAAGGTCAGTTAATTTGATCTGGACCTGGGATCAAATACTATGAAATGGCAAACTATGCACCAAGATAATTTCCAATTCAAAGTCATGTTGGATTAGAAGTCAACAACAATCAGTGAGTACAAAGGTGTGTAGTGAACAAAATCTGATGTGAGTTAGGATACATGTGGCAGAGACAAACATGGTTCTGGAGGAAAGTGACCAAGACGGTGTTTGGATAGGTTTTCAGGCAAGAGGAACACAAGTGAGAGTTTGAAGAAGGCAGGTGTAGTGACAACTGGTTGCATTTTTGTAATGTCTTTAGCATTGTAAGCTAGTGATATTTCAGAATGACCTCAACCTTCAAATCTGTGTTGCAAAACTAATTTTGTGCTGAAATTACTTATGAGTCTAAAAATGAGTACAATGACCTCTGTTGTTTTGTCTTTGTTTACAGCATTACCCTGCTAGTCAGCAGCCAGGGTCGAGTTGGTTCAGACCTGGCGTGGGCTGAGGCTGCCACCTGGGCTTGAGCTAAGGAGACGGGTCAGGTGAATCTGATACAGCATGACGCAGCCAGTAAATGTTAGCGACCTGGTTCCACTGCTGGAGTCCACAGACCTGCAGGTTCTCGAGGAAGTCAAGGGGATTGTCACTGACCACCTCCGCTCAGGTGTGAGACTGGACGGGAACTTCTTTGTGGTTGAGTTTGCAGTTCTGATGAAGGTGTTCAACCACAGTCGTGTTTTTATATTTCCAGCATCTGATGTTTTTGTTTAATTTCTTACATGTGAGCTTTTGTTGTTAAAAGTAACTTCTTTTAATGTGCGTGATTCTTACAGTTTTGATATTTCTGTAAATCATCTGTCTCTAATTTGGGAGCGATCAGTGTTTGCCTTCACTCTGTCTGCTCTTGTTCATCTGCTGTTATAATTGACAGACCACTCAGTCCATCATCCCTGTGCCAGCTTTTTATAAGAACTATCTAATTGGTGTCCCACTCATTCCTCAGCCTTTGTAATTGTCCATTTGAAGTGTTTATCCAATTCTCTTTTCAAAGTTACAATTGAATTGGTTCTCCCAAACTTTCAGGCAGCACATTCAAATCATCACAACTTCTTAGATTTATATATTTCAAAAACTAAAATTCTCATCTCGCCTCTGGTTCTTTTTACCAACTATTTTAATTCCAGGCTCTCTCGTTACCATGGAAGCAAATTCTCCTCATGTACTGTGTCAAAATCTCTCCATAACCTTGATCTGACTATATCTCTTGCTATCCTTCCCTGCTCTGAAGCAGACAACCTGTGTTTCTCTGGTCTCTATATAAGCGGAGTTTTGACTTCACTGTAATCCTCTCTGCACGTTTCCAAAGTGTGGTGTTTAGAATTAGAAATAGGAACTAACCTAGGCCATTCAGCCCATTTAGTCTGCTCGGTTGTTCATGAGATCATGACTGATTTAGTAATCCTCAGCTCCAATTTGCTGACCAGTCCCCATAACCCTTGACTCTCTGGTTAAAAATCTGTCTATCTCAGCTTTGAATACACTTAATGACCCAGCCAGGACAGCTGTCTGCAGTAAAGAATTCGCAGATGCTCTACCCTCTGAGAGAACAATTTGCTCCTCTGTCTTAAATGTGTGCCTCCTCATTCTGAAATGATGTCCTCTGATCTTAGACACTCCCACCAGGGGAAACAACCTCTCCGCATCTACCCTGTCAAGCTCCTTAAGCATCTTGTGTATTTCAATAATGTCTAACCAGTGTTTTATCAAAGTTTAATGTAACCCTTCATGAGAGAAATTGGCAGCTTAATCTCCTTGGGCACTCCCCAGTGTAATATGGTGAAGTCCAATTATACCAAACTTATTAGGAACACTTGCTCTTTCATTAAAAATTCTATGTTTACCATTGGTTGTATTATTTGTCTACAGACCGTGGCCCCTTGCTGCTGAATGCTTTGGTGGATCATTATTTGGAAAACAATTCTGTGTTAGCTGTACAGATTCTTTCAGCAGTACAGGAGCCCCATGATAAGGTAATTGGGATCAACAGCACGGTGAGCTTGGAGATGTAGTGTTTTTTTAATGGGGTTGGTGAATCTCACACTATAAAAGGAGGTTTGGCAGTAATCAGATCCGACTTGCCTACCTCCATAATATTGGCTCATCTCTTTATTTATAAGAATACAGAACAAAAGAGAAATCTAAAGCATTTCAACGAGCTTCTTTATATTGTAATGCAAGAAATTGGACTGCCAGTTGATGCTATAATCCTGATGGATAGATCATGTAGAACAGAGCACTAAGGTGTGTGATCCACCAGAAGTGTCTTAAGGTTAACATACAACCTTGCAAATACAGGTAAAGTGGATTCACTTCACAAAAAGGAATGAGCTGTATTGACTGAAGGCTGTTTTATGAATGCTACCCCTTTATTTTTTAATGAAAATCTCTACAGTTGCTTTAGATCATAAATTAAGGGCCACCACAACCTGGATTCGAATTTGGGATTTAATACTTTGTGGGAGGTGAGAGCCAAATGTCTTTAATTGTGATTTCAGTATGTGTGAGTCGCTGAAATGATGTTAGGGCCTTGGCTCTGAGGGGACTGGCTGCCTTTGTACTTAACTGGCTATTTCCTTCTTATCCAGACAGTGTTAACAGGCTGTTTTAGATTGATGTATTCTCTCCAGCAGTCAGTGATCCATTTTGAAAGTTTGTTTTGTATTTTCCAGCATCTTCTGGATCGACTGAATGAGTGCATGGGAAAAGCAGCCACTCGACTCTCTGCCGTGACCTTGCTGGGTCACGTCATCCGACGTGAGCCAACATGGATTCATAAACTCTTTCGTGCACCTTTGCTGGTTTCACTACTCAAGTGTCTGAAGGTTCAGTTCACATGTTTTAAAATAACTTTGTTTCCCATTGTTTTTCTCTCTCACTGTTAATGTCTAAAATGTGCTTCGTTGATTTGCAAAAGTGTTACTGCTGGAAGTGTGCAATGGACTGCTTCAAGTTACAATTAAGCTATTGGTTAGCTTGATAAGATGTCTATTTAATTTGTTAATTCTTGACAATTCCTCCAAGTCTTTGTAACATACTTGTAATTACAAATGTGTGTAGCTCATAAATGGTTAGCTGGATGGCTGGTTTGCGATTTAGAGTTGAATTCCTTTGCTGGCTGAGTTTACCATGAAGGTCTTGCCTTCTCAACTGCACCCCTCACCTCAGGCATGGTGACTGTTGGGTTAAACTCATCATGGGTCATCTCGATGCAATCACAGGAGAGCCTATAGTTCCTCTGAATCTATGCAGCTTTCACTTATGCTCACCACCTCATACACTTTTCAGCTGATTAAATACCTTTTATGAAGTGGAGTCACTGTTATTTTGGAGGAAATACACCCAACCCGCACACAGCAAGCTCCTGCATGTAGTAGCACCATAACCAACAGCAAATTTCTTACAGAGATGTCATTTGAATGATAAACATTGGCCAATATATTGGGAAGAACATCCTTGCTCCTCTATGATTGGTGCTGTGGGATCTCTGTGTCCAATTGAGAGAGCTGGAGCCTCTGTTTAACATCTCATTTAAAAAATGGCATCTGAAGGCAGTGCTATAGTCCTGTGCTGTAATGTTGACTTATGTTATGGGCTGTGGAGTGGGACTTGAATTCACAGCTGTCTAATTGCAAGGTGAGAGAGTTTCCAGCTAAAATGTGGCCAACAAAGAATTTCTGCTGGCCTCTTGACAGAAATTCTGAACATAAGCAATTCTCTGGTTTGGAAGAGCACTATTTTTACTTCAAAAATGTACAGTCCTCTTCAGTTATTTCCCCACACTCTGGCATCTTTCACAGTCAATCCAGCGTCAGACAAAGAACACTCTCCTGAAACAGTGTTGAGGCTGTTAACATTTTTTTTTAAAAAGGAATCATAACTGGTTTGATAGATATTTGTTACATGTGGGTATGGAGAGATTAAAGAGCCATGAAATACAGAAGTACAAATCAACCAAGTCTAATTGGATGGCTTAACAGCCTTGATGGGGCTGGGTGGCTTCTGTAGTTTATATAATGCCTTGAAATGCTGGAGTGCATTTGTGCAGCTTCCTGTTTCCTGTTCGTTCCTTTTCCTCCCTGACTGTGTGTTTGAGGGCAGTCATCACATATTTTACTAACGTTCTCTTTAATGCTAATGTCTGTCTCCATTGACTCACAACTGTTGATCTTCTCTCTGCAGACAGAGACTGAAGTTGTTGTCCTCACTAGCGGACTCCTTGTGTTAGTCATCCTCCTGCCCATGATCCCACAAGCTGGGAAGCAATATCTCCTCGATTTCTTTGAAATCTTTGGCCGATTGGCTGCTTGGAGCCTACAAAAGCCAGGTATGACAATGGTGCACTGAGGTGACGTCTGATTCTGCTAGTGAAGGCTGCGCAATACAGGTCAGCAGAGATTCTGCCTTTTGTTTTCCTAGAGGACTTGGCTATGAACCCAAAACCCTTGGGATGAAAATGTCTTCTGCTGAAGGGCATTAAAGGTCTACGTTTTGGTGCTTTCAACTCTGCATATACTTGATCATTGAAAACAAAGTGGGCATACTCATCCTGGTGTCACTGACTGGTTGAGTTAAAAGTGTAATAAGTAGTTGAGGAGATGAATGATTGGATGTTTTCGTCTTAAAGCTTCATCCTAGATGTCACTCTTGCTCTATTCTCCCCTGAAAAAATTGTTTAGCATCTTTCATAACTTCAGGAAGTTCAAAAATGCCTTGTACTCAGTGAAAGACTTTTTGAAGTGTGGTCACTTTTGTACCGAAGGAAACTTGAGCTGAGTTACACATTGCAAGGTCCCACATAGAGCAGTATGATAAATGTCAAGATGATGTGTTTGGTGATGATTGAGGAATAAAACTGACTACACCAGGCAAAACTCCCCTGCAGTTCTGACATAATGCCCCGTTTTTAACGTTAACCTGAGGGAGCAAAAGGCCTTGTTTTGACAGATCAGCTGAATTAAGTGTATTCTAATTCCAGCAGCTGTCAAAGATTCTTTAGAGTCTGTGACTTGGTGTTCCATTTCTATGGTTCCCTGCCCACCTTTATATTTGTAACAAATGCAAATTAGTTCTGATGTTGATGATCTGAAACAAAGATTATAGAATGTCTGTCTGTGGTGAGGGAATCAGAATTAATGTTTAAAGTTCCTGACTATTCATCAAAACATGGTTTTGTGTGCATTGACTTTAGGAACAGCTTGCATTTATATAACATTTCATATGTTAAAACTAGCCTAATAGGTAGGTAATAATGGCTTGTCATGTGAAGAAGCAGCAGATCCTGAGACATGTACACAATAACCCAAATGATGCAGAGTTACTGTGAAGCAAATTGGTGCAAGTGGGATTAGGAAGCGGTGGGGGGAACGTCTTAATTAGTGTTTAATTTACAGTTTTGCAAATGGATTTTTCCCTGCATTTAAAATTAGATTTTGTAAAAACAAAAATGATACTTTGAATGACACTAAGGGCTGCTGTAACCCTTCAGCATATCATATTTTCTCTTCTGTATTGCTGCCAGGCCAATTGCCAGAAGTGTATCTGATCCACCTACACGCCAGTGTTTATGCATTATTTCACCGTCTCTATGGAATGTACCCGTGCAATTTTGTGTCCTACCTCCGCTCCCACTACAGTATGAAGGAAAACATGGAAACGTTTGAGGAGGTGGTAAAGGTAAGGCTTAAGTCGGATACCATTGTTTTCCAGAGTGTTTGGACAATGTAACATTGGAGGGAGAGCTAAAGGTTTGGCACTGAATGCTGTGGTTTTGCATTGGGTTTGTAAGACAGGGGGAGTTTCAAGTTTGAGGTGCTATGCTCCCTTCAGAGCAGCATGGCTCAGCGGCTAGCAGTGTTGCCTCACAGAGCCAGGGACCGGGTTCGATTCCAGCCTCGGGTGACTGTCTTTGTGGAGTTTCCACGTTCTCCCTGTGTCTGCGTGGGCTTCCTTCGGGTGCTCCGGTTTCCTCCCACAATCCAAAGACGTGCAGGCTAGCTGGATTGGCCATGCTAAATTGCCGATAGTGTCTAGGATGTGCAGGCTAGGTGGGCTAGCCATGGAAAATGCAGGGTTACACGGATAGGGTAGGGGTGGTGGGTGTGGGCGAGATGCCCTTCAGATAGTGTGGACTTGATGGGCTGAATGGCCCTTGCTTCCACACTCTCTGGATTCTATAATTTGTTGTTGAATTGCCTCTTGGTATGTGCTAAACAGGCACAAATGTCCATATGGGTGTGACATGAGAACAGCCAGAATTCTGTTTGGGTTTATATTCCAGAATAGGTCAGCACCTTCAGAAAAGGGAACAAATCTGGACGATGGTTGGAATAACAATTTCATCAGACTGTGGTTAAAGGCGAATGGCTGAGAATTAAAGCTAGGGAGTTAAAAATACCTCTTCCATGGCATGTGGGGATCAATGATGAGGACAATATTTGTTGCCCGCTACTATTTGCCCTTGTATTAAATGGCTTACTAGGCCATATCAGAGGACCTTTAAGAATCAGCCACATTACTGTAGGTCTGGAATTATATGTACGTCCAGTCAGGTAAGGATGGTAGATTTTGTTTCCTAAAAGACACAGCGGCTTTAACGACCATCTCTGATTTCATGTCCATCATTACCGAGACTAGCTTTTTATTCATTGAATTTAAATTACACCAACTGCAGTGGTAGGATTTGAATGTTGATCCCATTAAAATTAATCTGGGCCTCTGGCTTACAAGCACCACACCACTGTCTCCCCTGTACTTGATAATTAAGAAGTGAAAGTTCAAAATGTTAATTGTGTTGAAGATATTTACTTATTCTGTCCTTTTGAGATCTGATATTTAAACTCATCTGTGCAAACTATTTTTGCCCTAGGCTTGAGTTTTATTGAGTGGGAGGAGGAGTGGATGGTGTATGCATTTGTGTGTATTTCACAGTGGCTGCTTTGGCTTTTCTTCAGAGCCCTGTATGATTCTCGGGCAGCAACATGTTCTTGGTTGCCTTGATTTTAACTTTACTCCATTCCCCAATACCTGTTGCAGCCAATGCTGGAACATGTGCGAATCCACCCCGAGCTAGTGACTGGAACCAAGGACCATGAACTGGACCCCATTAAGTAAGTGATGGATTAGCTAAATGTTGAGAACTCTTGTTTGCTTCGGTTTCACTTGCTTTCTCATTTTTATATGTCAGTTTGAATTTTCAAGGAGCAATGCCCCCATTGCTTTCAACTGTGTCAAACTTAATTTCCATCTGAGCAGATTAACCTCTTGGACTATCAACACCCTTTCTCCACCGCGCCCACCACCCACCACCATTCCCCCCCCCCACCCCCCCCCCCCCCCCACTACCATCCCATCCACCATCACATAAATGCTGCTCCCTCCACGCTTCACTTCAACTCTGATGGAGCGGCATCTAGACTCAAAAACGTTAGCTTGCTGTCTCTCCATGGTTGCTGCCTGACCCGCTGTGATTTCCAGCATTTTTTGTTTTCAGCCTCATGGACTTGTTCATCCTTTCTCCTACCATTTTGGTTTGTTTTCTTTTGTATGGTCTTAGCCTAGTGTTAAAGCCAGTTTTCAAACAGCTTTGGAGAGATTGATTGCTTTGTATATGTTTGAGTCTGTGTGGTAATCAATCCTAGGACCTCTCTCTAATGATTACTGATGTCCCTTTTTATTTCTCTGTTCCTCTAAATCTAAAACAGGAACTTTACATTTGTATATCACTTTTCACAGTCTCAGAATGCTGCAAACTGCTTGACAGCTAACAAAGTACTTATGAAATGTAGTCACTGTTACAATGCTGGAAACGCACTGCAGAGTAAGGTGCCACAAAAAGCAATGGAATAATGACCAGACAATCTGTTTTCATAATGTTCATCGAGGCATGTATATCGGGCAGAACACGAGGAAGGAAGTCTCCTGTGCTTTTTCAGAAGAGTACCATGGTGTCTTCTACCTCCCAGAGATGGTAAACAGAGTCTCTGGTTAATGTCTCACCTTAAAGCTAGCATCATTAACAGTGTAGTACACCCTTAGGACTGCACTGGGACTGTCAGCTCAGATTATGGACTCAATTCTCTGGAGTGGCATGGTTTGAATAAGATCTTAGTGCAATAATGGTTAATTATCTTGTACTAGATACATACAATCAGGGATAATGGAAAGTTGCTAGCAATGAAGTATTTACAATCAAACATTTACATGACTAGAAGAGGCCATTGGTCTCTTGAACCCATTCTGGCACAATGCAAGTGTAATTTCACCAGTTCTGCTACTTCGCCCCTTCATTGTTGTCCTGCAGGTATTTTCTTTTGAAATGCCTATCCAGCTCCTTTATAGAAACCATGTTTGAACCTTTCTCAGGCAGTGTATTCCAGACCCTAATGATTTACTGCATTTTGTTTTTTAAAAACAAAATCCTCATTTTGCCTTAAGTTCTTCAGCTAGTTCCTTCGTTTCTGTTTCTTCTGATTTTCGACCTTTCTGCCGTTGCAAGCAGTTTTTCTCTCTGCACAACTCATGATTTTGAGCAGCTATAAAAGTTTCCTCTCAATCTTCGAAATGGGAGGAATTTCTTTGCAGAAGTTGTTTAGGATGTGGAACTTGCTGATTGATGTGGATGAATTTAAGGGATGGCTTATTGTCGATGTGAAAAAGAGGGGAATTAAGAGTTAATTCAAGTGTCAGGCAGCTCAGATGGACTATAAATATTGTCATCAAAGGGACAGATTGAATGGTGTATGCACTGGTTGTGCTGGTATCACAGGCTAATGTCCATACTCTGCCATTGATTTAAGAAAGTCGATGCTACGTGATGGTGACCAGGAGATGTGAGAGAACTCCCATGTTGCTTTTGGAATATCATCACAGGATCTTTTGCATCCACCCAAGCAGGCTTGGTTTAAAACCTTTTCATTTGAAAAATTCCCTCATTTCTGCACTGGAGTTGCAGCTTTGATTTTTTTTTTTTAGTGTGTGATCACGCTCTGGAGTGGGACTTGAACCTGGAATTGATTCAGAGGCAAGAGTGCCACCAGCTGAACAACAGCTGAAGCAGCCCCATGCAGTAATGGAATGTAACACAAGGATCTGCCCAGCAGCTTGTGAAATAGCCCTGAAACTGGGGACTCCAATAATTACTTTTGTAAATTCTGTGGGTTGCGGAGGAGTTGCAGCAGAGCAGATGCATGTGTTGGCCTAAGCACTAGAGATAGAAGCTGAAACTTGATCTTTACGATAAGCTGACTTGGTTGGGCACACCCTGAGGCAACAAGTTTTTAATCCTTCCATGTCAGTGAAATGCAATAATTGGCAACAACTAATTGTTCATTTTCTGGTTCTGTTGCACAGGTGGAAGCGATTTGAAACTCATGACATTGTCATAGAATGTGCCAAAGTTTCCCTGGACCCAAAGGAGGCTTCATGTGAGGAGGGTTACACGGTTATGCCTAAACATTTCTCTACACATACTCAGCATAAGCACGCTGACCACAGCTGTAGTCCATTTTCAGATTCTCAGAGTAGCTTTGGTAAGAAAGGCTATCTTTAATTAATGTAAAGTTGTGCAGAAATTGCAAAACAAACAGGCCATTAAGCTCATCTATTCTATATTGGTATTTACCTTTCTCGTCTGTATTCTGGCCTTGTATGCCCTATTACTAAACCCTTATTCGCTCTTTTCATTTAACTATTTGGCAAGCTAGTTCTTAATGTAACCTGATCTTTGGTTTTTTAAACTCTGGTGCATTCCTCAAATCCTCTCCGTGTTCCAAATCCCTTCTGTTTATTCTTGTGCCCCCTCACTCAACACTTGTTTAATTACTGTATTCAGTACTTCATTTTTGGATATCTTTAAGTCATCCAGTCATAGGAGTAGGAGTAGGCCATTCAGCCCATTGAACTTGCTTTGTCATTCAATATGATGACGGTTGATCATCCATTTCTTCGTTGTTTTCCCACTGTATCCCTTTGACTCATTTGCATTTAAAAATCTGTCAATCTCTTCTTTAAACATACTTAATGAGTAACTGTAGCCTTCTGGGGCAAAAAAATCCCAGAGATTCTCAAACCAATTTCTTAAAAATAAATCTTATATTGTGTCCCCTGATTCTAGACTCTTAGACCAGATCAAACCTGCATCTACTTTGTCTAACTCTTCAACACTTAGTGGGTTTCAGTGAAATTGTCTCATTTTTCTGAACTCTGGAGAATGTGGACTCAGTTTTCCCAATCTCTCTTCATAGGATAGTCCATTCCTTCTACCCTAGAGACAAGTCTGGTGAACCTTTGTTGCACTTTCTTCACAGCAATAGGATGTTTTCTAATCAACCTATTCAGACAAGTTATTACATACCTCTGGAGCAGGTGGTACTTGAACCCAGGCCTACCCAGGCTCAGAGTTAGGGGCACTACCACTGTACCACAAGAGACTTTATAGCAATAGACATTTTCCTAATCGTCATATTTAAGGATGTTATTACATACCTCTGAACAGTCTTTTATGGCAATACCATCTTCCCTAAGGTAGAGAACACCTATGGCCTTGTTAGATTTAACTCATCGGTCACCACCATCACCTGCACCAAAGTAAGAGCCAAGTGATGGAGCACAAACAGAAATTGCTGGCAAAGCTCAGCTGATCTGGCTGCATCTGTGGACAGAAAGCAGAGTTAAAGTTTCGGGTCCAGTGAGTCGTCTTCAGAACTAATTGTAACTAGGAAAGAGTAGGTATATATGCTGAAAATGGGAGAGAAGCTGAATAAACTATCGGTGGAGATGGAGCCCAGAGAGAGGGGAAAACAGTTGGACTCTTACTTTGGTGCAGGTGATGGTGGTGACTGGTGAGTATCTGGTAAGCAATTCTGCTTATTCACATTGTATTGTGTAGTTTTAAAGTTACAGAATGGCCGATCAGCTCAACCAGATGGAATGTATCTCCTGCAGGGGGAGTCGTGGATGTACATGCCTTACGTGAACACGTCTGGAGGAAATGTCACCTGCCACGACCTTGAGCTCTGGCCTGAGGAACTCAAGCAGCAGCTGGAGTCACTGTTGTGCATCCACTGTGCAAAGACCTACATGGAGAGCACATTTAGGGAGGTGGTCAGGCTGCATGATAGCAGTAAATAGGCACAGAGCATCCATGGAGACCAAAACCCTAGAGGACTTTCTTTATTGTTTCACAGAGCTTACTTCCTCTCTCAGTAATGTTTCCAGCTTGCTTCTGGATGGCTCCTCTTTTACGTAGATCTTAGTAAGGTATTTTTAAATCAACCTGCTCAGACATGTAAAACATTTCTGGTGGGGCTTGAAACTCCTGGCAAAGAGGTAGGGACATTACCACTGTACCACAAGATCCTTTATAATGGACTAGACTAGAACTCATTTAAAACCAGCCATAGCAAGAACAAATCAGAAACATATTTTAGAACAATACAGTTAGAGTTTCACAGCATGGAAAGAGGTCCTTCAGCAAGTCATTTTGCACCTATCTGCTCTAATCTGATTACCTAGCACTTGACTTTACAGCCTTGTATGCAATGGCTTTTCAAGCATTCATCTAATTACTTCTCAAATGTCCAAGTTTTCCCACCTCTGCCACCCTTCTAGGCAATGAGTTCAAACATCCCCCCCATTCTACATTTTCTGTAAATCCTCTCTAAACATTTTGCCCCACACCTTGAATCTATGCCCCTATGGTTACTGATCCCTCTACAATGAGACGTTTCTCCCTATCTACTCTGTTGTAAGGGCACTGTAATTAAAAAGATAATGGAGAGCAGATTAAAATATTGTTTGTGGAGAAAATAATACACCAAAGACCCCTCCTCCAGCGTCCAACGTATGTACGTAATTGTGAAAGAAAGGCATGCAGTCACAAAGTACTGTCCCTTCCACGCCCTGCTGCCTGGACACATTAATGGCTACTTTGACCAGATCCAGAAGCAGACCCATGAGAAGGTCCTCCGACTTGCCTCCGCCCCTCCCATCCGTCTCGGTACTAGGTGCCCGTAGATCAGGAGCGTGGAACTGAAGTGCGATCAACAGGGCCCGTGAGAATATACGGAAAGCAGGAAAGTACTCAAGCAGGGAATTAGGGGAGCAAGAAGGAGCCATGAAATGACCTTGGCATGTAGGGTTAGAGAGAATCCCAAGGCATTCAATAGATACATTAAAAACAAGAGGATAACTAGGAGGAGGTAGGACCACTCGATAAAGGTGGGAACTTGTCCTTGGAGGCAGTGAATGTGGGTAAGATCCTAAATGAGTACTTTGCAACAGTATTCCCTCAGGAAAAGGATATGGAGGATAGTGAGATTTCTATGGATCATGTTCATATGCTAGGACATTTTCAAGAAAGAAGTGGTGTTGATCTCTTGAAGAGCATTAAGGTGGATAAGTCCCTTGGGTTTTATAGTATCTACTCCAGGTTGTTGAGAGATGCAAGACAGGCGATTGCTGGGGCCTCGACCAAGATCTTTGTATCCTTGCTAGCCACTGGAGAGGTCCTGGAGGACTGGCAACTAGCCAAAGTTATTCCTCTGTTCAAGAAGGGAAATAAAGATAATCCTGGAAACTGTAGACCAATGAGTCTTATATCGGTAGTTGAGAAGCTATTGGAGAGAATTCTTAGGGATAGAATTTACTTGCCTAATTAGGGACAGTCAACATGGCTTTGTGCAGGCCAGGTCATGCCTTCCTAACTTCAGTGAATTTTTCGAGGAGGTGATGAAGGTAATCTCAGTGGATGTTGTGTATGTTGAATGTGCAAACTCCACACAGATAGTTGCCCGAAGGTGGAATTGAACCTGGGTTCCTGGTGCTGGGAGGCAGCAGGCTAACCACTGAGCCACCGTGCTGCCCATAGTTGGTAAATGAATACCCAGATTAAACATATAAAATGTGGGAAAACATTGCTCAATATTCTTCGTATTGTTTCAATGAATGAATTCAATTGACCAAGCATGGATTCAGATTGGGAGAGGCAGAGCAACAGCAGTTCAGAAAATCGAAAAAACTACGGGTGCTGGAAATCGGAAACAGAAACAGTTACTAAGTTAAAGAAAAACCAGACATTAGATAGAAATTATCACATTAAACTGTCTGATCAGCTCACAGTGTAGACATTGGTGGTAAGAAATAAGATTTCAGTAAGTATTTTACATTGACTTCAAAAGCCTGTGACCAGAGGGAGGAAAGTAAAAGGAGAAATTTTGCTTGTGGGGGATATTTTATTGCAGTTTTTAACTGGTTTAATATCTTTGCGAAGAGGTTTTAGTGAGTTGACACTTTCACTTTTTTATTGAATTTCAGGTAGTGCGTCATCAACGTACACGCCCCGGGTCCCCTTCTCCAATCTCCCAGGGTCCCAGCCTCGTTACAAGACACCACCAACCTTGCAACGCCTCCCTGCAGATGGGATCCAGGTAAGCCAAGTCCCTGCTAAGCAAGAAAGATCCAACTCAAATGATTTTTGGTGTCCAGTATTTTTGAATTTCTGTCTTCATTGTAGGACACACTGTGGAGTCCATCTTCAGCGTGTGGCCTGTCTACACCTCCATCCTCAAGAGGACTTTCTCCCAGCCCATTTGAAAGTGCCTCCTGCCTACACAGAGTTCACAGTACACCGGGTGCGTATACCCCAGCCCACCGCCTGCTACAGCTATAAGGAGTGTTGCTCACCCACCTGAGTTGTGCTTATGTAACCTATGCTAGGAAAACCCTCAGGTGCACTGTTCCATTTGACTTCTGCACAGTTGGCATTGTCGCAAGCTTTTCAGTGAAATGCAGCTGTGCATTCCTTCAAACTGTGTCTGCTTTGAAAATAACATCCTACACAAGTTACAAATTATTCTTCTCCACTGTTTGGGTCATATTGAAAACTTGTATATATTACAATTAGAGAGTGTCACTGGTGTTGTGAAAAGCGCAATTGGAGATAGTCGTACAGCATGGAAACAGACCCTTCAGCCCAACTTGTCCAGACATTCCAATCCGACCTAATCCCAAATACCAGCATTTGGCCCATATCCCTCTAAATCCTTCCTATTCATGTACCCATCCAAATACCTTTTAAATGTTGTAATTGCAACAGCCTCCACCACTTCCTTTGGCAGCTCTTTCCGTACACACACCACCCTCTGTGTGAAAAAAGTTGCCCCTTAGGTCCACTTTAAATCTTTCCCCTCTCACTTTAAACCTATTCCCTCTAGTTTTGGACTCCCCTGCCTTGGGGGAAAGACCTTGACTATTCACCCTATCTAGGCCCTTCATAATTTTGTAAACCTCTATACCGTCACCCCTCAGCTCCAGAGAAAAAAATCCCCAGCCTATTCAGCCTCTCCCTATAACTCAAACCCTTCAGTCCAGGCAACATCCTTGTAAATCTTTTCTGCACCCTCTCAAGTTTAACAACGTCCTTCCTATAGAAGGGCGACCAGAATTGTACACAGTATTCTAAAAGTGGCCTCACCAATGTCCTGTACAGGTGCAACATGACATTCCAACTCCACACTCAGTGTTCTGATCAATGAAGGCAAATGTGCCAAACACTGCCTCCACAGCCCTGTCTACCTGCGACTCCCCTTTTAAGGAATTATGCACCTGCACTTCTGGGTGTCTTTGTAAGCCCTGCTCTGGTTTGCCTTACCAAAATGAAATATCTGTCATTTATCTAAGTTAAACTCCATCTGCCTGTCCTCAGCCCAGTGGCCCATCTGATCAAGATCCCATGTACTTTGAGATAATAATCTTCGCTGTCGACTAAACCACCTACTTTGGTGTCATCTGCAAACTTACTAACCATACTTCTTATATTCACATTCAAATCATTTATGTAAATAATGAAAAGCAGTGGACACAGCAACAACCCTTGTGGCACATCACTGGTTGCAGACCAAGTAGGGCTAAGGAGAATCCAAAGAGACTCTAAGTGCATTAAGGGCAAAAGAGTAACAAGGGACAGAATGGGGCCCCTAAAGATCAATTCGGCCATGTATGTGTGGAATCACAGCAGATGTGTGAGATACTAAACTTAATATTTTGCGTCAGTATTTACTGTGGTCAAGGAAGTGGAAGCTAGGGAACTTGGAGAAATAAATAGTGATATCTTGAAATGAGTTCATATTACAGAAGAGGAGGTGCTGGAGGTCTTAAAATACATAAAGGTATATCAATCCCTGGGACCTGATCAAGTGTTTCACAGAACTTTGTGGGAAGCTAAGGAAGAGGTTGCTGGGCCCCTTGCTAAGATATTTGTATCATTGATAGCCACAAGTGAGGTGCTGAAAGACTGGAGGTTGGCTAATGTGGTGCCATTATTTCAGAAAGGATGTAGAAAAGCCACAGAATTTTGGACCATGAGCCTGATGTTAATGGTTGGTAAGTTGTTGGAGGGAATTCTGAGGGACAGGATTTACGTGCATTTGAAAAGGCAAGGATTAATTACAGATAGTCAGTCCGGCTTTGTGCATAGGAAATTGTGTCTAACTAACTTGATTGAGTTTCTTGAAGAGGTGACAAAGAAGATTGATGAATGCAGAGTAGTAGAAGTTGTCTATATGGACTTTAGCAAAGTGTTGGACAAGGTTCCGCATGGTAGACTGGTTAGTAAGGTTAGATCACATGGGATCCAGGGGAGCTAGCCAATTGGATACTAAATTGGCTTGAAGATAGGAGACAGAAAAAGGTGGTGGAGGGTGAAGAAAGCACCATGTTCAAATACATTAACTTAAGATAACCATTACACTATGTATGGTGACAGTACAGTGCAGTAAGGTAAATCTAGGTGCAAGGTATCTAGATGGATGTTGAATACTGTCGGTAGTGCCTCAATGTTTTTAACATCATGCTGTATGCTTTATATATCCTTGTATCAGAAGCAACCTTTGGCTGTGATCACTGGGAGGTTACTCGCTCTGACCAAGCTTCTTGGGGCAACCTCCTTGGTTTACCTGTTGTGTCGACAGGTGATTGAAGAAATTGCAAATATAAAAAATGAGATATAAACATATGCAATACTTTGAATACACGAGATCAATCAGCAAAAGAAGATTTGATGTTTCAGTGTGAGAACGTTATTCACAATGAACCTCTGATCAGCAGCAATTAATTTCTATAAGTTGGGGAGGGTTTGAACACAGATCATTAGTTGTTGGGGAGATTAAGGGTATGAACGGGTAGTTTGTTAATTCTGGTTCCCTTTTTACAGTTGGTGGAAAAGGATCATCTACTGAAGCACCCACTCTCTCCCCTCCCCCTCCATGTCCTGCAGATGAACTCATGCACAGTTCATTTTCAACAGCACTGCCAAGAAAGGTAAATTTCACTGGGCGGATGGTGTTTACCAACGTAAATTTACAACTGAGTAGTATCAGTCATCACTAATAGATACTGTTCTCAAAACAAGTCCACAACATTTTGAAGGTGTTTTAATTGCAGGTTTTGTGTGCCTGCCTGCTTTTTTTTTCTCTCTGTCATTTTTATCTTCCCTTTCTTATCTTTTCCGGTCTTAACCATTCCCTCTTCTCCCTCTCTTCCCCTCCCTCTCTGATATGTCACTGTCATTTCTCCCATTTCAGTGTTTGTAGCTTTAGTTATTAACAAGGGCGGGTGTGGGAATCAGCATTGACCATTGGTTTCACTTGCTTTTTACAGTGGCTGTGAGGGAAGCCCTTCTGAACAAGCTCAGTCATTTTTATAGCTGGTTTTATTGATATGGGTGCTGTGGTTGCTCTCCAGCCTAATGTTAAGGAGCTTTGCTCAGAATCCAGAGATTCCCAAACGTTTCATTTTGAGCTAATAATCCTTCCACTGCTCTCCCTGCTCCATGTATCGTCATCTTTTGAGGTGAGCAAGCCCACTCTGAATTTTGTATGGTAACTGTATTCTGCCCCCAGCTGTCACCAGGCTACCAGTAGTCGCTGCTGTCCGGCATTGGTAGACTTTTGCAGACTGTCCTTCTTTCTGTACCTCACCTGCCCCACCCCCTCCCCTTCTGTGCCCCAGGAAAGTGTTTGTGGCCCCCAGCCTAAGCAATATTCCACTGGCCTATCAGTCAGCTTCTGGACTAGCAACTGAGAAATTGCAAGTTCAAATTCTGACAGCTGTGAAACTGAATTTAGTTAAATTTGGAATCTGTATACAGGATAACAAAAATTACTATCTGATGCACTTAAATATCCAATTGGGTCACTATCTTTCTTTTTTGGGAGAGAGTGTTGCTCTTGTACTTGCTCTGGTATACATCCAACTCCAATCCCAATTATGTAGTTCACTATTATTCAGGGCAATTTCTGGAGGACAGTAAATGCTGCCTTTTTATTATTGTTGTCACTTTCCAAGAAAATCATAAAGTCCTGCGCTGTTTCTTTCCAGTGTGTCTTTCATATTCTGTCCTGTTTTCCTTCCAATGTAATCTGATTCTTTAACTTGACGTGTTCAGGGTTCCTTTGGTTTGGAGCTTTCAGCTCCTGTTGCAAGCATTAATTACAGCAAAAATGCCTGCCATTGCAGACGACTCTGGTGTTCTTAATTGAACCCTTGCATTCCTATTATCTATAAGGTTGCTTCTTTTAATGGCTCAGTGGTGTACCACTATCCTGTCTTATTTTTATTGCTGTTATAGGATGGTAAACTGGAGAGTGGAAAGCCATTAATCAAACAGCGGCATGTGACTAGTGATAAAGGAGCCGCTGACAGCCCAGGTGGTGAGTGGAATGCCTGCTTTGTCCATATTCTGAGTCGATTGAGGTGCTCTGCCCCTCCTCAAAGTACGTTCCAACATGTAGAAAAATGGATTAACTAGATATATTGGGGAAGGGTTGTTAAAAGCTTGCTTCTAGAAATTAATTTCATACATTCATACAATAAGCCATTTGGCCCATCTAGTCTATGCTGGTGTCTATGCTCCACATTTATTTCCTTCATTTCACTCTGTCACCATATAACTAACTTTTGTTCCCCCTCCTATCATCTAGTTTTCGCCTTAAAAATGCATCCATGTCATTTGTCTCAACCACTCAGTATTGTAAGAGGTATCACTGAATAAATAAAGAAGTTTCTGCTGAATTCTGTATTGGATTTATTATTGACTATCTTACACTTATAGTCCCGAGTCTTATCAGACAGTTACAAGCATCTTCTTTGGGTTTACCTTATCAAACCCTTTAATTTCAGGGTATTTATCAGATCACCAATCCGTGTAATATTGTCTTGTAGGTACTGTACCATTAGATCTTCATGGACCAGAATTATTGACTTTCTTGTTGCACGAGCAATTTTGTATTTTGCGTATTGAAAGCATGTTGTTTCAATGTTACCGCCAGCAAATCTCTTCTCTTTTCCTGTGGCCTTTGTATTCAGGTTTAGAGAATGAGAGTATCAAAACTGTATCTTTAAAAGAGCTACCGGAGGTTATAAAGGGGTTGAATCTACAGCCGGATGGAACAGAAAAGGAGAATGAAGAAGGTACATTCCTCACATCAAATGCTGTATATGACAAAGAAGGGTGTTTAATTCTATTGAATGCAGAGATAATGAAGGATTTCCCATCCCTCTTTTCCCATTCCCCCCCCTCATTATTTCCAAACTGGCTGTCCGTTCCTGCCTGAGGGTGCAGGTACCAAGCATCTCTGTGAAGAGTCTTGCGATGTCCTTATAAAGTTAACCGTGTAGATTTTACATTCTGTAATGGCAAGCAAATTTCCAAGACCCTAGATAGTTAATGCTGATGGATTCTTCACCAGGAGTCCAGCAGTTCTGAGGAAGGGTCACCGGACCCGAAATGTTAACTCTGATTATTTTCTTCACAGATGCTGCCAGACCTGCTGAGCTTTTCTGGCAATTTCTGTTTTTGTTTCTGTGTTATTGTTACACTAGTTCTGTAACTGTTCTCTCTGTAGACTTGAGTTTCACTCTCAATTTAAAATTTATTTTTAAACTTTGAGATCTAGGTGGCAATATCCTGAGTGCAGAACACACGCCCAATTAGAAAAGGTACAAATTCTTAATAGAAGATGCAGTGATAAGCTGGCATTTTGACATCTTGTGGAGTTTCAGAGTTGGGGAAGTTAATAACTGTGCTCTTAAAATTCTGGGAGAGCAACAGTGATCTTGATTTGGACGTGGTGAGGGTACCAGAAGGAAGAAAAAGGGTTTTATGTTTAGAAACTGGAAATAATGGCCTTTTTTTTAAAAGAGAGGTTGGCCTCGTATAAAAACTGAAAGACCTGCGGATGCTGTAAATCGGGAATAAAAACAGAAGTTGCTGAAAAAGCTCAGCAAGTCTGGCAGCATCTGTGAAGAAAAAAATCAGAGTTAACGTTTCAGTTAATGGTTCTGAGGAAGGATCACTGGATCTGAAACATTAACTCTGATTTTTTTTCTTCACAGATGCTGCCAGACCTGCTGAGGTTTTCCAGCAACTTCTGTTTTTATCCTTGTATAAGTTTATGTTTTAGTTATGGTAATTGCCATCTACGTCCTATCCCTCAAACCTGAGCGTTCAGGTATCACTCCACAATTCAAGCATAAAATACAGGCTGCCTTGTTGGAAACAGCACCTTTTGGGTGATTTTAAATAAGAACAAATTGCCACAGATGCTGAAGACCCGAAATAAAAATTTCGGCTGGAGAAACTCAGCAGACCTGGCAAATCTGTGGAGAGCAAAACAGAGTTAACATTTTGAGTCCAATATGACGACTTCAAAATCTGGTAAAAATATATTGGACTCGATGTTATCAATTATATGTAAGAAACAAAGTTATTGTTAGGACAGTGTGTGAAGGATTATTAAGGATGGATGGGGATGCAAATTTGAGGTTTTAATCAGATCAATCATGATTATATTGAATAGTGGAGCAGATTCAAAGCTCTGAATTCAAGGCCTAATTCGTACGTTTCTGTACGGACTGGTTGAGTTTCTCAAGCACTTTCTATCTTTTGGGTGAGAATTACTTGCTCAGTTAGATACAAGAGTCCCGTCCCAATGGCTGGAAAACAGCCACTTGAGTTCGCCATGAGTCTTGGCCAAAAATCCTCAATTAGCAAAAACAGATTTGCCATTTTTGTTTTGCTTTGAGCAATCTTGTATTTCTCTGCCAGCAACAAGTAACCACATTTGATCAGTAGACTAATGTCTGACAGTGTTTGAGGATATCCCAAGGCCATGAAAAGTGTTAGTGGGAGGTGGTGCAGTTGTAGTGATGTCACTGGGTGAGTAACCCAGGGAGACATGGTTCAAATCCCATCATGGCAAGTAATGAAATTTGAATTTAATACAAAATCTGAAAAAAGAAGAGCTGTCCTAACAATAACCATGTTACCACTGGATTTTCACAAAAACCCGTCTGGCCTCACTAATGTCTTCTAGGGAAAGAAATCTGCTGTCCCAACCCGGTCTGGCCTATGTGTGACTGGACTGCACGCTTACAAGAAAGATCTTAATTGCTGTCTGGGCAATTATGGATAGGGCAATAAATGCTGGCGTAGCCACTGACTCTCACATACTATGAACAATTTCTTTGAAAAAATGCAAGTTTGTTCTTTTTGCTGTTGCTATTAAAAATTACAATATCTGATGGGTCTAATGTTTGAGCACAGTGATTAGAAGTTAGAAACACGTTCTTTACACAGGCAATTTAGAATATGGAATTCTCCTCCACAAGTCAGGAGAGTGAAGAGAATTTGTTTTTTGAACAAAAGAAACAGCAGGAGAGTCTGAATTCTCCAGATGACTCGCAGAGGAAAAAGAACCATCCCCAGCACAAATGGGCCAAATAACTTGTTCCAAAGCTATAATATTCTCAATTCAAGTCTGTTTCTAGTTCCAGCTAATGGGTGAAGGCAGTAACAGGAGTTAACTTCTGACACATATCAACAAAATAACTAAGTTGTGACTTATTTGATGAAAAGAAAAAATAACCTGGTTTCTGCTGATGAGCAAATAAGGGTTCATTCACTGACTTCACAAAACAAAACTAAAATTTCAGAGGTGTTCCATTTCATTTGGTCTCTTTGTAATGTTCAGTAAGATAAAGTTGCTTCCTCTCAATTGACGTCTCACCCTCCATGGGGAGGCTGAGCAGGTTCAGTGACATTGAGAATTTGATACCTGGCCACGATTTCATTATTAGCATTTCCCTTCAGCCCACCAATAGGAGCCACACCTTCAGTTACTGATATTCTCCCCCTAAACCTTTCCAACTCTCTATATCCAAGATGCTCGTGAAAAGCTCACCTCTTGGAATTTTGGTTACCTTTCCCAATTTCACCTTTATGTGGCACGGTGTCAACTTTTGTGTAATAGTTCTGTGAACTGTTAGGGTCATTGTACTGTGTTAAGGATGATTTTTGATGCAATTTGGTTTGCTTCACTTGACCTAAAGCAGAACAGATCATTTCTCTGTACAAATAACTGAGGAGGATTGATACAGTTAGGCCTGTGCTGGGAGTTTTACTGATAATGAGACCTGTATTTTTATTTTGGCAGCTGCTATTGCTGATGAACTTTCTGAAATTACACCCATGGATCTCCAGTCCCTGGTTACTCGAGGAGGATTCGACTCGCCATTTCAACACAGGACTGAAACACTCACTGGCCCTCAAACGAAACGTGAGCAGGAATCTTACTCTTCAGCCACTGAGCAGGGACTGTGCCCTGAGCCCCAGCAAGCCCCATCTTCAACTTGCAAAGCGTCAGACCATCACAGACGAGAACAATGTCCTATCAAACAGGGGTTCATGCCCATTGAGAAGCCAAGTGAGAATTGCTCTGGAAGCCCAGTCAAACAGGAGATGCTCAAAACAGGGTCGACATCATCGGATGCTTTTACACCTGGCCCTCTGTTAAAAGTCCAGGCACTGAGGCATCCTCCACTTGGTAGTGGTCATCCCCTCCCGTACGAACACCTCTTCGATTTGGCCTTGCCCAAGACCGCCAGTCTCTTCATCAAACAGAAGACCTCTGAGCTGCAAAAGGTAGCAGCTGAGCACTCGGAGGACCCAATGTCGCAGTCACCTGCACCAATCTCGCCCCTCGATGTGCTGGATAAGCTAATTCAGCATGGGGGAGATGCACACGTGAAGGAGCTTAGCAGGTAAGATGGGAGGGAACAGTGGGAGTACCGTTGTAGTTACTGATTGAGTGCCATACTGTCATGTGTGTCATCTTTCCCAATGAATCATTAAACCTAGATCCTTGGTTGGAGGCAAGATCTCACAGTACTCTTTCGATGAAGAGCTGTGAAGTTCCCTCTCGTTCTCCTCTGGCTTTTATTTATCCCTCAACCAGCAGCTGTGTCTTGTTCCAAGGAAATGAGAATTTAAAACTTTAAAAATGCAGGTCTTTATGAAGTTTCAAAACATTTTTATTTTAAATGCAGCAGTATACAAATTCTGCATTGCAAATAAAGCCAAGCGTCCTCAATTGTCCTCAGAGACTTTTCTTTCTCTCCTGATGAAATTCCAGTTAACATCATTCAAGAGTATTAAGCACAGGTTTTTTTTTGGAAATTGTAAAGCAGAATGTTTATTTTCACTGCACTTCAGCATTTGCTTTTTAGCAAAAGGTACAGAATACTGTCAGTCCACACCCGATGTCCTTGTCAACTGGTGTTGATGAGTTAGTGTTGGCTTGGCTGCACCTATGGCCATCTTTTTACATGTCAGGCACTGTTTTTTGCTGTTGGGCGGCTGGTACAACTTGCCACCAAAAGATATTTTCTGTTACTGAACAATTCGGATGGGAAAACTAACTGATGGAAGTGCGTCCCCCATGTTTGTTTTAGAGTTTGTCCCGTGCAGCATGAGCCCCAAAGTCAAAGAAAAACGGTCAGGTAAGTGTGGAATTTGCTGTCATGTTAAATAATAACCTTTACTTAAATTCCAATAATTAACTGAATCCACTAAATGTTTCTAACTCTGTGATTGCTGTGGATAATTTATTTGATTTAATGGGAAGCCACAATGTGTTGGGTGAATCTTGAATCTTTCTGTCCTTGTGTAGAATCTACAGCATGGTAGGAGACATTATAAACTGTTCTCTTCATATTTTTGTTTTGTGGTTGTACAAGCATTGAGATGGGAATGGTGAATAGAATCTGTTGACTGGGTGAGATGATTGCAGATTGTGTGATGAAACCTTCGTGCATTGACCGCACTGAGGAATCTACACAAGCCTATTTGACTGACTGGGAACGTATCACATCCACACGTTATGTCACTGAAGGGTGTTTATTAGTGGAAGCAGGCAGCTGATTATTTTTCTTCTTCTTTCTAAGCACTGTTACAGTACCCCTCCCACACTAGAATGACCTTTCTGTTTTAATATTGGGACAGCGGTAGCTTTCAAACTTGGCATGTCAAAGTCAGTATCCAAATAATGGGATTCCCCAACCACTCAAATCCCCAAACCAGGCTTTGTTACTAAAGATTACTGTTATATTAACTCAAATGATGTTTCCTAATTTAGTAAGTTTTTATGTATACTAATATTAAAAAATATTCCATGTCTCTCAGCCTTACTGTTAAGCTCTTCTCTTGCCCAATCTCGCAATCGGTGTTTGCGGTATTAGTTTTCCATGACTGAATCTGAATAATAGATGGTCTTTTAGGCCAATGAGCATGCCACTCAGTTGTAGCAAGTGCCTCTTCTGAAGTCAGGGCAGGTTTATTAATGCATAATCCTCAAGGAGAAAATGTTTTACTTCGCTTCTTGGCTTTCACTACCTGGCCTGAGGAAATACCTGCCACTTTGGTCACATTATGCTGTTTTCCAGCACTGGCATCTGTTCAGGGCAGCATAGAGTCTAACCGAAATCCAAAGCCTCACTCAACCCTGGGATCTGTAGATAACATTGACGAAATGTCTCTTTGTCATTGTTTCTCTTTAATCTCTGTAAAACGCAGAACCAACATGAATTGACATTATACACTTGAATGTGCTGTATCAATTAAAGAATTTTTCTTTGTTGTTGTTGTAGTGGTTAAAAATGTTGGTGAACTATTTTTATCCTCACTTTTTTTTATCATCAGAACTCCATTGGTACTGTACCTTGTGCGCACCTTGGATATGTGTCCCAGCACCAGAGATGAGTTTCACCCATAACCATCTCTAGTCCAAAATGAGACTGAGTCTGAGTCTAGCTAGCATGTCCATTGTCCCTTCAAAATCAGTAGTAGTGACTCAACATATTTTTCGCAGCCTTTCTCCTCCTTTTGTTACTAATTCCCACCCACTGATCACCAGCAGAATGTACTCCCTCTTACTGTTTTTCTCAGCTGACCATTCTTCACATGTGAGTCTTCATGTAGAGTGTCAACAGGCTTATCTGGGCATTCCATATCAAACCAAATCCTATTTTCACACTGATATCCGTCTGCTCATTTACCAGCACAAGCTGCAGGAAGGAAACCTATGAGTGGTTAAAGGAAGGGGAAAGGAGACTGGTGAGATTCCCTACACTGTTATTCACCAACGCTATAACCTTACATTGTTGACATGTAGCCCAATGGCACATTTCACATTGACTTTTTTCCCCTTTTGGGTCCATAACCAATTGAATTTTGCTAACTGTTGTGTATCTAGCAAGTTTTCAAAAGTGGAAGGTAGTTCTGGTTGATCATATGGTTACCTGTTCTTGATCTGAATCAGTTACTCACTCTGTTTGTTTTCGTGCACTAATTTTAGATTGCCTTTGCCCAGCAAATCTGCAGATTGGACTCACTTTGGAGGTATGTTGCAAATATTATCGTGACTGCTCTCTGGGTTGCAATGCTTAACTGATGAGTGAAACTGCTACAAAGGATGCAGCCACTGCTATGAGCAAAGGTTTAAACATGACAGGTCTAAAAAGCAGACTCGTTGCAATGTGACATAGATGCAATGTTTAAGTGCTAGATTTTCCTCTCTCACCGCCCTATGCTTCTAAATGCTTTAAAACAACTGTGAGGCAGTATTGGCCAATTTTGAGCATATTTCCTGCACTTATGTAGTGTGCACTTTTCCCATAAGTCGCTTAAGTGATGCAATGGACTCTGAGCAGCAGTTTCCTGGGTGCTGTTACAGTGGTGGAACTTTAGACGATTGCTGGGCAGTCACTGGGAGAGTCTAAAATATCAGAGAGGAATGGGGTGGCACGGTCGCTCAGTGGTTAGCACTGCTGCCTCACAGAGCCAGGGACCCAGGTTCAATTCCAGCCTCAGGCAACTGTCTATGTGGAGTTTGCACATTTTCCCTGTGGCTGTGTGGGTTTCGTCCAGTTGCTCCAGTTTCCTCCCACAGTCCAAAGATGTGCAAATTAGGTGGAATGGCCATGCTAAATTGCCTAGTGTCCAGGGATGTGTAGGTTAGTTGGATTAGCCATGGTAAATGCAGGGTAACAGGGATAAGGTAGGGGGTGGAACTGGGTAGAATGCTCTTCGGAGGGTCGGTGTAGACTCGATGGGCCAAATGTCCTGCTTCCACACTGTTGGGATTCCATGATTGCAAATGAGGCATTGCTAAATGAGTAAATATCTCCATTCACAGCAGTTAGATTACTGAACTAATATTCATTTAAAATTGTCAAATTTTCCTTAAAATTACATACATCAGTAGCTTCTGTGTCAAACTGAAGTGGTAAAATTGTTTATTTTTAAGTCACTTGAGTGTCCAATGTTTTATGTGTGCATGTTCCATACATGTATATAATGCATTTAAATTCCCTTTCCTGTTCCATATAAAAGTTTTGTTTGTGCAGTTTCTAGACCAGGAATGTTTGATTAGAAATCCACATAAAGTCAGCTAACAAATTCAGTTCCGCCTCAGACTGAGTGTGTGCATATTTTGGGCAAGAATGTGTATAAATATTTAATTTTTGTAAACCTAATTTAGCTTCTAGTTGGCACAAAAATGAAACTTGGAATTTAGACTTTCTAGTTGTAGGTTTTGAGCAGGTTTCTTTTCAAGAGTTCTGTTGGTGGAGTAACCTATTTGAGAACCAGCATAAACTGGATCCTTATTAACTGAGCCAGAGAGATTCTTTGTGTTGGGTACATATGTAGGTAGCTGACTTAGTATGACTTAGCACGAGTGTGACTTGTAATAGTGTACTGGAATTGAGTATCTGAATGGGTTTGGAGGAAAAGGAAAGATGTTTGCTTGTTTTTACCAAAACACAGAAACTGATCAGAGAGTAGGATTGTTGAGTATTCACAGTTTTTTTTTAAGTAAAAATAAGGATCTTCAGTTTGTGTTGAGGTCTCTAGTCTTTATTTCTCTTGCAAATTGCTTGTTAGGCAGAAGATTGATTCTGTGCACTAAAAATAATTACAAGTGTTAAGTGCATGGGTACTAGAGTGACTAATAACTTAAAGTATGATGCAGATGGCAGGTTGAATGATGTGTTACAGCTGCAGCATATGGGAGCTGCTGGACACCAAGGTGATCCACAGTGAGCTCCGTGGTTCCAGGATGTGGTCACACCCCTCATAAATCAAGAGCTTTAGCACAAAGCATATTTCCACATTTTGGTCTCTCACACTGATTCTGCACTGCCTCAACATTTGTGAATGTGCCTATGGTGAAATTCTCTTTCCCCTCCTCTCTCCTCCTGTGAAATTGCCCTGTGTCAGATTGCGTCTGATAAATTGTGAAGTGCGATGGAGTGCTATTTAAATGCAGGTTGTTTGTAGCTGATGCACAGGGAATGGCTGGGTCTTTTGGCAGTTTTTTGAGGTCAGGGCAAGTTGTTACTTTCATAATGCAGCAAAACAAGACGGGTTTTTTTTAAAGCAATTTCTAACACTGTTCAATTGATCTCAGGTTCTGTCCCCATGGATGAGCTACAAAGGCTTAGGAATCAACTAATTTTATTGCACAACCAGCTACTATACGAACGCTACAAGAGAGAGCAACATGCTGTTCGGAATAGGCGTCTGCTGCGTAAAATTCTCAAAGCAACTGCACTGGAGGAACAAAATTTAGCTATGGTGAGGCTTTAAGAATAGAATTATAATGCATTACCTTGTTGGACATCCATGGAAAGGCTCACTGTAGGTTCCAACAGTTTCATTTGTGACAATGTTTATAAGGTGTCTGTTAAAAAGAAACCCTCACAACTCTCTTCTGTTTTTCCTTTGCCCTCTTATTCATCTTTCTCTGGGATTGAATAAGCGTATGTTTTATGAGGAAAGGCTGGACACCTAGGCTTGCATCCACTCGAGTTTAGAAAAGGAAGAGGCAACTTGACTGAAACATGCATAATCCTAAGGGATGTTGACAGGATACCTGTGAAATGGATGTTTCCTCTTATGGGAGAATCTCGAACTCTGGGACTTTTTAAGACAGAGATGCAGGAGAGCTTCTTTTTCTCGGAGGCTTGTGAGTCCTTGGAAAACTCTTCCTGAAATGTGGTAGAAGCAGAGCCCTTGAATTTTTTTTTAGCAGAGCTGGATAGATTCTTGTTAAGCAAGCAGGTGAAGGGTTATCGGAGTGAGAGAGAATGCAGTGTAGTGAGATCAGCTATGATCTTATTGGATGGTGCAACAGGCTTGAGGGGCTGAATGGTCTACTCCCAGTTAGTTTGTATGATTGGGAGGGTTTCCTCTGTTTCTAAATGTTAAATCAATGAGTGTTGAAGTGGATACAAGAGATCCCTTGGGGTTATTGAAAGAAGAAGGTGCCCTCCTGATGACCTGGTCATTGTGACGAAGATAGCTCATCTAGTTATTTCTTCGATTTGTTTGTGGGATCTTGTTGTGTGCACATTGGCTACATGTGATTTTTTTTTTGCCCCTCCCTTGTCTTAGCAGCCTGACTATATTAGGGTTCCAATTTCCCACTGGGGGCGGTGCGGTGGCTCAGTGGTTAGCACTGCTGCCTTGTAGCATCAGGGACCTGGGTTCAATTCCACGCTTGGGCAATTGTCTGTGTCGAGTTTGCACATTCCCCCCCTCGTGTCTTCGTGGGTTTCCTCCAGCTACTCCGGTTTTCCACCACATTCCAAAGATGTGCAGATTAGGTGGACTGGCCATCCTGGGATATTCAGGCTAAGTGTATTAGCCATGAAAAATGCAGGGTTATAGAGCTAGGGTAGCGGGGTGGGTTTCAGAGGGGATGCACTTTAGAGGGTCAGTGTGGACTTGATGGGCTAAGTGGCCTGCTTCCATGCTGTAGGCACTCTATGATCTATGAAATATGGGCCTTTGGCACCTCATTGTTGGAGGAAATGAATAGCAGCAAGTTCAGAAGCTTTTCAGAGCTTTATTTTATATGGGGTATGTGGACAGAAGATTTGAGGTTACAGCTTCCCTCATTGATTGAGGACAAAATGAAGTTTATCTTTCACTGCTGTGAACAACCTAAGCCTCTGTCCCTCTTGTGGTCAATTCTGTGTGCAGAAGGACCAGCTGAAACTCCAGGAATTGGACATTGGATCTCTCAAGCACAGTTTGTTCATTGAGCAGAACCAGTATCGGCTGCTGCGAGAAGAGAAGGAATCTATTGTCAAGCATCTCAACAGCCAGATCGCTGAGTTACAGAAGGAGCGAGGTGACTATCGTGCCAGCTGTCAGGAGTTGCAGGTACAGCACAGCTCATTGGCAGAAGCTATTTTCCCATTGGGCGAATTTAAAGAAGCTGGCTTGTGCGGGGAGGTGGAGGTTAAACTGGACGTTTGAGGCACCTTTATCTTCTGTTACATTTGGTAAGAACCGGAGCTGAAGCTCTGACCTGTGGTTCATTGCCATAGCATGCAAGGCTGCAGGAAAATGGGATTAGAACAGATGAACGTTTGATGACCAGCACAAACAAGATGGGCCAAAGGGCCTCTTTCCATGCTGTAAAATACTCTTACATTTTGCATACCATCCACCTAATTAGTCTGAAAGTTTACAAACCAATGAAATTCCATTGACGCTGTATTTACAGAGTTCATGTACTCCTATGAGATTTTACTTCCCAGTTTTATATTACAAACGCTCATTCCTAATTGGCCTTGAAGATAGCGATGAGCTACTGCAATTCCTGCAGTGAAAGTGCTTGCTGAAGAGAGAGAGAATGTTTTTGTCCAGATGCCTCTGGAGGGTATCCGTATCATAGAGGTGTAAATTCTGATAACGCTTACACATTAGAGACAATAATAGATGTGACAGAGTTCATGGTTGGGTGCAATATACATCAAATTCTACAACGTTACAATGCAGAAGAATCCCATTCAGCCCATCATGTCTGCACCAGCTCTCTTAAAAACTACTCAGCTAGTCCCATTTCCGTCTTTTGACTACTACCTGCAAATTTTGTCTGTTTTATGTAATTATCTGATACCCTCTCTCAATCTTTTGTAATAGTGCTTTGTGATAGATTCTGCTCCCACTTATATTGCTTAACTCACAGATTAGTCTGATATTACTAAATTAAATAGATCACTGCTGAACCCGGGGTCTCTTGTTTCTTGACGACATGTTTTAACCAAGTTTGTGCCAGGACCAGGAATGATGGGCTTAATGGCCTTTGTGGATTCTTTCTTTGTTTGTCTAATTTCCACCAAACTCTGAGTATTGTACCATTTTTCCTTTTAGAATAAACTACAGGATTGTCAGAAGATGATTGGGGAATTGAAGCTGGAGCTACAGAAGGCCAATAACAAAGCCTGTAACACTGCATATCTGCTGAACCAGATGACTGAGAAGGTGAGGGAAATGACCATCTGCTTAACGCTCTGAACTAGCCTATATTCACATGCAGTTGGCACCACTTCTTCAGAGTGTGGTTTATAGTTGAAGATTCCTCTCTCATCTCACTTTGCACATTTAAATCTATGCAAATTGTTACACACCCAGCGCTTTATGTCATTCCACGCAAGTAGCCCATGCTAATAACCGTCAAAATTGTGGGTATCTGCTCGGTTTCTCAATGGCCATACATCCAGCACAGGGTTGAATACCGAGTAGAGCTCTCTCTACTCTTTTAAACTGAAGTTAAAACTGCCTTTATTCTTTTAAAACTGAAAGTAAAATTTCCTTTACACTGTCCCCATCAAACACTCCTAGGACAGTTACAGTATGGGGCTAGATACAAAGTAAATCTTCCTCTATACTGTTGGTTCAGTGCTATGTGATGCATGTTGCACAGTTCTTTGCTAGCAGGGATCCCAGGGGAAATTTAAAAGATTACTCTCCAGTGTCTGTTGTCATTCTTTAGGGCCCTAAGTGTGCCAGTCAAAGGCTGATTGTTTTATTGAATTATTCCTAGTTCACTAGCACACAGTCTGTACAGCAGCAAATGGAATGGTTGAACAAGCAGCTACTGCTCCTAAGTGAAGTGAATGAGCTACATATGGAGAAGTTACTGCACTCTCAGATGGGCTCTGCCAAGGTAAAGATAATCGCAAAGCATTGAAAGTTTGTGTGTTTAAGCCATTGATCATTCATGTTCAGGAATTCTATTTGAAACTGAAAAATCATTGGGAATACTAGTCAAATCTGTAAGAATAGTACTTAAAATTTATAGTGATCTTACCCTACCATTTTACAATTCAATCCCCTGTAAAGTTGAAAATGAGTTTCTAGACTAAGTGAAGCATATTAAACTGTGAAAAATCCTTAATTGATTTTTGAAATCTTCATCTTGGTGTTCAAATCCCTCCATACGTTGTTCTGCCCTATTTTTTTCACCATTTCTAGCCTATCAACTCTGAACTCTGCACTGCTCTGATTTTGGTCTCTTGTACATCCTGATCTCCTGCCCCACTCGTTGGTGGAAATCCCTTCAGTTGTCTAGGTCCACCCTGTCTGCTCCTCCAGAGTCGCTCCTTAAACCATACCTCTTTGACCTGCCTGAGCATACGCCGTGGTGTTGAATTTTGTCTTGTGTTCCTGCGAAGTGCCTTGGGACTTCTTTTACCACGTTTAAGAAGCTATATAAATGCAAATTATTAAATGGACGAAGACACAATATGGAGGTGCCGGTGTTGGACTGGGGTGGACAAGGTCAGAAGTCACACGACACCAGGTTATAGTCCAACAGGTTTATTTGAAATCGCAAGCTTTTGAAGCACTGCCCCTTCGTCTGGTGAAGTCAAGTAATAAGTTTCAAATAAACCTTTTGGACTATAACCTGGTGTAGTGTGACATCAGACTAAGACACAGTAGATTTAATTCAGTTTTTATTTATAATCGTTATCTTGTTTTAGCAACATAGTTATGCCACTTGATTGGACACATTACCAGTGCTATGTTGCACTTGAGCCCTCCTCCCTTTGTCTAGCTCCATGAACATCGCTTTCTGTGTTCCTGAATACGTATTTAGTGGATCAAGCCTTTATTGTATAGTCATTCTGTGACTACATGTTCTCAACAGTGCTGCCCTGCTTCCACTGGTAGGAGGGTATAATTACAGCATGATAAGTTTACATAGGCTGATTCCATTATAAATGTTTTTTACTGTGGGGTAGTCCCTCAGCTGAGATGTTGAGCAGTCTGTTCAAGTGGGCACACAAAAAAAAGGTCATGCACCAACTTGTATCTCGCTCTGACTCAATTGTCAGTCAGCATGAACATAACATGGGGAAGTTCTGCTGATGGGTATAGAAGGTCCCTGTATTTAAGTGCATTATCTGCCCTCATCAATTTGTTCAGGCAGCAGAGGCGGAGATGCTGCAGATTTCTTTAGTCCGAGAGAGGGAGAAGATGAAGCACCGCATTCAGCAGCAAAACCAGAGATTGGAGGCATCGCAGCGCCGCATAACGGAGCTTGAAAACCAGCTGACAAAGAAAGAGCACCTTTTTCTTGAGCAAAAGAAATATCTGGAAAATGTCAAAAACATGGCCAGGTATGGTGGGTGAGTGTTTGGCATGGGGTGGGCAAGGGGCTTGGTGCATTTAACCTTTTGGCCATCCTTTTGGGCAGCATGGAAGCTCCGTGGTTAGCGCTTCTGCCTCACAGCACCAGGGACCCAGGCTCGATATCACCTTCAGGCGACCGTCTGTGTGGAGTTTGCACATTCTCCCTGTGTCTGCATGGGTTTCCCCCGGGTGCTCCGGTTTCCTCCCACAATCCACAGGTGTACAGTTTAGGTGGATTGGCCATGCTAAATTGCTCATAGTGTTCAGGGATGTGTAGGCTAATTGGATTAGCCATGGGAAATGCAGGGTTACAGGGATAGGGTCAGGGAGTGGGTATGGGTAGGATGCTGTACAGAAGATCGGTATGGCTTTGATGGGCTAAATGGCCTGCTTCCACACTGCAGGGATTCTATGATGCCTATTGTTTAAAGAACAGATTGACTGTTTCCTCAGCATTACTGTTGTAGAAGAACTGAAATATCCATGTGGTTAGGCTGTAGTTTTTGAGAACTGGGTGGCATTCAGCTGTAACTGAATGTCCCTGAGTCTGTTTTTTTCCCAGTGGAGAGCTGCAGGCAGCAGAAAGCCGCTATGAAGCCCAGAAACGGATAACGCAAACTCTACAATGTGAAATCCTGGAACTTTACAGCAAGTTGGAACAGGCAGGACCTCCAGAGAAGCCAGCGGGAGCAGAAAGAACACCTCGGCCTATAGAGGACATGTGAGATATTTTTGTCGTTTAAACTAAATTGGGGTGACTCTTGGGTGATACACCGAGTTGACATGCTGTTCTTTTACACCACATCCTGGAGTCCTAATATGGTTCAGATTGACAGCTGTAAGGATTCTATGTAGAGTCATAGAGATATACAGCACAGTCCAACTTGTCCATGCCGACCAGATATCCTAAATAAATCTAGTCCCATTTGCCGGCATTTGTCCCATATCCCTCTAAACCCTTCCTATTCATGTACCCATCCAGATGCCTCTCAAATTCTGTAATTGTACTAGCCTCCACCACTTCCTCTAGCAGTTGTACCATACACACACCACCCTCTGCATGAAAAAGTTGCCCCTTATGTCCCTTTTAAATCTTTCCCCTCTCACCTTAAACCTATGCCCTCTAGTTTTGAACTCTCCTACCCTGGGGAAAACACTTTGTCTATTTACCCTATCAATCCCCTCATGATTTTATGAACCTTTATAAGGTCGGCACAGTGGTTAGCACTGCTGCCTCACAGCGCCAGGGACCTGGGTTCGATTCCAGCCTCGGGCGACTGTCTTGTGTGGAGTTTGCACATTCTCCCCGTGTCTCCCCGTTTCCTCCGGGTGCTCCGGTTTCCTCCCACAGTCCAAAGATGTGCAGGCTAGGTGGATTGGCCATGCTAAATTGCCCGTAGTGTTCAGGGAGGTGTAGATTAAGTGGGTTATAGGGGGATGGGTCTGGGTGGGATGCTCCGAGGTTTGGTGTGGACTTGTTGGGCCGAAGGGCCTATTTCCACACTGTAGGGATTCTATGATACTCTGTGAAGGTCACCCCTCAGCCTCCGACACTCCAGGGAAAATAACCCCAGTCTATTCAGCTTCTCCCTATAGCTCAAACCCACCAACCCTGGCAATATCCTTGTAAATCCTTTGAATACCTTTGAAGGATAAATAGTAGCCAAGATGTTATGGCAGGGATTGTAACAAACTAAAATTTGTAGCATGATCCCCAAATGAAGAAATTCCCAACAAGATTCCAATGTTGTAGTTTGTATTTTACATGGATTCTGATGTGTGTTAAAGTAAACATGTATTTGATGTGCAAATTAGTCAGTCCAAAGTCTAAATTATAAATATACTAGACACCGCAAAGACTATCTCATGGGATAATAAGTATTCCTATTACTCCTCATACAAATATGGTCCCATATGCAATCTCAGCCTTAACATCTTTGTTAAATAAGAAACCCAAACTGCTGGAAAAACCCAGCAAGACTGACACCATGTGGAGACAAACAGTAAACATTTCGAGTCCAATATGACTGTGCAATGCCACATTTATCCATGTTGTAAGTGCTATGTAAATAAAGTATGCATTTTAAATGAAAATTTGATATAAAGGGAAAAAGAATAGACAGTTCTCCTGATAGGACTGTATAAAGTGAGTTGAGAAGATTGTCTTACAAATCACAAACCCAGGTATAGACCTGAAGTGTGCCTCTGCAGTGTTGGACTGGTGTGGACAAAGTCAGAAGTCGCATGACACAGGTTATCATCCGACAGACTTATTTGAAATCCCAAGCTTTCAGAGCACTGCTCCTTCGTCAGGTGAAGTCATTTCAGAGCAGTGCTTTGAAAGCTTGTGATTTCAAATAAACCCGTTGGACCCTAACCTGGTGTCGGGTGACTTCTGACCCTGTAAAATTTATGCCACAAAATCTGAGTTGTAACAAAATCCATATCAAGCTTGCAGAGAACTAACTAAAACATTTTGCTGTCCTAATCCCCTTTTCTGTTTTTTTTTACAAAATAGGTCTGAAAACATTGGTGCCATTTCTGACTCTCTTGCTGAGAGTCCAGATACAGAGAGCACTAGTCACCAAGCGAAGCCCCCTGTGGGCCCCAGCACCTCGACTGACCGGTCTCCCGAAAGAAAGCTACAGCCTGCCTTGATGGTTGCTGAGCAAGGGGGGCGAGGTCAAAGAGCCCTGAGCCCCAACCTCCTGGAGCAGCCCACCACGCCAGTCACAGTCGGGTCCTACCCCAGCTCCAAGAGTCTCCTTGGGATGCGTGCCCGCGAGCTGTTCAGGAACAAGAGCGAGAGCCAGTGTGACAACGAGCGGCCCAAGATGGACAGCCTCTTTGACTCCCTCAAAACAGAGTACAGTGTGGAGCTGGGAGACTCTCTCGGACCCATGAAACTGCAGGTGTCCAGTCCAGAAAGCGTCAGGCAGCTCAGCATAATGGACTATGACGGAACGCATCATGACCAGAATTAATGGGGGGGAATGGGTGGGGAATTAAAGAAAAGTAGTCAGTATTATTCTGAGCAGTTAATGCCTGCTTTGCTTTGTAAGCATGTCATAAGTTTATAACAAGGTACAATCCAGTTAAGGGTCATTTGATCCCTTCAGTGGAATGTTTATATATCCCAAGAGGAAAAAAAAATGCAAAAAAAACTTGACATCAAATCCCTGTGTAACTGTGAACAAATAAGTTGTCTTTCATGTTTTGCACTACATTATGTTGTACGTATGGTATGTCTGTAGATGATGGCCACCCAGGTATGACGGAACATCTGATTGGAATCTTTTATACTCCCTCCCCTTCAAATGCTTGCTGCTGACCCAATCGGACTGCTCCTCTTCAGTTGGGCTGGAGGTGTGACCTTAAAGACGTTCATCGTACAAACTGATGAATTCTCTTGCGGTGTTCAAAAGGAAAAATATAGGCTGGACCAACTTCCCCACAGGATCTTTGTATCAGGACTTTAAATAATGAAACAGTGCCGTGATTTCAAACCTCCTTACTTTTACCCTGACATTTCCAGTCATTGCTTCCCAAGCTGTGATGATTTAATCTCTTGAAGATACTCGCCAGTGGAAATCAAGCCAGAGACTGGGGGCAGAACTGCTCATGGATTTGAGCGAGAGACCCTGACTCACCATTTGAAGTGAGGAGGTGGTGTTCAGTGTTCTCTTGCCAAATTTGTCTGTCTTTCAGAGGGTGGGGTGGTCAGTGGAAAGGGGAGGGTTTGTCTGCCTGCTCAGACTCAGTATTTTTTTTGGGGGGGGTGGGGGTTCAAAGTTGAGTTGATGATGAATATTGCGCAGTGATTTAATAAAGGGCTACCCTCCACACTTGCAACTGTCTATTGGTTTTAATTTATTTACCTCTCCTGGTCATTGTATCTAAGTTCTCATACACAGTGTAAATGTCCTTCTAAGGTTGAGCCTACACTCGCCTGATCTGGAATCTGAGCACAGTGATCCAAAATCGTAGGCAACAGGGTGAGGCCTTGTATCAAGGGAGCTGTGCTTGAAAATGGAATAGTTGTCACATTCCATCCTTGGAGGTCTCAAATATGAGCTGATAAGTGTACATCTGACTATAATTGTGCATCGTTTTTTGTGAAGATAAACAAGTTAGATCAAACGGCTAATTTCACTAGAACATAGTTTAATTTACTTTCTGTTTCAAAAATTTTAAGACATTGAAGCAAGTATTATTCTCAACTGATAATGGGGTCCCAGGAATGGATTACTAAACAAAGAAGATTACCACATAGTTTAAATGCTTCTCTACAGACACTGAAGCAGTCCATATCCAAGTTCAGGAATTCTAGGATAATGTCAAAGTTTGGTCTGATGAGTGCAAGTAATATTTGTGCCATACAATTTCTGGACAATGATCCTGTCTAATGAGAGAATCCAACCTTCGCCCCTCGACATTCACCGGCATTATGATCACTGAGTCCACACCATCAACATCCTGAGGATTACCATTGACCAGAAACACTAGACTAGCCATATAAATATTGTGGTTACAAAGCTATGTCAGAGGCTAGGAATTCTGGGAAAGCAAACCCCCTGCTAGAATTATCAGTACTATGATAAAAATTATGTCAATACATATAAAAACAATACATTATTATTGTACAGATGTGTAATTTAATTGGAGGAGCAGCTTGTTTCCCCAAAGCCTGTTCAACTCCAAGGTACAAGTCAGAAGTGAGATGGAAAATTCCCCATTTGTCTTGAAGAGTGCAACTCCAACAACACTTTGGCACAAGCAGCCCGCTTGATTGGCACTACATTTCACTCCTGGTACAGTAGCATCAGTGTGTAACATCTACAAGATTAGTGCAGGTATTTATCGAGGCTCCTTAAACAGCACCTTCAAGCCTTTACCATCTTGAAGGACAAGGATAGTAGGTACATGGGAACAATACCACCTGCAAGTTGCATTCCAAGTCACAAAGTGTGCTGACTTGGAAATATATTGCTGTTCCTTCTATAATGTTAAATCATAATCCTGGAACACTTTCCCTAAATGAACCATAGGTGTCCCTACACCCCAAGGACCACAGCAGTTCAAACTAAATAAACTTTTTACTTAACATCTCAGAATATGTCTAATCTATTTACAAAACCTCTCTGATAGGAATAACAGAAAACTTCCCAAGGTATATGTTCTCTGCGATTATAGGAAAGCAAGTACTGAAAGCATCCCTATTTTCCATTGAAATTGTACTTTTTTTCTGGTAATTGTCAGTGTAGCTCTGACTTGTGAGCAGTAACTTGAGGCTGACTAGATTTTCTGCTTAAAATAAGTAGCAATTAAACCACAAAATGATCGTAACTAAATATTCTGGAATCTCCTTGAAGATTATTGAGAAACACAGTATACGATGGCTATACAAGAACGTTACATTAATGAAATATATAACAATATATAAAGCAGAAAATGTTTATTATAATATTTCCAGATATTGGATATATTACCAAACTCTCTATGGGAAACGACTAGAATTATCACTAATATGATAAAAAAAAATGTCCATACATATAAAAAAACAATACACTATTATTGCACATTTGTATAATTTAGTTTGAGGAGCAGCTTGAAGCAGAACCTTTGTTGCTGCCCGGACTCTTTGTTTGTCCCGATGCTCTCCAGTCGGAGGCGGTTGGGTGTGGGACCGGATGTTGACAGACACGGCGGCGGGAGGATGGAGCCGGACTCCAAGTCCGAGTCTGAGTCCGGCCAGTGGTCAGCGCCAGGCCCCGGAGCTCAGGCCACGGCGGTCAGGCTCCGGTTTGACCCGGACAAGCGGCTGGTCTGCGCTGAGTATCCGGGGGCCGTTCGCGATCAACGGAAGATGCTGGAAACCCTGGGGGGAGAGGAGGGGGTTTCCCGGGTGAGAGCGTCCCCCCAATAAACACCCCCACC
>NC_063359.1:39723815-39762689 GCF_021869965.1 Rhincodon typus | reverse complement strand
TCTGATGCTGCTCGGCCTGCTGTGTCATCCAGCTCCACACCTTGTTATCTCTGAATGGCGTGTTCCCGGTTTGTATGTATGTGCTTATTTAAATAGCCTCTACTCTGAGTGGAGGCAGTCAGACTTATTTCAAAGCACTCGCTCCAATGTGCCATTGTTTCATCTTCCTCTGTTTCTGCTGTTTCATGGGGGATAGTAGTCTGGCTTGTTACTGGCTGCTCCAACAGTTCACTCCCAAGACAGCACAGACTGCACTCTGGCCCTGAGGTTTGCTGACAGCAAATAACTGCTTTCATCCACATAATGGCCAGTGGCCACTTTGGACACATCTTGTAGCCTTAAACAAGGCTTTCTAAATTGCACAGAAATTGGCCACTTGACCCAAATGGTTTATTTCAGTGTCTGCTCCACATGACTCTCCTTGCACATACTTCATCTCACACTATCAGCATTCCCTTGTGTTCCTTTCTCCCTCATTTATTTATCCAGCTTCTTCTTAATGCATTCACACTATTCATCTCAAGATCCTTAGAAAGCACCTTCAAAACCCATAACCACTTCCATCTAGAAGGACAAGAGCAGCAGATACATGGGAATGCCACTCCCTGCAAGTTTTGCTTCAAGCCACTCACCATCCTGACCTAGAAATATATTGTTGCTTCAGTGACACTGGGTCAAAATCCTGGAATTCCCTCTTTAAGGGCATTGTGAGTCAACCCACAGCACAGGGACCACCACCTTCTCAAAGGCAACTAGGGCTAGGGAATAAATGCTGGCCTAGCCAGTGTTACCCATGCTCCATGAATGATTTTTTTAAAAAAAACTCCATTTGTAAGAGTGGAGCACCTTCTCTCCATACTCTGGGTGAAGAGGTTTTTTCCTGAATTCCCCATTGGATATAATTGAAACCAACTTAAACTTATGACCTAAAATAAAAGTGAAATACTGCAGATGCTGGAAATCTGAAATCAAAAGAACAAAATGTTGGAAAAGCTGAGCAGTTCTGGAGTTCTAAAGAAGTCGTTTGGACTCTTAAGCATTAACTCTGGCTTTCTCCTCATAGATGCTGGCAGCTTATTCAACATTTTTTGTTTCGTTTCAGATTTACAGCCCCTGGTTTTGGCTTCCTGTCAAATGAAAACATTTGTATATCTGCTCTTATCAAGTTCATTTCATAATTTTAAAGATCTCTATGTGCCAACACCTTGAACTCCCTTTCCTAGAGATAATAGCAGTTGCCTGTTCAGCGTTTCCCAATATTTGTCAACCTGTATAAAAGTTGTAAAGAAGACACTTCTCCTGCTTACTATATTGAGTGCTGAAACAGAATCTGTCAGCAAATAATGGAACAACACAGGTTCTGAACTCACCACCACCTCTTTGGTAATTGGGAATATGTGATGGTGTATGGTAAGTCTAAAGGTGCAGTCAACAATATCTTTTAGAAATCAGCTCTATGAAGTATGGACATGACACAAAAACATGCCAGAGAGAATCACATGATGAGCTAAACCTGAAAAGGCAACATTCGCTGACTGTTCAATGTATCAGATAACTGGTGGAAGATGTCACAGTTTTTCTTCTTCAGTGTATCCCAAATTACAACTCATTTACTTCCAGTCTTCTAGCTCTTTCACTGCGTCTTGTGTGTGCAAGGCATACCTTTGAGCTGTAATTTACAGTAGAAAGCCTGATGAATTTGCCATCTTTGAAGCCAGCAGTTAACTGGGCCCCTTATGCAGCAAGTCCTCATTTAAAGCCGCCTACTTAAACATCATTTTGTTTTAATGTCAGTGAGTTAATGGGCCTGTTGTATCTTTGAGCTTTGCAAGATTAATTTTAATGTATCCCTTAACCCCTCCCTGTGCCTGAACTTCCCTGACTTTTATCTTCTTACCATTTTGATCTGATGCCAGAAGTTCAATTTGAACAGAGGGTCTGGAGATGAGCAGTGCTGAAGAGAGGCAGCTGAGTGAAGAAAGAAAGTCTGATTCAATGGGTTTGCACTTCTTTGTGAGTGAGGCATTAAGATGTGTTTGGTCATTTTCCATATAAATCCATAAGATATCGGAGCAGAATTAGGCCATTCAGTAATGGCTGGTACATTTCTCAACCACATTCTCCTGCCTTTTCCCTGTAACCCTCGATCCACTTGCTAATCAAGAACCTATTATCTCTGTCTTAAACACACTCAATGACTTGACCTCCTCCTGTGGCAATAAGTTCCACAGATTCACCACCCTCTGGCTGAAGAAATTCCTCCTTAGTTCTAACAAAAACAAAGTTGCTGGAAAAGCTCAGCAGGTCTGGCAGCATCTGTGAGGGAAAAAACAGTTAATGTTTCAGGTCCAGTGACCCTTCCTCAGGGTTTCCTTCTTCCTTCACAGATGCTGCCAGACCTGCTGAGCTTTTCCAGCAACTTTGTTTTTGTCCATGATTTATAGCATCCGCAGTTCTTTCAGTTTTTACCTCTTCAGTTCTAAACGGTCGTCCCTTCGCTCTGAGACTGTACCCTCGGGTCCTAGTCTCTCCTACTGGTAGAAATATCTTCTCTACAACCACTCAATCCAAGTCTCTCTGTATGCCACAAGTTTATCCTTTTAAATTCTGAGTACAGACCCAGCGTCCTCAACTGCTCCTCATATGACAAGCCCTTCATAATTATTGTAAACCTGCCTTAAAAATATTTGAAGATTCTGCACCCACTGCCTTTTGAGGAAGGGAATTCCAAAGACTCTGAACCTTCTGAGGGGAAAAACAAATCCCCATCTCTGTCTTAAATGGATAAACCCTTATTTTTAAACCAAGACCCCCCGTAGTCCTAGATTCTCACACCAAGGGGGGACATCCTTTCCATATTCATCCAGTCAAGTCCTGTTAGGATCTTTTATGTTTCAATTAAGCCATCTCTGACTCTTCTACACTCCACAGAATATAAGCGTGGTCTGCCTAGCCTTTCGTCATAAGGCAATCCATTCATTCCAGGTAAGTAATCTAGTAAACCTCTGAACTGCTTCCAACACATTAGCAGCAACCTGTAACTATAGTGAATAGTACTTTACACAGTTCTCTAGATGCAGTCTTATCAATGCCCTGTATGGCCTGATGAGCGCATAAAGATATCACTATACTGTTGCAATTCTCAATGTACCAGAAGGTCCTCATTTAAAGTTGTGGGTGCATTCATGAAAATCACAACTTTAAGTGATTCATGATTTCCCACAGAAATCAATGTTGAAGCCAGTATTAGGTACAGCAAGAATGTGCTTTTCAGAATAAATCATTAGGATATTACAACTTATCTGTTCAAATACGTTAAATAGCTAAATTCCTAACCTGCTAAATCAAATAACCTTTAAAATTAAAAAAAAGAAAACTAACCATCCACTTCCTATAGAGATACCTCCCACTCGTACTTACACAAATCTGAGCACCAGGGAGAAATTTCAACTTTTGAATGTGGGAGAATGGTAGATTAACAAGGTGAACATTGGAATAGTTAGAGCTAGAGGTAACAAAAGTGTGGAGAAGGGTTTCAGCAGACGGGCAGAGACTGGCAATGTTATAAATGCAGAACTAGATACAGAATGCATGGAGTTAGAAGCTCAGTTCTGGACCAACTAGGATCCCAAAGCTATAAACAGTCTGATTCAGTCTCAGACAGTGGCCAGGGAGGGGGCTGGAATAGAGGGTTCAGAAATGAGGAATGAAAGACAGTGGCTTCAGTCTTCCTAATGATATTTCTGCTCACCCAAATTGTGATCTTCCCTTACACAACTTTAAGGATCACTATGAGGCCAACTCTTAATCCTTTTCTCCATTGAAATGAGCCCAGTCTGTTCAAACTGACATGAAAGTTAAACCCTGGTTTCTAATTGATTCCAATGTTTCACTTCAATCTGGGCGTACATTCTATGTATTAATCAACTTGTATCTGAGGAGGAATGTTACTTTTTACCATTTTGTCCCAGTGCTGTCCTGCGTGTTTAACTTACAAGACAATTTGAATAAATTTTTCTGGTGTCTGTCTCCCACTCTATTTGCTGTCTCGCATATCTTGACAGAAAACCATTTGTCAGACCTCCCTCAGCCACGTATTACTTGGGTCTGCACTGATTTTTCTGGTACACTTATTCTTGTGTTCTCTGCCCAGGTTAATCCACAGCACCACAACCTCCATCACAGGCAGATTCAGGAGGCTGGTCCCACATTCGCCCAGGTGAATGGGGGTCAAAATTGGTGCTGTTGGCACAAATCTAATCCATACCAACCACCTTACCCACAACAGCTGTGGCAACATCTGCTTTTGATGCCTGTTGTAAGCTGGAGCTATGGATGATGATGGTAGAGGCTCTAATTTCATCCTATCACATGGTTGGCCAGGAATTTATCCCACTCTATTTTCTCCTTCACAGATGCTGCCAGACCTGCTGACCTTTTCCAGCAACTTTGTTTTTGTTCCTGATTTATCCCACTCTTCCTGATTGCTTTTGGCGCACCTTCCTGGACCATCGAAACCAGGAGTGGGACTTGAACCCTGAGCTTCTGGCTGAAAGACTTGTATCCAACCCACAGCATCATAAGATCTCCTCATTGTGCTGCTAAGAAAGCCAAAATATTTGCTTGTTTGCATTTTGACATTACCATTACATAGCCACTCAGATTAGATACACAGAGAATGTGATGATTTTCTACAAGTTTCATTGCTTTCTGGACAAAACCTCCAGGGGGAGCAAACTGTTTGAAACATGTTCTTGAAGGGAGCATGCTGTTTACCGAACATCAGTTTGTTGGCCATGTGTTATTGAGGTGACCTTGAAAGAAGCCAGCCTTATCTTCTGATGAAACAACTGTCTACACATGTTAAATAATAACTCATTAAGATATACCTGTCAACTAAAGTAAACAGACCAACCTTGATGGAATTTAGCTGCAAGTTATAGGTATATATGTGGGCAGCTTGGATCGTGGTGAGTTTGGAGTTCAAGATGGCTAGCTGGCTGTTTCTGTGCCTTGTGCTCAGCAGTTGTTTCCTCGGTGCCACAGCAAGAGCCACGGTGAGATATGGCACACACTCCACTATTCAGTGATTTCGGGGGTGGATCAGTTGGTGCATTGTCCTTTCCCTAAATTGACTTTAGTTTCAACTCAGAGCAATGGATGAAACTCCTCCGGTAACTAAAGATGTATTGTCAAGGGTGTGCGGAAGCTTCAGTCTAATTATAAATCCACACGACCTGGGGTCAGCACAAATTCGCATTACAGGAAGGCACAGTGAATAGTTGGAAAATCTCCATGCCATCATTGCTACTGTAGGGAGTTTCTTCTGTGTGTTCCAGCATGTTCAGACACATTAGAGGCAGCTTCCCTATGGATCATAGGTATAAGGAAATCCCATTATGAAGACAAATTGGAGAAGTTGGGACTGTTCTCCTCAAAGGGAAGATTGAGAAGAGATATCAGAGATGAGCTCAAAATCATGAGATGTCTGGACAGAGTTAAGAGGGAGAAACTGTTCACAGAGGGTTAAGGAACTGAGAGAACAGATTTAAAGAAATTGGCAAAATAAATAATGGTGACATGAGGAGAAAGGTATTTTTCAGGTGATTAGAAGCTGGGACACACTGCATGACAGTGTGGTAGAGGTACTTTTAATGAAGGAATTAACAATAGAATTGGATAATATGAAAAGGAAAATGTGCAGGACAATAGGGACAAAGGCAGGTGAGTGGCACTAGGTAAATTTCTTCAGTAAACACCCAGCACAGACACATGCTGTACCTGTCCTCGGAGTGTCTGATGATCTAACCCTGTGCTGTCCCTGTCCTGGGATGTTTGATGGGGACAGTGTGCAGGGAGCTTTCCTCTGTATGTAATGCCATGTTGTTCCTGTCTGGTTAAATCTCTCCTTCACTGATATTCTTTTTCCCGATTTTCTCTCCCTCTCTTCACTGATTAACTCTCGTTTTGTCTCCTTCCCTGTAGCTGGGGGTGGTGGAAACTGAAGGTGGCCGTGTGGAAGGAATCAATAAAAGGGATGGGCTTTTCGCCTCAGTGGATATTTTTAAAGGGATTCCTTTCGCTGCAAAACCAGAGCGATTTGTAAAAGCTGCACCTCATCCCGGATGGACCGGTAACTCATTTCCTTGTTTGCCTTTTACTTCATGTGAAAAAAAAACAGATGGATAATACTCTGAAGTGCCTGATTGTAGCAGGGTAGGGAGTTGCTGAGTACAGGCCAGGGAACTTAGAAAACCAGAATTACCCTGAATGCTTTTAAACCCAACTGACTGAATTGTAACTCAGTTTGGCAGAACTTTCACTCAGTCCAAGTCCCACTCTAGAGACCTGAACACAAAGTTCAGTAAAGTACCCCTTCCAGAATCTACGCTGACTGTCTTGGTACAGTTTTGAGGGATTGCAATAGGGGCCATCTTTTGGATGAGATGTTAAAACATCTGGGCTCATCTGTCCTCAGGTGCATACTTCAATCAATGTTTTGCAAAAGATCACAGGATATGCTCCTGTTATCTAGGATACCTGTTGTTACCTACATTACCACAGAGTCTACTCTTCAAAAGTAATTAACTGGCTGTTACATGCTTTGGTTTTTTCTGAGGTTGTGAAAAGTACTACTTAGATGCAAGTTCTCTCTGACAATGCAGCAAAACATGTACGATGCATATTGACCCAGTGCACTGATTGAGCCTTGTGGAGCTGACTGGACCCAGTCTCAAGACCCATCTTGCTACCAAGTGAAGCAGATCTCCATCAGCCTAGAGTGTGCCTCGGATTTCAGTGCAGCAATCTGTGCTGGAGGACTGGGTGTGGAGGGTGAAGATTATTTAACCAAGCCCACCTGCAGAACTCAAAGACCTGTCTGTGAGTGAGAAATGAAAGGGAAAGGAGTCAAACTGTACGGACGATCTTAGGTTAGACTTAGGGAGGAGCTAAATCAGCAATGACCTGCCAATAACACTATTAGAGGATCAATGAACTTTACAGCACGGCCATTCAGTTTATAAGGTCTGCTACTGGCTTTCTGAGAGATTTATCTGCTTGGTCCCCAGTTTCACACCCTTTCTCCTCAGTTTTACATATTTTTCTTTACCAAATGCTTCCTCAATTTCTGCATCCATCTAAGTTTGTTTTCACTGAGAGCTCCTGATTTTAATTACTCCACAACTAGCAGCTGAGCTTGCCTCTTTCCTGGCCCTCAGCTTTGTAAATCCCTCCCTAAACTACTCGACATTTTCTTCCTTTAAGATGTCCCTTAAAACCTACTTCTTGGCATGTTACAAATTTACTCCCAATATTACAAAGGGAATTGAGTTTCAGAGTAAAGATGTCTTACTGCATTCATATAGAGACTGGGTGAGACCATAAGTGGAGAATTGTGTGCAGTTTTGGTCTCCTTACCTACAGAGAGATATACCTGCCACAGAGGGAGTGCAATGAAGGTTCAACAGATTAATTCCTGGGATTGTCCTATGGGGAAAAATTAAATAGACTGGGCCTTTGTTCTCTTGAACAAAAACAAACCAAAGAACTGTGGATTTTATTTTATTCCCTTGTGGGACATGGATGTCGCTGGCTGGCCCAGCATTTTTCATGCCCATCCCTAGTTGCCCCTTGAGAAGGAGGTGCTGAGCTGCCTTCTTGAACAGTCCTCCTGCTGTGGATTGACCCACAATACCATTAGGGAGGGAATTCCAGGATTTTGACCCAGCAAAAGTGAAGGAACGGCGATATATTTCCAAGTCAGGATGGTGAGTGGCTTGGAGGGGACCTTGTAGGGGCTGGTGTTCCCATAAAGCTGTTGCCCTTGTCCTTCTAGATGGAAGTGATCGTGGGTTTGGAAGGTGCTGTCCGAGGATCTTTGGTGAGTTTCTGCAGTGCATCTTGTAGATAGTACACACTGCTGCTACTAAGCATCGGTGGTGGATGGACTGGACGCTTGTGGATGTGGTGCTAATCAAGAGGGCTGCTTTGTCCTGGATGGTGTCAAGCTTCTTGAGTGATGTTGAAGCTGCACCCATCCAGGCAAGTGGGGAGTATTCCATCACACTCCTGACTTGTGCCTTGCAGATGGTGGACAGGCTTTGAGGAGTCAGGAGGTGAGTTACTCACCGCAATATTCCCAGCTTCTGACCTGCTCTTGTAGCCACTGTGTTTATGTGGTGAGTCCAGTTGAGTTTCTGGTCAATGGTAACCCCCAGGATGTTGATAGTGGGGGATTCAGTGATGGTAACACCATTGAATGTCAAGGGGCGGTGATTAGATTGTCTCTTATTGGAGATGGGCATAGCCTGGCTTTTGTGTGGCACAAATTTGGCTGCAAATCAGAACTAAAACCAGAAATTGCTGGAGAAACTCAGCAGGTCTAGCAGCATCTCTGGAGAGAGAGAGTAACAGAGTTAACATTTTGGGCCAGTGGCCCTTCTTTGTTCTCTTGAGTTTAGAAAGAAGTAATCTAAGTCAAACTTAGAAAATTCTCACAGAGCTTGACAGGGTAGATGCAGGAAGGATGTTTCTCCTGGCTGTGGAAGAGGTGGGGCTGGGGATGGGTGAGGGGCAGTGGGGAGATGGTGAGCGGTCTGGAACCAGAGGAAACAATCTCACAATATAAGTAGGCCATTTAGGACTGAGATAAAGAGGGATTTCTTCACTCAGTGATGGTGAATCTCAGGAATTATCTTCCCCAGAGGACTGTGGAGGCTCTGTCATTGACTATGCTCAAGACCAAGATCAATAGATTTCTCGATATATTAAAACATCAAAGAATACAAGGACATTGCAGGAACATGGTGTTAAATGATTAGCCTTGAAGGGCAGAATAGGCTCGAAACTTTGAATGGTTTAATTGTCCTCCTTATGTTCTTCAGCCAAGCTGTTAGCCATCTGCCCTAATATCATCGTCTGTGGATTGGTGTCGATTTCACTGGACAGTGGTCGTCTGGTGTACCACTGTAATATTTTAAGAGGGCTCTATGAATATAAGTTGTTGTTGTAGTTGTTCACATTCTGTCTAACTTCATGCTGTTGGTCCAGAATTTCACATCATAACAACTTTACATAAATAAGAACAAAACATTTCCCAAGCTGACCTTATAGCAGATTGGTAAGCAGCAAGATAAATCTACAATCATTTGTATCTCTATTGCATCTTTAACAGAGTAAGGCATCCCAAGATACTTCACAGAGTGTAAATCAGAAAAAAAAGTCTCTCCCTGTAAATGGTATTTAAGTGAAACATAGAAAATAGGAGCAGGAGTAGGCCATTCGAACTTTCGATCCTGCCCTGCCATTCAATATGATCATGGTTAATCCTCTATCTCAATGCCATAGTCCCACTTTCTCCCCAAAATCCTTGATGCCTTTAATATCTAAAAGAAAATCTATCTCTTCCTTGAATATATTCAGTGGCCTGGCCTTCACAGCCTCCTGGGAGAGAGAATTCCACAGGTTGACCGCCCTCTGAGTGAAGAAATGTTTCCTCATCTCAGTCCTCAATGGTCCACCCCGTATCCCTCTGAGACGGTGTCCCTGGTTCTAGACTGCCCCTGCCTCAAGTCTGTCCAGTCCCGTTAGAGTTTTATATGTTTCAATCAGATCCCCCCTTTTCCTTCTAAACTCTGGTGAATACAGACCCAGTTGTACAAATCTCTTCCTCAAAGGACAGTCCTGCTGTCCCTACTATCAGCAAGAATTTTGTCAATGATTCATCTCTGACCTGCCCAACAACTTTCACCCCCATTCAATCAGTCCTGCTCCAACCATAAGCATAACACTATAAATCTGAAGTAAAACTAGAAAATGGTGTAGACAGTCAGCAGGTGTAGTAATAACTATGTAGAGGGAAACAAAGTTAGTGTTTCAAGTCTGTAACCTTTCCTGCATTCCTTGAATCAAACCTGCTATTATGTGCGGTCTTCCTCTGCTAGTTAGGTACTGCCTACGAATGTCTTGAGGCTCCTAAAAAGTGCTACATAAATACAAATCTATTTTTATTTGTACTAATGCCTGGTCTTTATGTCCATTACCAGATGTTCTGAAGGCCAAAGATTTTAAACCCAGATGCTTGCAGACGACCCTGTCACAAAAGGCTGTCTTTGGGAGCGAGGATTGTCTCTACCTGAACATCTGGGTCCCTCATGGCAGAAAAGGTAAAATTAAAAACTCCAAAATAAAATGCACTTTTAAGCCATACCCAGCTGAGTAATGTCATCACTTGCATCAATTTTAGGAATATGCTTCCCTGTGTTTTTTCCTGTTCCTTTCAAAAATGCATACTTTGTTAAATGTTGTACTTGAAAATACAAATTACACTATTAAGATGAGTTGCCTTTTACAGTTCCTGCTGTTCAGGATGATACTTATCAATTGTCATGTACTGGATTCCATGGTAAGAGTTAAGGACCTTCTACACCATCGCAATATTGTGTCTCTAATCTAGTCATAAATCTCCCACAGTTACTCCTCTCACATTGCAAATTTCTCTCCCCATATTTGAAAAGAGCACATGTATTTTACAACAATTTCTAGGTATCTAGTGGCCTCTCATCAGCTGAATCCCTAAATGTCTCACAAAAAGCTTAATTCTGAAGATTCTGAAGCTATTGTGTCACAACCCCTATTCAACTTCTAGTTTATATCTAACCCTGTGCTGTACCTGTCCCAGGAGTGTTTGATGGGGACAGTAGTAGAAGGAGCTTTACTCTGTATCTAACCCTATGCTGTACCTGTCCTGGGAGTTTTTAATTGGGTGGCAGAGGGGGAGGCAGCGTAGGGGAAACTTTACTCTGTGTATAACCCCAACCTGTCCCTATCCCTTTGATGGGGATTATGTACAGAGGGCTTTACTCTGTATCTAACCCCTGTTGTACTTATCCTGAGAGTATGGATATTGATAGAGGCTTACATAAGACTTGTGTGCCACCAGCATTTCTCATCCTAATGAGCATAAAAGTCAGTGAAAAGATTTTCAGAGTGCAAATAATTTCAACCTTTGAGTTTATTTGCAAACACCAGTGCTTGTAATCTGAATGTTTTTAATTGTCTGTTGTTACATTGGTTTTAATCTGATCATTCCGATTTAATGAATAAACTAAAATTAAAACTGAAAGTGCAGGCAACACACAGCGTGACTGGGAAGATTTGTGGGGAGAGAAACAGAGTTGATGTTTCAGATTGATGAAGTTTTGACTGATAAGATGTCATCATCTTGAATGGTTAACTCTATTTCTGTCTCCACAGATGCTGCCAGACCTGCTGAGCATCTCCAGCCTGTTCTGTTTTTATTTCAGCTTTCTGGCACCTGCGGTATTTTGCTGACAATGTGACAATGAATAAATGATGGTCTCCTTCCTGCCCTCCCTAGTGTCCACTAACCTGCCAGTCATGGTCTGGATCTTTGGAGGAGGCTTCCTGATGGGAGCAGGACATGGAGCCAACTTCCTGAACAACTACCTGTATGATGGGCAGGAGATTGCAACGCGTGGCAAAGTGATTGTTGTCACTTTCAACTATCGGGTTGGCCCACTGGGCTTCCTGAGCACAGGAGATACCAATGCCCCAGGTTAGTGTACAATTCCCTGGATTTAAGGCGAGAGTAAATGGTTTTGATACAATGAATTAATAGAAATTGTGAAGGAAATGACTGAATAAAGGGTACTCAGCCACAGGTGATCGTTGTCATTCTGCTTTTGATTTGCTCTTTAAACCTGCTCGGACACAGCTAATATCATCTTCGATTCTTCAATTAACCAGTGCACTTTGTTAGTGTGCAGGTTGGCCAGCAAGTTCAGAGGATTAAGAGGTATACCATGCATTCTGAATCTTCAGAAATTGCTGGTTGATTTACACTGTTCCATCATTTGCTTTGTGAAGAAATGCATCCGTGCAATATCATTCTCTATGCCAAACTGGGTTCTCTGTGCTCTCTCCCCATCATAATGCAGTCTTTCTGTGTGCTGTGTTATTGATTAGGGCCATTTATTGTCATAAACAGGGAACCAAGGTCTATGGGACCAGCACATGGCCATCACTTGGGTGAAGAGGAATATCGCTGCTTTTGGTGGGGACCCAGATAATATCACCCTCTTTGGAGAATCAGCAGGAGGAGCGAGTGTCTCCTTGCAGGTAACTTGAGTATGAAATGACATGAATGGGTGATGTGGTAAGTTAGTGCAGGCCACATATTCAGTTGTGGTCTCCATTGTTAGTTTGTCTGAAGTGGAGTAGCAGTGAGATTGTTACAATTTAAGTCCAGTGACCCTGTGCTAGAGAGGGGAAATAACATTAGTTAGGATCACTTTACATCATCATTATCCTGGCTGAAATTAATGATAGGATCTGTCATGATCCACATGGTTGAATAGCTAATTGACGTTCACAGCTAAGATTGAAGGCTAATTCACCAAGGTGTGTGACTCCAGACCTGTGGAAATGCGGTTGACTCTAAACGGCGCTGTAAATACAAAAAGGAAAAACTTGCATTTTTAATCATCTGTTTACAACCTGCTGAATCCTTCACCATCGTTGAAATACATGTGAAGTGTAGTCGCAGTTATAATGTAGTAAACACAGCACCCTGTTTCACAAATCCCACAGGCAGCAATAGTATAAAAGTTATGTAGAGTGAAGGTTAAATATTAGCCGGGATATCAGGGGTAACTCCCCTACTTTTCTTCCAAATAGTCCCATGAGATTTTTTGCATCCACTTAAGAGAGCAGTTGTGGGCCTTGGTTTAACGTTTAATCTGAAAGGTGTGCATCTCTGACAGTGCAGCGCTCCCTGTGTCAGCCTACATTTTTACACTCAGGTCCTGGATTGAAACTTGAAAACACAAGCTTGTAGCTTAGATATGAAAATACAATAAACAAGAAATCTCACATTGCTACTGTAACGCTTTAAGGCTGTATTGTAGCTCCTGTGCTATGTCAGAAACACTTAACATGGATCCTGTGTGCACATTGCAAGGACAAACTCCAAATTCTCTTCCAGATTTTAAAAAAACCCCTTCAATTAATGTATTCTACATGCTGAACCAAGTATTATCTTTCTGATGATGTTTCTACTTTCTTTCACAGACTTTGACACCGTACAACAAAGGACTAATAAAGCGAGCTATTTCACAGAGTGGGGTAGCGCTTTGTGGCTGGGCAGTTCAGAGAAATCCCATGCACTGGGCCCAACAGGTCAGTGCAGTTACACAAACAGAGACCACTCAATAAGTCATCCTTCAGTAGTTAAGAATCAAGTAGATACAAATCTGTGAATAATAAGCAGAAGTAGGCCACTCAGCTCCTTGAGCCTGCTCTGCCATTCAGTAAGACCATGGGTGACCTGATTACTCCACATTCCCATCTACATTCCACCTAATTCAGTTTCCTTCTACATGGACCTCTGAGGTCTGTATGTGTCACCGAGTTCCAACAAAGAAGTCAATGTGTCCGTATGCCGTTCAGCCTGCACAGAACCTCTGCAATTGTTTAGCTTAAGGAGCACGCTAATTCCCGCCTATCCACTATAACTTTTCATGTCCTTGTTCATCAAGAGTTTATCTATCTCCGACTTAAAAAGATTGAAGGCGCCCACTTCTGCTGCCTTCTGAGGGAGTTCCAAAGACTCACCACCCTGAGATAAAATGTTTTTACTTATCTCCATCTTAAATGGGTGACCTCTAATTCTAAATTCTAAATTCTCCAAAGAACAGGAAACATCATCTCCATATCCAACCTATCAAGAACCCTGTTTTGATCAAGTTGCCTTTTACTCTTTTAAACTCCAGGAGATTCATGTGCCTTGGAAGCAGTTCAGAGAAAAGTTTACTCGACTTGAAGTCTAGCATGACCATCCTTTTCCCATAAGACAACCCACCTATTGTAGGTAATAGCCAAGTAAACCTTCTCTGAACTGCTTCCAATGCATTTGCATCCTTCCTTTAATAACAAAACCAATGCTGTACAGAGGGATCCAGAAATGAATCTAAATCCACAGTAAATTGATGCAAGTTGATTGAATATTTGCCTCTCCAGATCCAATGTTAAAATATCACATTTGTTTGGTATGGTGAAGGCAAACGTGGCCTTGTGTTTGTGGTTTTCCCAAGGGAGACTCTTGACATGACTGGACTTGGGGAAAAGGGCCTGGTTTCAGACCCTGAGAGCTTCTCAATGAAAGAGGGTAGATATCTGGAGAATCACCCCAGAATTGTTCTTGTGTATCTGTCCTGTCAAGCAGCAGATGGTGTCTGACAACAATCGGCTCCGCAAAAAGAGGTGTCAAACTGGCCAGTGGGTTTGGACAGTGCTGTAAATTGGGAAGGTTTCCATTCATCTTCTCAGACCAAGATCTAAACTTATCCCACACCACAGAGCATGTCATGGTTATGAGTGCTGTAATTGGGTGCCCAACATCACAGAAATTCCAGCACCTCCACACAAAGTGCAAATCTTGCACAACCTCCCCGGATGAATGGTGCTGGAAATGAAAACAACTCACAGGAGTCCACAGCTTCTGAGGTTGTCTCTAAGTTACATTCTCAGCCTGAATGGATGGTGCTGGATGTGGGTCAGTTTGTTGAGGGCAATGGATTTCCCAAGATGACGATATGCTAATGGGAGTGACACTGATTTTGACTGAACGCACTAATGGCCAATCTGATATTTTCCAGCTTGCTCACAAGGTTGGCTGTCCCATAACTGACTCTGCTGTCATGGTGGCCTGTTTGAAGATCACTGACCCCAAAGCTGTCACTCTGGCTATTCCCTTGAAGCTTATAAACTTGGAAGGTAAGATACATGAAAGGATAACGTCAATGTTTCTGTTCCAGAATGTTTGAACATACTTACATAAAAATGATTTGGAAATGCACTCCTTTTTAAGCCTTTGGATCCTAAAAGCAAAATGTTTTCACCACATTCATAAAAGAGTACAGTTTGAGGTGGAAATGAGTTAAACCGGCTGGGTGGTGAAGTTGTTTCTCCCAAGACTGAGATGTAGAAGCAATTCATTAACCTGTCTCAGTAATCGATAAGTACCTGGCACCCACTGAGAGATCCTTGATCCCGAGCACTCTGCACAGGGTGTACGTTCTCCTCAGGCAATTAGAATGGTCACAGATGGGCAGGGTATTTTTAAACGATTTGGAAGCATTCACCAGACACAAAATTAGAATTCATAAATGCAAGTGAAAGTTATTTTGTTCGAGTCAAGCAAGATAGCCCACTGATGTGGGGAAGTGATTCATGTCCAACATTTGAAGAAAAGTTGTATCTGTCAGAATAGGTATACAGACTGTCCCACACTATCTCTCCTAAGCAATATTGTGTGGGTGTGCACAGCCTGTTTGTACACAATCAGTCTGAATCATGAAAATGGAGAACAAGACTGACTTGTTGAAGCTGCTTGAAAATAAGCTGTGAATATACTGAATAAAAATGTGCAACTCGCTATCATGAGATAGTGGAACAACTGCGGTGAATAAAATGGATAAGTATAAATATATACTGAATATGCTGGCCTCATTCTAGCATGTCCAGCCATGTTAAAGGCTCCAGCATGATTTATGTTGAGGGTTCCTAGTGGCCTAAAGAGGTTGGAAAAACAGTGAGATTGATCACTCAATGAGATCTTCCCTTGACCAAACTCAATCTACCCATTATAATTGAACAGCCCCTCAGAATTCCTGCAGTGGAAGAATTGTCTCACTCCTCTGGAAGTTGCCAGTTATGGCAACATTGTCTTCAAATTTCCCTCGGATTAGTTTGATTTATACACTTTAACAGAGCAGGAACAGGACATGTGACCCAACTGGTCTCTGCCATTGTTTAATTCTAAAGAAGCCGTATCTCAATCTACTACATCTCGATCTATCAATGTTGCCATTGATTTCTTACTCATGTATTGATCTAGTTTATCCATTTTATTCACCTCAGTCATTCCACTATCTTAGGATAGCGAGTTGCACATTTTCATTATTCCATAGGTAAAAGATTGCTTTGACCTGTATCCCCTCAACCTGCTTGTCTTCCCCCCTGCTTAGTCAGTCAGTTGTTGTTTGTTTCCACTGACCGGTAAAATGTTCTGAGGTGTTGCTTTGCCTAGGAGAGGGAAAGACAGGATGTGATTAGGTTTCTTCTGACAACCAATGTAGTGCTTTTTGAAACAAGTCAGAAGGACTGGAAACAATGTCTGAAAAATACCAGTTCTCCATTAAGTGCAGAATGTCTTCACTTCATTACTTTGTGCCAAAGACAGAGAGAATGGATTGAATCCTTTTCTTTCCACTCTTACAGCTCCACTTGTGTCCTACCTGATATGGTCTCCAGTCATTGATGGGGACCTCCTTCCTGATGAACCAAGGAACCTCTATCACAATGTTGCTGGTGTCGATTACATCGCTGGGGTTAACAATATGGATGGACATATTTTCGCTGGCTTGGATGTTCATTCAATCAATCAGGCTGGGCTAGGAAAGACCTATCCGTACGGAACATGATTTCTTTAACTGTGTTACTTTTGAATGCTGTTACTGAGACATTTCTTTTCCTTCTGTAGGTACGTTGCATCACAAACAATTATTGCTCAGAATACTCCCAGACTGGCTAGGTTTTGGAGAGAGCTTGTGGATATTGTCCATACCTCTGAGCCAAAAGCTCTGGGTTCAGGTCCCACTCCAAGACTTGATGGCCAGGGGAAGTTATGTTCATCTCATGGCCAAATAGGTTGAGTAGCCGCTTGTAAATCCTTTCGCCATTTGCCAATTGCAGGCATTAAGAGTGAGAGAGACTCCTGTTCACCCATGTGACGGAGAGAAATTGAAACCTACACCGTCACTATCCTTAGCTCCAAACTACAGTACGCATGGAAATGTGCATGTTGCTGAAGGAGCCCAGAATCCTTGGGAAGCTGGTTAGCTCAGTTGGCTGGATTGCTCTACCAACATCCAACATAGACTCATTGGGAACAAAAACAGAAGTTGCTGGAAAAGCTCAGCAGGTCTGGCAGCATCAGTGAAGAAAAAATCAGAGTTAATGTTTTGGGTCCAGTGACCCTTCCTCAGAACCGGACCCGAAATGTTAACTCTTACTTTTTCTTCACAGATGCTGCCAGACCGGCTGAGCTTTGCCAGCAACTTCTGTTTTTGCTCCTGACTTACAGCATCCGCAGTTCTTTCGGTTTTTATAGACTCATTGGGGTCCAATGGCCATATAAACATACAAACAAATTAATTAGAAACAGGAATAGGCCATTTGGCCCCTCAAGCCTGCTCCATCATTTGATAAATTTGAGAATCTCAACTTTGCTGTCCTGTCTACCCCCTGTATTCTTCACCTTCCTTGTTGATTGAATACTTATAAGGCTGAGTTATTTTTAATGACCCAGCCTCCACCATTCTCTAGAGAAGGGAATTCCACAAACCAATGACTCAGAAAAGAAAATTCTCAGCTGTCTTCAATAGGAAACTGGACATGGCTCTGTAAGAAGTTGCTACAGTGAGAAGCTTGGACATGCGTTTACATCCTGGCCCCTTCCAGCTGCCAACTTTGGGCTGTTTCCAGTAAAGAAACAAAGAGAACACAACAGCATCTCTTGGGAGGGGGAAGAGCCATGTCTGGAATGTCATTGTAGTTGGTGATAGTGGTTCACCTGAGACAAACAACAAGGGATAAAATATCAAATTAGTGGAAGTTAAAGACTGGCAGTTAATTGTCAGTCATCACCTAACTGGTGCATTCTCCATGGCAATACCTTTACCAATCAGAATCCACTTGACAACGAATCAACACTCTTCTTTCACACAATATGAATGTTGACCTTTACATTGGTGGATGTTGTGAATTGTTCTGATGAGTGCAAGATGAGAAGCTTCAACAACATGTTTCTTTTTCAACAATACTGCAGTTAAAAATATTAGTTTAAAAGAAAACAAGCACTAACCTGTGTGACATGAAGTTCTTAGACACTAGGTCAAATAAATTTGTTACACACATCTACTGGAACCAAAGAACACAGAGAGGGATCGGTCGGGTGGCTGTAGAAGATGGTGTCGTGGACCACATGCACAATATTTTGAGTAAAAAAACAGGGTGCAGAACATGAACTCTGTTTCTCTCTCCACAAACGCTGCCAGACCCCTACTGAATTTCTCCAAGATTATGTGTTTGTTCCAGAATTTTGATTTTTTTTAATAGAAACCTCTACTATGATTGCTAACACAACTCTAGAAAATGACTAATTTAGTTGCACAGGTTGGGAAGATAAGTACCTGTACAATATTCTTGTGAGCCTGGATGTTTGTTGATATTTGCAGGAGCGACTTGTATAATCTTATTCAAGGTCTGACCATTGACAAAGGTGCAAAAGCTGCCAACTTAACTTATGAACATTACACCAAGGACTGGCCTGCTGATCCCAGTCAAGAGCTCATCAAAAGGACAGTGGTGAACCTGGAGACAGATGTCTTGTTCTTGGTCCCCACACAACTAGCTCTGGATCTTCATTATCAACATGCTCAGTAAGTCAGCTGACAGGCATTGCCATCTAGTATCGCATCTTGTGTGGCCAAGCAAGTTATGAGCCATTTGGTAGGAAGTGGTGCAGTCTAATAATCCCCATATGTGAGGGAGCACAGGATTTACCCATAGCTTTTGTCCCTATAACCAAGCAAAAATTGGATGTGGACTTTGCAGGCAAAGTCAGCATTAGTTGCCCATCCTAGGTTGCACTTGAGCTGAGTGGCTTGCTGGGGCTATTTCAGAAGGCAGTTAAGAGCCAACCACATAGCTATAGGTCTGAGTTACACACAGGTCAGATCAGGTAAGCATGGCAGATGTCATTCATTCAAAGACATTAGTGAACCAGATAGGTTGTTACAACATTTGGCAATGGTTACACAATTGTCATTAGGCTAGCTTTGAATTCAAATTTCACCATCTGCTGTGGTGGAATTCAAACCCATGTTCCCAAGCCCCATTTCTGATGAAGGGTCTAGGCCTGAAACCTCAGCCGTTCTGCTCCTATGATGCTGCTTGACCTGCTGTGTTCATCCAGCCCTGCACCTTGTTGTCTCAGATTCTCCAGCATCTGCAGTTCCTACTATCTCCCCTTCCCAAAACATAAGTCAGGGTGTCTGGATTACTAGATTGGTGACATTTACACTATACCATCATGTGATCCACTGAACACTTTGGTCCAGTAACACCACACTTTTTAAAAATGTTTTTAGGTTACTCTAAATTCTTTTAAAGAGAACGTCCTTGTTTGTTTCTGTCTTGCCTGTGGTCCTTCTGGACCATTCAGCAGAAGACACAAGGTTTGATGAATTCTAGTTCCTCAGCAGTGTTGCTGTATGCACAGCACAGACAAAGCAAGGGCTGTCTCTTCAATATTTTCCTCATTGTCCAAGAAGCATCTGGCCATTGCTGGATGCCTCCCCATAATTTACATCAGAAAATGGGCGATGGGAGTGGTTAAAACTTGTAACCTCCACATCAGTTGTTCATCCAGGGGATGTGAAATCAGTAGATGAAGGAGAGAGGGAGAGGAAGAGGGTTGAGATGAACAAGTTGGAAGGAAGCTTATGTGAAGCATAAACAAGAGCAGAGATAAGGGGGCCAAACGTAGTGTTTCTACATAAATCCTTTGTAATGTTGCATTATTTTTTTCTTTATATCATCATTTTCTCACAGGGGAGCACGGACATTCAGCTACCTGTTTTCTTATCCCTCTCGGGCTCCCATATACCCCAAATGGATGGGAGCTGATCACGCTGACGACCTCCAATACGTCTTTGGAAAACCATTCGCCACTCCGCTCGGGTACCGGCAAAGGGAAAGAGATGTCTCGAGATATATAATCGCCTACTGGACCAACTTTGCTCACACAGGGTAAGAAAGTAGAATAAACAAACAGCTGCACCGTTCTCAGCCTCGGGATGTCCCAAACCACCTGACAGCTGGTGAAGTATTTTTAAAGATTACAACGTAGGAGATGCAGCAGCCAATTTATGCACAGCAAGATCCCAAATACAACACTGTGATAACGACCAGATTGTCTTGATTTGGTGGTAATTGCTACACAGAATTTGAACATTTGAAGTCTCATCAGGATCAGATACAGAAACCAAATTTAGAAAGAGAAGGTGATGGCCTAGCGGTATTATCGCTAGAATATTAATCCAGAGACCCAGGTAATATTCTGGGGACCTGACTTCAAATTTTGTCATGGTAGATGGTGGCATTTGAATTCAATATAATTCTGTAATTAAGAGATCCAGTTGAGAGCATAAATCCAGTGTTGATTATCAGGACAAATGAATGTCCTTTAGGGTAAGAAACTGCCATCCTCACCTGGTCTGGCCTACACGTGACTCCAAATCCACAGCAATGTGGCTGACTCTTCATTGTTTAGCCCTTGGGGCAATAAATTTTGGGCTGGCCAGTGACTCCCACATCCCATGAATAAATGAAGAAGGACTTTAGTTTAATCCACGATGAGAAGAGGGTGCTGACTGCTATGGCTATGGTAGGCGAGGAGATGAAGCAAGAACTATTCATTGTCAAGCTTAGCTCTAGAAGGAGAGATCATAGTTTTAGGATAAGGCTAGCAGATCTAAAACAAGGATGAGGAGGAATTACTTCTCTTGAAGGGTAGTGAATCTGGAATTCACTATCTTAGAGTGCAGTGGATGCTAGGACCCTGAGTAATCTTAAGAAAGAGATACACAGATTTTTAATTAATAATGGCTTGAAGGGTTATGGAGAGTGAGCAGAAAAGTCAAGTTGAGGCCAAGATAAGATCAGCCATGATTGTATTGAATGGCCGAGTAGGCGCGAGGGGCTGAGTAGCCTACTCCTGCTCCAAGCTTTAAGTAGTTACACCGAGCAGGTAGGCTCTAACCAGAATGCATTGCAATGGGAATGCAGCAAAGATTGGCAGTCTTTGTAACTCAGAAAGGTGCACTGGAAGGACAAATTCCATTTGTCTATAAAGAACATCATTGCTGTGTGAATGTATGTGACTTTCAGCATGCACAAGTGAATCCCAATTCTCTGCTTAAATTGCTTAATGGATATTGGTCTGAGACACAGAGGGAAACAACCCTGCTCTTAGCCATGGGATCTTTTACATCCAATTTAGGGGGTAGATGGGGCCTCAATTTACTGTCTAATCCGAAAGACAGTTTCTAAACTGGGAGTGGTAGTTTGGATTGACATGCTCACGTCACAGTGGCATATGTGTACCATCAACAAGGCTTCTTTGATAGCACCTTCCAAACCTGCACCCTTTACAATCGAGAGGGACAAGGGCAGCCGCTGAATGGAAACACTGCTGCCTATAAGTTCTGCCCCTAATTGCACATCATCCTGACTTGGAACTATAGAACATAGAACATAGAACATTACAGCGCAGTACAGGCCCTTTGGCCCTCGATGTTGCGCCGACCTGTGAAACCAATCTGAAGCCCATCTAACCTAAACTATTCCATTATCATCCATATGTTTATCCAATGACCATTTAAATGCCCTTAAAGTTGGCAAGTCTACTACATTTGCAGGCAGGGCAATCCACGCCCTTACTACTCTCTGAGTAAAGAACCTACCTCTGACATCTGTCCTATATCTAAGACCCCTCAATTTAAAACTATGTCCCCTCGTGCTAGCCATCACCATCCAAGGAAAAAGGCTCCCACTGTCCACCCTATCTAATCCTCTGATCATCTTGTATGTCTCTATTAAGTCACCTCTTAACCTTCTTCTCTCTAACGAAAACAGCCTCAAGTCCCTCAGCCTTTACTCATAAGACCTTCCCTCCATACCAGGCAACATCCTGGTAAATCTCCTCTGCACTCTTTCCAATGCTTCCACATCCTTCCTATAATGCGGTGACCAGAACTGTACGCAATACTCCAAGTGCGGCCGCACCAGAGGTTTGTACAGCTGCAACATGACCTCATGGCTCCGAAACTCAATCCCTCTACCAATAAAACCTAACACACCGTACACCTTCTTAACAACGCTATCAACCTGGGTGGCAACTTTCAGTGATCTATGCACATGGACACCGAGATCTCTCTGTTCATCCACACTACCAAGAATCTTAACATTAGCCCAGTACTCTGTATTCCTGTTACTCCTTCCAAAGTGAATCACCTCACACTTTTCCGCATTAAACTCCATTTGCCACCTCTCAGCCCAGCTCTGCAGCTTATCTATGTCCCTCTGTAATCTGCAACATCCTTCTGCACTATCCACAACTCCACCGACTTTGGTGTCATCCGCAAATTTACTAACCCATCCTTCTACGCCCTCATCCAGGTCATTTATAAAAATGACAAACAGCAGTGGCCCCAAAACAGATCCTTGAGGTACACCACTAGTAACTGAACTCCAGGATGAACATTTCCCATCAACCACCACCCTCTGTCTTCTTACAGCTAGCCAATTTCTGATCCAAACCGCTAAATCACCCTCAATCCCATGCCTCCGTATTTTCTGCAATAGCCTACCATGGGGAACCTTATCAAATGCTTTACTGAAATCCATATACACCACATCAACCGCTTTACCCTCATCCACCTGTTTGGTCATCTTCTCAAAAAACTCAATAAGGTTTGTGAGGCACGACCTACCCTTCACAAAACCGTGTTGACTATCCCTAATCAAATTATTCCTTTCTAGATGATTATAAATCCTCTCTCTTATAATCCTTTCCAACACTTTACCCACAACCGAAGTAAGGCTCACTGGTCTATAATTACCAGGGTTGTCTCTACTCCCCTTCTTGAACAAGGGGACAACATTTGCTAGTCTCCAGTCTTCTGGCACTATTCCTGTAGACAATGACGACATAAAGATCAAAGCCAAAGGCTCTGCAATCTCCTCTCTAGCTTCCCAGAGAATCCTAGGATAAATCCCATCCGGCCCAGGGGACTTACCTACTTTCACACCTTCCAGAATTGCTAACACCTCCTCCTTATGAACCTCAATCCCGTCTAGTCTAATAGCCTGTATCTCAGTATTCTCCTCGACTACATTGTCTTTTTCCTGTGTGAATACTGACGAAAAATATTCAATTAGCTCCTCTCCTATCTCTTCGGACTCCACGCACAACTTCCCACTACTGTCCTTGACTGGCCCTAATCTTACTCTAGTCATTCTTTTATTCCTGACATACCTCTAGAAAGCTTTAGGGTTTTCCTTGATCCTACCTGCTAAAGACTTCTCATGTCTCCTCCTGGCTCTTCTTAGCTCTCTCTTTAGGTCCTTCCTGGCTAACTTGTAACTCTCAAGTGCCCTCACTGAGCCTTCACGCCTCATCTCTACATAAGCCTCCTTCTTCCTCTTGACAAGAGATTCAACCTCTTTAGTAAACCACGGTTCCCTCGCTCGACCACTTCCTCCCTGCCTGACAGGTAATTACTTCTCAAGGACACACAGTAGCTGTTCCTTGAACAAGCTCCATATTTCAATTGTGCCCAGTCCCTGCAGTTTCCTTCTCCATCCTATGCATCCTAAATCTTGCCTAATCGCCTCATAATTGCCTTTCCCCCAGCTATAACTCTTGCCCTGTGGTATATACCTATCCCTTTCCATCGCTAAAGTAAACGTAACCGAATTGTGGTCACTATCACCAAAGTGCTCACCTACCTCCAAATCTAACACCTGGCCTGGTTCATTACCCAGTACCAAATCCAATGTGGCCTCGCCTCTTGTTGGCCTATCTACATACTGTGTCAGGAAACCCTCCTGCACACATTGGACAAAAACTGACCCATCTAAAGTACTCGAACTATAGCGTTTCCAGTCAATATTTGGAAAGTTAAAGTCCCCCATAACAACTACCCTGTTACTTTCGCTCCTTTCCTGAATCTTCTTTGCAATCTTTTCCTCTACATCTCTGGAACTTTTCGGAGGCCTATAGAAAACTCCCAACAGGATGACCTCTCCTTTCCTGTTTCTAACCTCAGCCCATACTACCTCAGTAGACAAGTCCTCATCAAACGTCCTTTCTGCCACTGTAATACTGTCCTTGACTAACAATGCCACACCTCCCCCTCTTTTACCACTTTCCCTGATCTTACTGAAACATCTAAACCCCGGAACCTGCAACAACCATTCCTGTCTCTGCTCTATCCATGTCTCCGAAATGGCCACAACATCGAAGTCCCTGGTACCAACCCATGCTGCAAGTTCACCCACCTTATTCCGGATGCTCCTGGCGTTGAAGTAGACACACTTCAAACCACCTTCCTGCCTGACGGTACACTCCTGCAATTTTGGTTCCTTCCCTGTTGCTGGGTCAAATACCTGGAACTTTCCCAATAACACTGTTGGCACATCCACACCATATAGTCTACATCATTTCAAGGCAGAGGCACACTATCACCTTCAAGGACAGCAAGTGCTGGCATTCCCAACAATGCTCACAGCTCACGGAATATTTTTATTTTAAAATGGTGTCCTCTTGTTTCTAGTCCTTGTTTTAAAAGTCTTGTCTGATACACCATTGACAGTAGTGAGGATAGGTGCCAGGCATCCAGTCACTGACCATTGAAAACTTGATGGGGCCAGTCCAAGAAGACTCTCCTTCCTGGTTTGAGTCTCAGTTTGTCCAAATTGCTTTTTCTTTAGCTGGAGTCAGAAGGTTGTGGCTCCAAGACTTCAGTGAACACATCAATTACAGTATGGAAGGAAAGCTGTACTTTTGGATTTGTCTTCAGATCTAACATTTAATGCCAACTAAAGCACTGGAACAAGGTTATAAAATTTGTACCTTCATTTTGCCACCAAATAAAGGGCATTCCTATATCCAATACTCCATCCTCCACCACGAACAGTAAGTGTGGGATCTTACTGTTCCCAGAATGGCAAGTGCACATGCCCACACAACTGTATAAAACAATCTCTGCTTTAGAGCTGCAGCAAGGTGCTGTATAAATACAAAGCAATTCAAAGAGAACATAACCAGCAATGACTGATTCTGTTTTCTCTTGCAGTGATCCTAATAGGGGCGGCTTGGACGTACCCACCCCTTGGATCCCTTACACATCCATGTACACCCAATATCTGGACATTAACAAGGACATTGACATGAGCTCTGTAAAGCAAAGGCTTCGCTATAATACGGTCAACTTCTGGAACCAGACCTATACTGCTATATAGCAGTGACACCTTAACACCTTAAGGTTTAATCTGCATGTTACTCTGAAATAAACCTTTAAAGTGTGCTGTTCTTGTGGATGTTTACCTTGGCCTGTTTGGTTGAGTTGAGTTGACTGCCTTCATGATGGAATTGGTGTTAACATAGGCGTGGAATCAGAGTTTTCGTTTCTTTACTCTCATGGTCCCCATTATGGAGACTAGCTTCCAATTCTAGATTTTATTGGCTGAACCTAAATTGCACGAGCTATTGTGGTGGGCTTTGAAACCATGTCCTGGGCCTCTGGATTACTAATCCAGTCATAATACCACTACGCCAACATCTGTCCACAATACGGGATGTTCAATATCCTTTTCAAACCTTAGTCGAGCAAATAAAATTCCACAAGCTGTAATAGTGACACTTAAACCTGTGGCCTCTGGATTAGTAGTCAAATGACATTACCACTATCTCATGTTACACCCCGAAAGTGCGGTCTTGCTGGTTTTGCCTAGAGTCAGACTCCATATAACCCCCACCCCAACGCTGAAATTAGTCTCAATGACCAAGCAGCCAAGGAAATTCCTGATGGATCAGTTGAAATCTCCAGGGATCCAAGGTGTGCATTAAAACAAGGGGCTGTATTGAGGGCTGACATTAATAGAAGCGGATTCAGTATACACAATTTAAAACCATACTTACACCTAGAGATAGGACACCCCTTCAGAACTCCTAAACCTAGAACCAGGAACTTTGAAAGTCCAATATCAGGGACCTGACCCCATTCTCTTTATCCTTGTATTTCTTAACTGTAGTTTCAGCGACTGCCTCTAAATCAGAATAAATATGTTAGTTTCAGCAGTTGGGCATCTGTGCAAAATAATGAGTGCAGAAAATGAAACATGTGCCTGCTAAGGATCCATGAAAATTAAAGATGATCAGCATGTCTAGCTGTAACAGTACTGGGAGTCTTCAGAGTAGCACATTTTCATTGGCTGCTCTCAAAGTTTCTTAGTTGAAGGATTAATAATCCCAAACCCCCAAATTAAATTCTACTGTATAAAACCTCAATGAGTGCATTGAACATAAAGTGTTTTAATAATCATTAAGTTACTTACAGAGGTCTGCAAAACGTGTGCACCAGCTTCTCATACCACTTAACAAAAGAGTTTTAAAAATAAATCTTTATTCAACACATAAATGGCATAATTAATCAATAACACATCTTTCAAAATGAGGGGTTACCTATTTAAGCCAGGGATGCAGAGAATTATTTTCTGACAGAAGGTCGCAAGTTGTTAGAACTCTTCCTCAAAAGGTAGTGGAAGCAGAGTCCTTGAATATTTTTAAGTTAGAGAAAATGAAAGATTATTGGTAGTAATGTGGATTAATCAGAGCCATGAATTTATTGATGGCAGAGTAGGCTCGAGAGGCCAAGGTCTTACTCCTGCTCTTAATTCTTAAGTCAATAACCAGCCTACGCATCTGAATTGTAACACTGTGTGATGATTCCAAGAAAAGTACTGAGGAATAGTTCTGGCCAAACATCCAGACGGGCTGCAATCAGCAATCATGTTTGATGTGTTACCCCATTCAATGTAGGCCTATCTGAAAACCAGTGAAGTGATATTTGTGTCAGACTGAAGCCAGCAATATCCATCATTTACTCATGTCCTCATCAAATTGATGCATTGCTTGAGGATGAATCAAGTTATGGTTAAATCTTCACCACACTTTCACTGTTGGAAAGCACATGTTGCAGGAATACACCGCAGAATCTCAACAAATGCACTCTCCCACTGCATCACAAACCAGGGTTGGATCTGCAATCAGGCTCTGGTGTCAGCCGGGAACATGAATGTTGGTCCTTCACGACATTAACAGATTGCAGAGGTGGCTCACGGCAAAATATTTACACTTTCAACTTGTTGAAGCAGAATTTCTAACTGCCATGTCAATTTTTGGTCGCAACGCAGAGAGGGTAATGAGAATAGCTTCCTGGAAGAAGACAAAAACACCAACCACTGTAAACCGCAACCACCAAAAGAATAAGTCTTTTACCAAAATATATTCTTTCATGAGATGTCGGTGCCGCAGGCAAGGCCAACATTTGTTACTCATCACCAATTGCCTTGAAACTGAGTGGCTTGCACAGTCATTTCAGACAGCCATTGATAACTCAACCACATCACTGTGGTCCAGAAGCAAACAAAGTCCAGACCAAGTAAGGATGGCAGATTTCCTTCCCTTAAAGATGTGAGTGAACTAGATGTGTTTTTTATAACAATTGATGATGATAATGGTGACCTGAAACTGAGATGTTTTACGCACTAGCTGCTGTGGGGGTATTTGAACTCATGTCTCTAGAGTTTAAAATCAGGTCTCTGGATTATAAATTTAGTGGTATTACCACGACGTCACCATCCTCCTTGACCAAGGGGAGATGCTGGTCTGAGTGAAGGGAACAATGGGCTCTTTCCTACAGGAAAAATTGGTGAGATTCAACCTAATCAGGTCCTCAACTGTGGATCATCAGAGATTCTTTCAATTGAAAATCAATGGAACAAGTTAAATCATCAAGATTCTAAAGTGTCTATTATCTGATCAGTACAATCCGCTCAGTAAATACTAGTTTTGAAGAAGGGTCACTGGACCTGAAACGTTGACTCTGCTTTCTCTCCACAGATGCCAGCAAACTGGCTGAGTTTCTCCAGCATTTTCTGCTCTTATTTAAAAACAAAATCATACCTTTTATGAAGTCACAATGTTTACAACACTATAAATTCACACATTTACCTGAATTTCAGAGGCAAAAATTGTTCATGGAAGCACCAAATCGGCCCAGCAACCAACAGAATCAAGATAAATACCAGAGTTTGTATTTAAGGTCTGTGTGGCTGTTCTTCTATGAAATTAGTTTTTCAGTCGCAATCTAACAGGTTCTCATGAGGAGATTTGACAGGGGATTCTGACTGTCATACCCATACCACAACCATAGCCAAATGGACAATAAGACACCAGCCTAAGAAACCTAAATAAATGGAAAAATTTTGCAGATGCTGGAAGTCTTGAACACATGCTGGAGAAACTTCAGACTGAACAAGAGTTATAACAGATTTGAAACATTAACTTTGTTCTTTTCTCTCCACAGATGCTGCCAGATCTGCTGAGATTCTCCAATGTTCTCTGTGTTTAGTAAATCTAAATGCCTATTTCTGCAATGTATTACTGCAGGAGGCAACTGTCAAACAGCACTCCAAGGTACACAGTGCTGTCTTTTGCATAATTGTTCACATCTATAATGAGGAAAGAAAGAACATAAGAGGATTACATGAATGATTATTGCAGTGTGCTGACCAAGATGCAAGAATCAGGTTTGAATTCAATCAGTGATTCGGGGCGTCTCCAAAGCACTATAAGTCACAGAAAAATACAAGAGTAAACTGTACCAAATGTATTAAAGCCCAGTAATTTCACAATGCAAATATGACTGTCATGTTGATAGATACTGTGAAGTACTATACAGTCATAGAAATTGCTAGGAAAGTTCAGCAGGTCTGGCAACATCTGTGAAGTAAAAATCAGAGTTAATGTTTCGGGTCCGGTTCTAAGGAAGGGTCACCGGACCCAAAACGTTAACTCTGATTTTTTCTAGATGCTGCCAGACCTGCTGAGCTTTTCCAGCAACTTCTGTTTTTGTTCCTGATTTACAGCATCCACAGTTCTTTTGGTTTTTACTTTACAGCCACGTCTGGCCCATCGTACTTATGAGTACATAAGGCTTGAAGGAAGGGAAAGGCTTCTGGGAAAGTTGTCGCTTTGGCTGCTGGGTCAATGGCCTTCAAATCTGAAAGCCTGCACCTCCTTACGTGTGTTTATGTACTAATCAGAGATTTAGGACAAAACATTGTCTTTGTTACATACCTCAGTGCGGATGGTACGGCTGCCCTGACCAGGGCAGGTGTTCAGATAGTGGTGAAAAAGGACGCTGGGATCTGTAAAACTAAGGTTTTCATCAACATCTACACTGGCCTCAAGTCCCTGAAGACCACCAAACACCACCAACAAATTCCTGAAGCAGGAAGGAAAAAAGATTACGGCATTTTATTCATTTTGCACATGCTGTGAAAGAAGTGTGGGAAGAGGCAATAACTCGGTGTTACTAAATTACTGATGGTGAAAGTGAGCAACCCTTCAAAAACTCACACTATTATAACAATTACTGCAATTTAACAGAAAACATTAACCAGCAGCTCACTGGGCTGGTATTGAATTTCACTGGACATAGCTACATTTATTTTATGCACAAGATTGGAAGAGAAGAAATGGAAACAGAAATTCTAGAATGGGTGCCATTTAACAGTAAATCATATTTATGTGACACCTTTAACATTGCCAAACATCGCAATATATTTCATAGGAAAGTTGCTCACTAAAGGTTTTACAATGAATTACAATAGGAGATATTAGGAAGATGACCAAAGTCTTGGTCAAACGGGTTTTAAGGAGCATTAGAAGGAAGAGAGAGCAGACAAGTTTAGGGAGACACTGAAGGGTAGGAACAGAACTCCACAATTTGGCACCGAGATGGTTGAAGACAAAGCCACTTAAGGGGAATGGCAAAAATTCAATGGGGCACAAAAGGCCAAAACTAAAAGAACACAGCAATCTCAGAGGGTTGTCAGGTCTGGGGTGGTTGCAAAGGTAGGGAGGAGAGACCATGGACAAACTTGGACACAAGAATGAGAATTGTAAATTTAAGGTACTGTAGCTTGGAAAAGAGATGAAAAGAGAATGAAAAAGTTCTTCACTCAAAGGGGTCTGCAGAATTTGTCACCACAAAAAGCAGTCAAGGCCAAAACATTGTATGATTTCAAGGTGGAGTTGGATATAGCATTTAGGGCTAATGAGATCAAAGGATATGGTGGAAAAGTGGGAACAGGTCATTTGTATGTTTCTGTATTTTGTCTGTGCCAAGATTTACAAGCATCCTCAGGCCGAATGGGTGGACTGTGATCTCCACCCTGAAAACAATGTAGTGATGTAAGGAGTTTAACAGAAGACTATGAACTGTTTTAGAATGGAAATAGAAATCTTCCTGAAATATGGAGGTTACCCAGTTTTATAAACGATGAACAAACCTCCAACAGCATTACTCACAATGAAGATGTAACTTGTCTATAAGGATGTAAGGACCATACCAACAAAGCACAAAGCATACTGCTGCAGTTGGTTGGCAATAGGATGAAGGAAGGTCAAAAAGGTTGGGCCAATACCCATTTTCATTTAGAAGAATGAAGGATGATATTATTGAAACTTACAAGTTTCTGAGGGCTTGACAGAGTGGGTGCTGAAACGATGTTTTCTCTTGTGGGGAAGAAAAGACCTAGGGGACACAATTTTAAGCACAAGAGAGCTGGCTTTCAAAAGAGATCAGGTTAATTTTCTCTCCACTCAGGGGTATTAGCCTGGAATTCATTTTCTCAGAAAATAGTGGAAGCTAGGTCACTGAATTTATTCAGAACCATGTTAGATAGCTTTTTGACTGTTGCAAAATTCAAGGGCTATGGGGTAAACAAGGAAGTAAAGTTGAGCCTAGAATCAGATTAGTATCTTATCTAACAGAGAGCTTCTTGAGGGGCTGAATGGCCTACTCCGACTCCTAGGTCTGGGCTCTTAAGGCGGCTTGTACTCATTTTTTAATTAATTTGTAAGTAGAAACTATTTTGGATTGGAAGTGATTGCAGTCTTAAAAAGAGGAAGCTAGTAGCACAGCCTATAGAGGCTGAGGAACTGAGAGAATTTAATTGTTATCACATCAAATTGGGAAGGTTCAGTCAGTTTTGGATATCAGCAATTGGTTTTTCTCTAAACAATGTGAGGCATCAGGAGTGTGATGAACGGGTTGATAAGATGCTTATCACAACGCATCTCAGAGAACATTTATAGAGTCATACAGCCCGGAAACAGACCCTTTGGTCCAACTCGTCCATGCTGACCAAGTTTCCCAAACTAAAACTAGTCACACTTGCTTGTGTTTGGCCCATATCCCTCTAAACCTTTCCTATTCATGTACCTGTCCAAACATCTTTTAAATGTTTTAATTCTACCTGCATTCTACCACTTCCTCTGGCAGTTCATTCCACATATAAACCACTCTTTTAAATCTTTTATAATACCTTGCATTTGTACCAACTAAACTCCACTGGCCACTCCTCAGCCCAGTGACCTAATTGGTCAAGATCTCTTTGTAATTTTAAATAACTTTCTTCACTGTCAACTATTGCAACAATTTTGGTGTCATCCGCAACCTTACTAACCATGCCTCCTAAACTGTCATCTAAATCATCTGTATAAATGACAAAAACTGTGGACCCAGCACCGATCTAAGCAGAACACCACCGATTATAGGCCTCCAATCCGAAAAGCATCCCTCCACCACCAGCCTGTCTCCTACCATCAAGCCAATTTTATATACAATTAGCAAGCTCTCCCTGAATCCCATGTGATCTGACTTTACTAACCAGTCTACCATGCGGAACCTTGTCAAAGGCTTTACTGAAGTCCATGCAGGCAACGACTACTGCTCTGCCCTCATTTATCTTTTTGGTCACATCCTCAGAAAACTCAATCAAATTTGTGAGATACAATTTCCAACACATAAAGCCATACTGACTGTCCCTTATCAGTCCTTGCCTCTTCAAATGCGTGTAAATCCTAAGTCTCAGAATCCCCTCCAACAGCTTAGCCACTATTGATGCAAGACTCACCAGCCTATAGTTCTTTAGTTTTAATGGGGATGGGGGATCTAGTCAAGGAAAAAGCACAACTAATGGAACTGAGAAAGTTTGTTTTCTGTTCTACCGAGTTTAAATTAATGATAACAAAAACATGATCACAAAGTGACTTTCTTCAGTAACTGGTAATTAGTTTGGGCATGACCGGTGATCAAGAAGCTCACTGAAAAATCTCTATCTCTAACTGAATATGTGTAAAGCTCAAGAGGTAATTGAGATTATAAAGCAATTATCTTCAGAGAAGCGACACTGAAGATAAGCCTTACTTGAATGTTGGAAGTGTAACATTGTCAACATTTGACCCTCGTTCAGATGTGCCAATTGAGAGATCGTAGCCATCCTTGAATGGGCACTCTGTGAACACAGCACCTGCAATACACAGACAGTAAGGTTTAAGTTTGAAAACTGATTTTTAATACCCCCATTTAAACTTTACCCTAATCTTTTAATTGAAGTTGTGCTACAATAGCCAGAGGATGATTTGGAACTCACTGAGGCATGAAGCAAGTCGCACTGTGTAACCCCAGTACAGGCCAGATACTGTCCGTGGAGCATGTGGTGGGACAACTGTACCCTTCAATGCTTTACTCTCTGAAAGGACAAAACATAGTAGGATTATGGGCGGTGTTAGTGGCACTTCGTTTTGCTGAAGACTAGCGAAGCGAGGCAAAGGGATACACTTTAGGTTACCGGTAGAACCTAATTTTATTCAATTGCAGAAATGTTGGCACTGGCAAACTCAAAAAGTTTAACAGTTTCCAGGAAATCAAAACTGAACAAATTCTCTCAGAGCAGATAAATAATTGAACTTCAGCTGAATGGTCTCATTTTGCACCAAATCTAAAATAAACCAATGGTAAATGGATTTAACATAAGATTAGGAGGTCAATCTATCCCTCCAAACTGTTCCATTATTTTATGAGATGATGGCTGACTGTATCTCAATCCTGTCCACCTGCCTTCTTTTTCTTTATTCTTGCATGGGAAGAGGGTAATACTGGCAGGCCAGCATTTGTTGTCCAGCCCTAAGTGCCCTTGAACTAGATGGCATTTCAGGAGGCAGTTAAGTGAAAACCACATAGATAAGGCATGTAGGCCAGACCAAGTGTGAAAGCAGATTTCCTTCCTACAAGGGCAGTGGTGGAAGTCAGATGGGTTGTTACAACAATTGATGATAGTCTCACAGTCACCTAGCTGCTGTGATGTGAATCTATGTCCTCTGCAGTATTAGCCTGTACCCCTGGCTTAACCGTCCAGCGACATTACCACTCTCTCCTCCCAACATGGAGCTTTCGCATCCTTTTCAAATCCTTGTCTAGCAAAAAGTTATCAACCTTGGATTTAAAATCATTAACTGAACCAGCATCTACTGTTTTTTGGAGGATTCCATTTCATCCGTCTAGCCTCCCCCCACTACCCCAATGCCTTAGGAGAGAAAGTACTTCCTAGTTTCTCTCCTGAATGGCCTTCTCTGCTTTTAAGGTCATATCCCATTATCCTGTCCTCTCATCAGCAGAAAGTAATTTTCTCTATCTTATCGACTCCTTTCAAAATCCCAGAAACCCCGAATCAACCTCGATATTCTAGAGGTGACATATTTACTTCATGTAATCTCTCTTCATGATTGAATCTTTGGAGCACCTTTCATATTGTTGTAGAAAAATCTCCTCTCCATTATATTCTGGCTTTCTCATTATGTAAACAAAAAATCCATTCCCTTGCAGACTTGTGACCATTACCATCCAGAAATACGAGGGCAGCAGATATACGGAAACACCACCGCCTAACTGCAAGTTCTCCTCCAAGACACAGATCATCCGGAATTGCCACTCCTTCCTTATTGGTTGGTTTCATTCCTGAAACTCCCCTCCAATCATCACTTTGGGTTACCTACGCCCCGAGGGGTGTAATGGTTCAAGGAGGCAATCCAGCCGCATTTTCTCTAAGGCAATTAGGTATGGGAAACAAATAGTGGCCTCAAATCGTTCTCAAATCCCAAAAAAAGCTTAAGACTCCTCTTTGTGATTCCTTCTTGCACCTCACTACAATTTAATGGTCTGGGAAAGACTAGAGTGATTCCTCTGCTACTGCAGATCCCTATAGAGATCAAACTCCACAAAAATCAGACTCTTCCCATCATTACTTTAGAAACTATTTTCACGTTATAACAACCAGGAACTGAAATAATGGATTCTGATCTGTTATTTTACCTGGGTTTTCATTCTTGTGCAGTCGGACTGTAACCCGTAAACCAGGTTGAAGCTGTCGGTCAATCTGTACATCCTAATTTCAAATAATAAAATAAAAGTGAGTAACAAAAGGGAGGTGGAAGAGTTGCACTTAGTAAAATGTATGAAAGAGAGAGAACGATTTGTAGGGTAGATGGAGTCGGATAAATTTGACAGCCCATTCAATGGGCACATGGAGCTAAGTGACACTGTTATAATTCTATAATAGCATGAGCTTTCATAGAACGATAGAACTGCGACTGATTTACATTCAGATCAGGAACACACACAACTCTCCTATCAATCACACCCTGACAGCATGCTAGACATATGCTGTGGGTGAGAACTAAAAAGCAAGCAACAAAGTTTTTGCTGAAAGTTTTTCAAGAATTCAAATTCCAAGCCTGCCTTTGTAACAGGCCTGGATTGTTCTGCACAAACCTTTCTCATGCCACAGTTTACAAATGATCCTTTCTGGGGTTTACGGGGCCGTTCAACTACCACTCCCTCACGGTACTCAGATTTCTCATCTATCCTCATGTGGTGTGGACTGTCCAGTGGATTCAGGAGGCCTAGAACACAGCACAAAGACAGGCCATTCAGCCCAGCGGGTTTATGCAACATAACACTCTTCATCTTAACCCAATCAACATGTCCTTCTGTCCTTCATGCTCTTGTCTAGCCTCCCCCTCAGAACGCATCTATGATATTTGTCCTGAACAGTCCCTGTGGTAACAAGTTCACATTCTGACCACTCTCTACGTAAAGAGATTTCTCCCAAATTCCATGTTGAGTATATTAATGATGTACGGAGTACCCTCTGAATTCAGAGACTGTACCAAAGCACTTCTGTTGTTACACAGGCAATGTGACAAGTCAATTTGCAAACAGCAAAGTTACCCAAACAGCAAAGAGATAAAAGACCAACTAAGCTGGCTTTGAGAACACTGCATTGACCAATGTTCCACAGCACTTGGATGGACCAAGTACAGCAACTGGGTGCAGACACAGCGATATCTGACTCCGGAAGTCACTGCCATATATAGACGTTGGGAGGTCCGCACAGTGACAGGAATAATAGAGGGAATGTAAATCAGAGCATGGGTAGAACTCCATTCCTCTTGGAACAGTGCCATGGGATCTTATACTTCCACCTGAGGGGGCATCTGATTTAAAAGACACACCTCGATGGTGCAGCACTCCCTCAGACCTACAATGAAACATCATCCTGGATTATATGCTCAAACTCTGGTGTCGGGATTGAGCTGACAATGTTTTAATTCAGAGGAGAACATTAATAGCAAGCCAAAGCTGATACAGTAATTATTACTAATTAACTGTTCCAACATAGCAACATCCCTTAAACACACCCTTTGGCAAAAAGACAAATTCAGAAAAACAGATTTTGTCTCACATGCAACCTAGGTACAGAACTTTCGGCTGTATTAGAGAGACAGGGAAAAATACCTTCCATTTCTTCAAGCCCACTACAGCAACTGCTGAATCTCAAAGCTAAAATAAACTAAGAACGAGAAATCCTGGGCTGAGAGAGCTGGCCACACCCATCCACGCTGCTTCTATTGGTTCAACACTAAAACAAAACCCAAGGTCTCACAAGCTGATTACCCTAGTGGCTCTGGTAGACTGGTTGGCACCTCTGCCTTCTCAAAAACAAAAACAAGACAAAATACACCTCTTAAAGCCATAGCATGTTCACAGTAGGAAGATGTAGCAACAGCAGAGAAAACTAATCTTTCACTTTACATTCCTGCAGCCATGGGTTCAAGTCAATCTATACTCTAATTGCTACTTGTATGTTATGCTTTTAACTATCTCCATTCACTTCATGTAAAGCAAGGCATCCAAGTTCAGACAGAGATACTTGATCAGAAACAGGACAGATCTGTGCCTCTTAACCCTCCAGTTGCACAGCTTGGTCACTGCTACTCATCTTAACAATAAACCTCACAGTTAAGCAGAAAGACACAGCTCTGACATTCAGCTCTGTCATTAGGTGCTGGTAGAGGAACAAAACAAATGTCAACCAGTTACAAAAATTCAGTGCCATCTAAAGTACAATTATGAATAGCTCCGTTGAGGTCGAATTAAACAGCACTGAAAAAGGCTGGTGCACCCATTCCATGCATGTGTTGGTTCTCCGAGAAAGCTATCCAATTAGCTCCACTCTCCAGTTTCCCACAGCCCTATAAATCCTTTCCTTCAAAAATTTATCCAATTTCCTTCTTGTAAATTAATAATGCATCTGCCTCCACTGGCCCGTAATGTCAGGTCACTGTGTTAAAGAATGTTATTGCACATCACATTGTTTATGACAATCACTTTAAACATTAGTCAGAACAACAAATGTTTTGAAGTCCATAAGTCTCAAGTTATTTGTGTGTCTAGTTTTCCAGACCAGCTTACCTGCAAACTGCAGATCCTGATGTTTTGGAAAGAAGGATTTCCTTAGGTACCTGGTTACATACAATGGAAAGATCACTCTGCAGTTGAGTCTTAATCATAGAGATGCTGAAAATTATCAACTTTATTAGAAATCAGCTCTCGGGTTTTTTAAAAAATATAACCAAACTAGCGGTTCTGTGTATTTTGCAAGTAAATCAAACTAGCAGCAACACAAGCTAAGCAGCAACACTGGAATAAGACTGGATTCTCCAAACGTGCACTCCTAGTACAGTGTTTTACCCAATGGGAACCCATGTTAAGTTCACTAAATGGCAAAGAAAGGTTGGTTTTTGACAGTGAGCAAGGTGCTACGACAGGGGGATCCACTAAGAAAAATGGTCCTAATGCCATATGAAGAACAGGATTTGGACAGTCATTTCTTTGAACACTTTTCAGGCAACTCCAAGCAGCTGTCTGGGCCCCTGGCTCTGGAAATGCTTCTTTAGTATTAGTATTCCCTAAAGATCTAGATGTCAGAATGGCAGTGCTGCAATCGAGCTCCTGGGCTCATTCGGTTCAGTCTGCTTTTCTCTTATTTCTTTCTTTTTGCTTTTTCTTCTTTTTTCCCCTTTTTCTTTAAAGTCTTTTGCTTTGGTGAGGCACTGGTTATGGGCCCTACCTGAGCGTGTTACAGGACCCAGTTGTGGTACCGGTAGCATCAGTGGCAGCAAACACGCAGCTCCTCCCGAGACTCCAGGCCCAGGTGTTTACCTGGAAATAAGACTTTAATATCTGGACAGTTCTCATACTTTTTGGCTTTGTTTCCTTTATTTCTGTTGTTTTTTTTTTAAATTCCAGTTTTGTAATCAGGTGCATAACCAAGAAGGCATCAGAGAAATTCAACTTTGTACTTTTCACTGTACTCCTGCATTCCTGTACCTGAGTATACGTGTCAATAAAATCAATTCTAATTCTTAAATATCTGTCTCTCTACATCCTTTCAGACTCTTCATCCCCGTATAGCTCCTCCTCCAGCTGTATTAGTTACTACCTGATTCAGCTTCTAAGAAGTGTGCGGTATTGATTTGCAACATGACTAACTATTTGGATACAGAACTAGCTCAAAGGTAGAAGACACAGGGCGGTGGTGGAGAGCTGCTTTTCAGACTGGAGGCCTGTGACCAGCGGTGTGCCACAAGGATCAGTGCTGGGTCCACTGCTTTTCATCATTGATATAAATGATTTGGATGTGAACACAGGAGATATGGTTAGTATGTTTGCAGATGACACTAAAATTGGAGGTGTAGCGGACAGCGAAGGTCACCTCACAGTACAACAGGATCTTGATCAGATGGGCGAATGGGCCAAGGAGTGGCAGATGGAGTTTAATTTAGATAAATGTGAGGTGCTTCATCTTGGAAAGGCAAATCAGGGCAGGACTTATACACTTAATGGTAAGGTCTTGGGGAGTGTTACTGAACAAAGAGACCTTGGGGTGCAGGTTCATAGTTCCTTGAAAGTGGAGTCCCAGGTAGGTAGGATACTGAAGAAGGTATTAGGTATGTTTGCCTTCATTGGTTAGTGAATTAAGGATAGGAGTTGGGAGGTCATATTGTGGCTGTACAGGACATTGGTTTGGCCACTTTTGGGGTATAACGTGCAATTCTGGTCTCCCTGCTATAGAAAGGATGTTGTGAAACTAGACAGGGTTCAGAAAAGATTTACAAGGATGATGTCAGGGTTGGAAGGTTTGAGCTGTAGGGAGAGGCTGCATAGACTGGGGCTTTTTTTTTTGGAGAGTTTGAGGGGTGACCTTATAGAGGTTCATAAAATCACAAGGGGCATTGATAGGGTAAATAAGCAAGGTCTTTTCCCCAGGTGGGGGGAATCTAAAAGACAATGTAGTCGAGGAGAATACTGAGATACAAGCTATTAGACTAGACGGGATTGAGGTTCATAAGGAGGAGGTGTTAGCAATTCTGGAAGGTGTGAAAATAGATAAGTCCCCTGGGCCGGATGGGATTTATCCTAGGATTCTCTGGGAAGCTAGAGAGGAGATTGCAGAGCCTTTGGCTTTGATCTTTATGTCGTCATTGTCTTCAGGAATAGTGCCAGAAGACTGGAGACTAGCAAATGTTGTCCCCTTGTTCAAGAAGGGGAGTAGAGACAACCCTGGTAATTATAGACCAGTGAGCCTTACTTCGGTTGTGGGTAAAGTGTTGGAAAGGATTATAAGAGAGAGGATTTATAATCATCTAGAAAGGAATAATTTGATTAGGGATAGTCAACACGGTTT
>NC_063359.1:39697159-39698815 GCF_021869965.1 Rhincodon typus | reverse complement strand
TCCTCTCCACCTATCTTCTCCTCTATCCATCTTCTATCCGCCTCCCCCTCTCTCCCTATTTATTTCAGAACCCCCTTCCCCTCCCCCTTTTCTGATGAAGGGTCTAGGCTTGAAACGTCAGCCTTCCTGCTCCTATGATGCTGCTTGGCCTGCTGTGATCATCCAGCTCTGCACCTTGTTGTCTCGAACTTTTCCAGCAACTTTGTTTTTGTTCCTGATTTACAGCATCCGCAGTTCTTTCAGTTTTTAGGAAATCTCCTGTTCCTGTCCCGTTTACCAGTTCAGAACCCGGGCAGTTTCTAGGGGCTGTCGGGGCACAGTGGCCTTTTATATATAAATATAAACCTGTGGCACCACGTTGCTGAGGTAGAAGGTGTCGTCCATGCATTTCTGGCTGTGGCGGTGGTTAGCGGCGGCGGCGAGGTGACCCCGGTCGAAGCCGCTGCCCTTGAAGTCGCTGTTGCGGGCCCGGTGATACTCGTGAACCGAGTCGTCCTCCCGGAACTCGCAGCGGCCGCGCTCCGAGCTTTTCTGCTTCAGGCGGCCGGCGTCCAGCTGCTCCAGGACCCAGGAGGCGTTCCTGGTCCGGGGGTCGTAGGCCAACACATAGGACTCCCGGCTCCGGAGCTGGGATACCGCCGGGAAGCCGAACTTAACGATCTCCGGCACCGCCGCCGGACCTAACAGCGCCGGGGGTCCGCTCTCGGCCGCCAAGCCCGGGATCACCGGGAAGCCGCTCAGCGGATCCACTCGATCCCGGTGGATCCCGAGGGTCAGGCCCAGGCCAGTGCCAGCGGCCAAGGAGACTCCGGCCAGGAGCCAGCGGGAGCTCAGTAGCCTCCGCATCTCGGTGCCGAGGGGAAATAGAAACCGCCTCGTGTATCAACTGGAACTTTGTTACTTTGTCGCCACAACTTGTCCCCAAAATGTTACCAGGGCAGGAGCTAATGTGCACTAGTCACCCTGAAAGCTCGCTCTTAGCTTAAAAGGCAGAATAACGCGTGAATGCTGGAAAGCAGATGCCAATACATTTAGAACATGGAGCAGTACAGGCCCAAAAACAAAGTTGCAGGAAAAGCTCAGCAGGTCTGGCAGCATCAGTGAAGGAGAAAACAGAGTTAACGTTTCGGGTCCGGTGACCCTTCCTCAGAACTGAGTAGCAGTACAGGCCCTTCGGCCCACGATGTTGTGCCGACCTACTATCCTACTCTACTACCCTGCATTTTACTATCCTCCATGTGCCTATCCAAGAGTCGCTTAAATGTCCCTCATGTATCTGACTCCATTATCGCCGCCGGCAGTGCATTCCACACGCCCACCACTCTCTGTGTGAAGAACCTACCTCTGACATCTCCCCTATACCTTCCTCCAATCACCTTAAAATTATGCCCCCTCGTAATACTCATTTTTGCTCGGGGAAAAGTCTCTGGCTATACATTCTATCTATGCCTGTCGTCATCTTGTACACCTCTATCAAGTCACCCCTCATCCTTCTTCGCTCCAATGAGAAAAGCCCTAGCTCCCTCAACCTTTCCTAATAAGACTGCCCTCCAGTCCAGGCAGCATCCTGGTAAATCTCCTCTGCACCCTCTCTGAAGCTTCCACATCTTTCCTATAATTAGGCAACCAGAACTGAACAGAGTATTCCAAGTGTGG
>NC_063359.1:39688987-39696659 GCF_021869965.1 Rhincodon typus | reverse complement strand
TTCCTGCTCCTCTGATGCTGCTCGGCCTGCTGTGTTCATCCAGATCTACACCTTGTTATCTCAGATTCTCCAGCATCTGCAGTCCCTACTATCTCTGAAACAAGCGATTCAGACCTTCCTTGTTATTCAATAAGATCAGAGCTGATCTGATAACTCTACATTCCCTACCTACCCCGATAACCTTTCACCCCCTTGTTTAACAAGAATCGTTCTACCTTTGCCTTAAAAATATTCAAGGATGTAAGATATTGGTTGCTGTCCCACTGGAAGTAGCCAGAATTATTTAACCCCATAAATGCTTTCTATAGGTAAAGAATATGTGCAGCAGATGTGGGGACAAAACAGTTTTGTTCAACTGGAATTTGTTTTCAATAAGAAATGAATCTCTGATAATAAGCACTTTGCTTTCTCTGTTTAAATACAATGTTTCCAAGGGAAGGTAGATCATCAAATGTTCTTGACGGAATCTATAATTTTGGGAATGCTCAACATGAGTATTGTCTAACAACAGCAATCACTGCTAGTCGAGGTGTTCAACCTGTCTCCCAGGTCATGGCAATGTTAAAGATACTCACAAGACCTGTCCAAGAATATGCAAGTTATTCCTGATGCCTTGGGTGAAGACATAAAAATTAACCAGCATCACCAAGTACCGATTAAAAGCAAAAAAAACCCAGAAATTGCTGGAAAAGCTGAGCAGGTCCAGCAGCATCTGTGGAGAGAAATCAGTGTTAATGTTTCGGGTTCAGTGACCCTTCCTCAGAACTCATGGTAGCTAGGAAAGGAATGGTTTTTATACAGAAGTTGTGGCAGGGGGAGGAGTAAACTGGAGATAAAACCCAAAGAGAGAAAACAGTTTAACAAAGGATTTAGATAAAGACAGTCTAGAAGAATGAATACTAAAGGTGACTATTAGTAGCTGCAATAGGTTGCGTTTGGTAGCAGCCCATGTGATGACAAGGCCTGGTGTGTGGGGGTGGGGTGTATGTTGATTAAAAGCACTTACTTCTGATGTTTAGGAAAGCATGATGTGTCTAAGTGCCGTATTGCATTTCCTTACACAACAGAGGCAGCACTTAGAAAGCATTTTTAAAAATTCATTTGTGGGACATGGGCCAGCATTTATTGCCTAGACGCCCTTGAGAAGGTGAGATAACAAGGTGTAGAGCTGGATGAACACAGCAGGCCAAGCAACATCAGAGGAGCAGGAAGGCTGACGTTTCGGGCCTAGACCCTTCTTCAGAAATGGGGGAGGGGAAGGGGGTTCTGAAATAAATAGGGAGAGAGTGGGAGGCGGATAGAAGATGGATAGAGGAGAAGATAGGTGGAGAGGAGACAGACCGGTCAAAGAGGTGGGGATGGAGGTAGGGAAGAAATAGGTCAGTCCAGGGAGGACGGACAGGTCAAGGGGGCGGGATGAGGTTAGTAGGTAGGAGATGGGGGTGGGGCTTGAGGTGGGAGGAGGGGATAGGTGGGAGGAAGGACAGGTTAGGGAGGCGGGGACGAGCTGGGCTGGTTTTGGGATGTGGTAGGGGGAGGGGAGATTTTGAAGCTTGTGAAGTCCACATTGATACCATTGGGCTGCAGGGTTCCCAAGCGGAATATGAGATGCTGTTCCTGCAACCTTCGGGTGGCATCGTTGTGGCACTGCAGGAGGCCCAGGATGGACATGTTGTCTGAGGAATGGGAGGGGGAGTTGAAATGGTTCATGACTGGGAGGTGCAGTTGTTTAGTGCGAACCGAGCGTAGATGTTCTGCAAAGCGGTCCCCAAGCCTCTGCTTGGTTTCCCCGATGTAGAGGAGGCCACAACGGGAATAGCGGATACATTATACCACATTAGCAGATGTGCAGGTGAACATCTGCTTGAGGTGGAAAGTCTTCTTGGGGCCTAGGATGGGGGTGAGGTGTAGGGGCAGGTGTAGCACTTCCTGCAGTTACAGGGAAAAGTGCCGGGTGTGGTGGGGCTGGAGGGGGGTGTGGAGCGGACAAGGAAGTCACGGAGAGAGTGGTCCCTCCGGAAAGCAGATAAGGGTGGGGAGGGAAAAATGTCTTTGGTGGTGGGGTCGGATTGCCGATGGCAGAAGTGTCAGAGGATGATGCGTTGGATCCGGAGGTTGGTGGGGTGGTACGTGAGGACGAGGGGATGGCATTTTTGCAGGAAGGTGGATGGGAGGAGGTGTATTCTAGGTAGCTGTGGGAGTCGGTGGGCTTGAAATGGATATCGGTTTCTAGGTGGTTGCCACTTATTCCCAATTCCTTCGCCTCCGCTGCATCTGCTCCCAGGATGAGGCATTCCACTCCTGTACATCTCAGATGTCCTCGTTTTTCAAGGACCGCAACATTCCCCCGCCTCAGTGGTCGAGAACGCCCTCGACCGTGTCTCCCGCATTTCCCGCAACTCATCCCTCACACCCCCTCTCCGCAATAACAACCAAAACAGAATCCCCCTCGTCCTCACGTACCACCCCACCAACCTCTGGATCGAACGAATCATCCTCCAACACTTCTGCCATTTGCAATCCGACCCCACCACCAAAGACATTTTTCCCTCCCCACCCTTATCTGCTTTCAGGAGGAACCACTCTCTCTGTGACTCCCTTGTTCGCTCCACACTCCCCTCCAGCCCCACCACACCTGGCACTTTTCCCTGCAACCGCTACACCTCCCCCCTCACTCCCATCCCAGGCCCCAAGTTCACCTGCACATCTGCCAATGTGGTATACTGCATCCGCTGTTCCCGTTGTGGCCTCCTCTACATCGGGGAAACCAAGCGGAGGCTTGGGGACCGCTTTGCAGAACACCTACGCTCGGTTCGCACTAAACAACTGCACCTCCCAGTCGTGAACTATTTCAACTCCCCCTCCCATTCCTCAGACGACATGTCCATCCTGGGCCTCCTGCAGTGCCACAATGATGCTACCTGAAGGTTGCAGGAACAGCAACTCATATTCCACTTTGGAACCCTGCAGCCCAATGGTATCAATGTGGACTTCACAAGCTTCAAAATCTCCCCTCCTCCTACCACATCCCAAAACCAGCCCAGCTCATCCCCGCCTCAAGCCCCACCCCCATCTCCTACCTACTAACTTCATCCCGCCCCCTTGACCTGTCCGTCCTCCCTGGACTGACCTATCTCCTCCCTACCTACACTGGCTCCATCCTCACCTCTTTGACCAGTCTGTCTCCTCGCCACCTATCTTCTGCTCTATCCATCTTCTATCCACCTCCCCCTATTTATTTCAGAACCCCCTTCCCCTCCCCCATTTCTGAAGAAGGGTCTAGGCCTGAAACGTCAGCCTTCCTGCTCCTCTGATGCTGCGTTCATCCAGCTTTATACCTTGTTATCTCAGATTCTCCAGCATCAGCAGTTCCTTCTAGCCCTTGAGAAGGTGGGGGTGAGCTGCCTTCTTGAACAGCTGCAGTCCACCTACTGTGGATTGACCCACAATGCCCTTAGGGAGGGAATTTCAAGACTGTGGCCCAGTGACACTGAAGGAATGGCAATATGTTTCCAAGTCAGGATGGTGAGTGGCTTGGAGGGGAACTTGCAGGTGGTGGTGTTCCCATTGGCTGTCAAGTGCTTTGGGTCAGTAGCGGGATCATAGAATCTTACAGTGCCAGGGGAGGCCATCTGTAGCTTGTCGCATGTGTGCCAACTTCAAAAAAAGCTACCAATGCAGACACAATGGGGCGAATGGCCTTCTTCTACACTCTAATAATTCTGCAAATTTAGTCCAACAAGCTCTGCGAATGAAGTTTTCAGGTACGTCATAACTGCCTTTCTCGAAGCTGTCCTAAATTTGTTCATTAATCAGGGTGTGTCTGAGGGTGAAGTTAACTTTGTGAACACCACTTTGACAAGCACAATTGGTACAACATGTTCATTTTATTCAGTTTGGTTTATGAGGTAGATATGGCTGCAGATCTTGATGGTATTGCTGACAGTTCTCACCTGATATTGGAAAAACACTCAAAATACATGAGAGCAGCAAGAGAAAGTCATGCTACGTAGCTTTGTATAATAAAAGCATCTCGCTGCTCCTGCACCCTGTGCCTGCTGTAAGTAAACAGCTCCACAAATAACTCTCACTCATCCAAATAATAGTGTTCACAGCTGAGAGTTTCTCAGGCTTGAGATTAGTTTGAGTTCTGAGGCGCAGTCACCTGCTGCTCACATATTCCCTATTTATCTTCAGTTGTCAGGTGCCCTCAGATTACATTTGCCACTTACAGGGGAGGCGATGGAAGAACGTCAGAATTAATATAAATTTGATGGGAATGTATCTCCCCTCCCATCACGTGAGTTAATTTTGCACCTGTCCACTCCCAGATCACACCACTTACCCATTCAGCTTCCCCCTCACCCCACCTCCCAAGAGTTACAAACATATCCTTATTATATTGGCACTTAAAGCCCTACTGCAGGACCAGCCCATATGCTTCTCAGACAGTACTGTAATCTTGTCCTGACACACTCAGCAACAGACCCGGTCAGTCCAGATGCAGGAACAAAGATGCAATCACAAGTCAAGGTCAAGGCTAACCTTACATCAATCACTTCAAAGTTCAGGTTCTGAGGAAGGGTCACCGGACCCGAAACGTTAACTCTGTTTTCTCCTTCACAGATGCTGTCAGACCTGCTGAGCTTTTCCAGCAACTTTGTTTTTGTTCCTGATTTACAGCATCCGCAGTTCTTTTGGTTTTTACCATGAACATTGGGCAGGCTGATGGACCAGTTTATGTTTTCCTGCCCATCACTTTGATGTATTTGAACCCAATCTCTTTCAGCAACAGAGTCAGGGAGCTTAAGGTTTGCAAAGCCAAGACCAGTGGAATGTCAGGTACGAACAGGGGCATTACTGGAGTTATAACAAGTGAACACTGCAAAGGGGACGGAGAAATTTTCCAGGACTGTCCCACCTACTGGTTTGCAGCATTACCACAGGCAACAATCTAGGTGCCTAGGTTTAGCTGTTATTGCATGCTCTGATAGATAATTCTCTGCCAGGTCCCAGCACTAGGACAATGTGGGAGAGACAGTTTGTAAATCTCTCATCACCCGGTAGACACACCTCCCCCACTCCGCCCCAAATGCAAATATAATCACAGCACTGTTTGGAAGACAAACTTCAAAGTATATTTAACAACAGAAAACAATGTTTAAATACCATCCTTTAAGAGGTTATGGGTGAAAAGAGGTTTAATGGAAATGGTTCCCCGAGAGCAATAACCTGATGGTAAAAACCCCTCTGGCCTGGGAATTCACCATTCCATCCCCTCTGGGATCTGGGTTTGAATTGAGTCCAGGCTGAGGAAATGGGAAGCTAGAGTGATTCCTACTGGAGTTCACTGGCTAGCCCTGTCTGTTGCAGAACAGACATGTGACGTATGCCAATAGTAGAGGCCTCCCCATCTAACTACATCAGAAATACTGGAACCAAGACTATGGACATCAGCTGGAGGCTATTTCTGGTGTACCGGAGGTTGATTGCAGAAGAGGAACAGGAAGGGAACAGGAACTCAATGCGGGAAGATTCAGACAATAATAACCAGACAGAGGTTAATAACCTGTAGTTCATCACCACTAACACTATGTGCTGTCCCATCACACCATGGATACAGGACCTATTTGACACCCCATAATGCATCTGGGAAAAGTCTGATAAACTGTTGCACCACTGAGTCAAACAAACCACAAACCCTCTCTGTGAATGTAACAGAGAGACAGATGAGGCTGCAAGTCAGCACAGGGAGCCCAAGTCCCCATTCCCCAGTCACTGGTACAACCGTACCAAGGTGCTGGCTGAAAGGCAAACTGGAAGTACGTGAATTTGTTGGCTGAACACCAGTAACCAACATGATCAGCAGTTTCTCTTCCCACCGGTTTCACGACTGCAGGAGTCCCAGACTGCTGTATGCCGTGGCTATAGAAATGCACCATCCTCCTTCAGGAAAGGAGGACAATTTGAAGTCTGTCTACCAGATTCACCACCACTCCACTCTCCCTCCACGTCACCAACAACAGCTCATGGTCACTCAAATCACAGGTAATCAAGAATTTCAGTCTCCATTTCATTTTCACTTCCTTCTGATGGTGGATACTCTTCCTCTTCATCTTCCTCATCCTCAGCAGATTCAGAATCTTCTCTCCCCTGTGTGACCAATGGCTTCTTTCTTGAAGAGTGTGAAACTAAATGCAAAGTGAAGGAAAAACTCATTAACAGGAGTGTGGAGTCAGTCTCACACAGTGGCTGAGGTGATGACCTATAACCTGTTCTTCTGGCCACCCCACCACGTAAGTGGAGGTGACCATTATCCAGGTCACCCACAAATGCACCTGTATGTAAAAGGAATACTTTCCACTGACTCTCTGCATCATGCCCAGGTTACAGTCAAACTCAGATGGCGTGTGTCAAAGCTGAGCAGATTTCACTGAACCCAGAATATGTAAGGGCAGGGGAACAATGTGCTGAGAAAGGTGCTGTCACAATGGGAGCACAGATGGCATGCAACGCACACACAAGGTCTGGAGGAGTTGGTCACAGTTAGAGGGAAACGGGAAGACGGCAGCCAGAGGGGACTAAGCCTAACCCTAACCGAGAGGTGTTAAACTGTACAGATTTCTTTTCAGCATGCACACTGGCTTCACCTGCTTTGTTCTTGTGCCAGACTTCTTTAATCATGTTAGACATCTGGTCCCGGAGCTCATCGTTGGTTTTCGGCAGACACCACCCATCTCGCTCAGTACATGTCGTCTCTTTGCCTTCATTGCGATGAATTATTTTTCTTAAACTGAAATGGAAGACCAGCCAGAAGGGGACAATTAGAACTGTTTCAAAAATGCCGTTGCTGAGTTGCAGAACCTGGACTGTATGTGCTCTGCCGAATGCAGTCTGCATATCCTGATCTGGATAACTCTATCTGTCCTGTACCCTCTGGGGAATTTCACAGTAGAAATAAACTACTGACAAAAAAAAAAATTTCAATTTATAACAGCACCTTTTCATTTTCGGCCTCTGTTAGAATACTGTGTTCAATTCTGGTCTCCTTGCTATAGGAAGGATGTGAAATTTCAAAGGGTTCAGAAAAGATTTACAAGGATGTTGACAGGGTTGGAGGGTTTGAGCTAAAGGGAGAAGCTGCATTGGCTGGGGTTATTTTTCCTGAGGTGTCAGAGGCTGAGGGGTGAAAAAAATCATGAGGGACATAGATGGGGTAAATAGTCAAGGTCTTTTTTCCAAGGTAGAGGGTCCAAAACTAGAGGGCACAGGTTTAAAGTGAGAGGGGAAAAGATTTAAAAGGGACGTAAGGGGCAACTCTATCACACAGAGAGTGGTGCGTGTATGGAATGAACTGCCAGAGGAGGTGGTGGAGGCTGGTACAATTACAACATCTAAAAGGCATCTGGATGGATACATGAATTGGACAGTGTTTAGAAGGATATGGGTCAAATGCTGGCAGATGGTACTAGATTAATTTAGGTATCTGATTGGCATGGACAAGTTGGACCAAAGAGTCTGGTTCTATGCTGAACACCTCTACGACTCTCGTTTTCAAGTCAAGAGTCACATCCACATATTCCATCTGTCTCTGCCAATACAATCCGAGATACTGCTGATAGGTTAGCGCTGAGGGAGTGCCGCACTGTCGGAGGGTCAGCGCTGAGGGAGT
>NC_063359.1:39686102-39688977 GCF_021869965.1 Rhincodon typus | reverse complement strand
CACTGTCGGAGGGTCAGTGCTGAGGGAGTGCCGCACTGTCAGAGGGTCAGTACTGAGCGAGTGCCACACTGTCAGAGGGTCAGGACTGAGGGAGTGCCGTGCTGTCAGACGGTCAGTGCTGAGGGAGTGCCGCACTGTCGGAGGGTCAGTGCTGAGGGAGTGCCGTGCTGTCAGTGCTGAGGGAGCTCTGTCTAGTCAGACAGTGAGTACTGAGGGAGTCTCACAGAGTTGAAGGTGCCAACTTTCAGATGGAACTTTAAGCTGGAAACATTCCTTTTTCTCCAATAGAGTTGGAAATGCCTACAGTAGTATGTGAAGAGGCACAGGGACCTTCTCCATTGTATCCTGGTCAATATTTATTGTTCAACCAACTCAGCTGCACAGTAGTGAATGAGACGAAGCCTTTGAAACAAACATGTTCAGATTTTACCCGTCTCAATCCATCCATAGTGCAGCAGCTCCCAAAACTCTGCTCCCATTTCCCACTTTTCCCCCGTCATTACCTGTCTGCATCCAGGTCACACAACTGGTAAAACATCTGTCGATAAGGTGGTAGAGTGTCCTCCTGGAATATGTAAACTGATTGCTGGAATTACAAAATCAACAGCAACAGGTCATCGACAGATTCAAATTTTATAAAGTCCAGACTGCTTTAAATTCAACCCTTGCTGAGACCAGGATTTTGGATGTTTCAGACTAACATCTGACTGGAGGGATTTTCAGGGGCCTCAAAAGATATTGTGGCAGGAATAGCAGTGCTGAAGGGACAGCAACAACAGGGGAACCTTTCAATAAGGTGGAATGATTCAACCCATTATCAATAAGCCAGTGGCACCCACCAGGTATTTACTATGGAGCCTCCCCCAACTTGCTTTAGCCCATGAGTTACCACTGATGTAGGTTTTGTTCTGATAAAAACACAGATGTTACCCTAATAATAACAAGTCTGTGCTGGAAACTTACTTTGAGCTTGTATCCAGATGTTGTGAGTTTCTTCTTCTGTGGGACATTGGGAACTACTGAAGCTTTTCCCAGATCTTGAATACTCACAACCTGAGGGGCTAAGAGGTTGAGGATGAGCATCAATTCTACACTCAGTCTGACTTAAATCACACAAATAAATCTCCACCCCCTTTACACTACTCATGCTTGATTATGCAGCTACCTGCATCAGCAAGTGTGTCTGCTGATAACATATGGAAGCAGACTGAGACTTTTGGGTCAATCAACAAGTCTGAACACATTCTTACTCATTCAGCCAATGTCAACTCTTCAAACAATCTCAATCATCTCTTCAGAACTGGTTGAAGTGTCTTTGAGAGGAGATTCAGGGTGTACCTGCTTTTAAAGTAACAGAAATGCTGGTTTACTTGGCTTTCCATTTTTGCCAAGTATTGCCCAAAGCAAGCAAATCCCACTGAAACCAAAGCTGGAAGTAGAGGGGACTGTAATCAGGTTAATGGTTTCTCTCCACAGGTCGCGTATCTCCATGGGCCAAAGGGACTGTTCTCCTCCCCAGTCCCTGAAACCAGCCTGGGGGACATATGTGCCTGGCCAGATCGAGGGCTGTCCAGCCTGTGTACACCATGTACAGTGCCCTCAATGAGCAAGGAGCTAGCCAGAATCTGGGAAATCTTCAAGTGCATGCCCCTTCACGTTGTCGAGGCAGTCTCACCACCAAATCACTGTTTAAAATTCAAACGTACAAACATTGTTCATCTCTACATTGAGAGTTGTAGGGTTGGAGGTGGTGGCAGAGATGGGGAGGGACGATGTCAGAGAGGCATTTGAACAAACTTCCACATCCACTCTCTCTTTCCAACTCAACTATTTAAACAGAAGTTGCTGTGACAACAGTGGCTAACCAGCTAACTAAGAACCTGAAGATCTCACCTCTCTGCCTGGGCAGCACTTCCATTGTCCAAATCAAAACGACAGCAGCACACTGCATTAAAAAAACTCCCCAGAGAACAGTGGATCTTCAGAACAGGCTTCCAGCTTGTCCAATGGACATTGATTCACTACACATGACTGCAGACCCACAGCAACGTGGCTACCTCTAAACTGGCCTCTGAAATGGCCAAGCAAACCGCTCAGTTCAAGAGCTGTTAAGGATGGGCTATAAATGCTTGTCAGTGACAACCAAAGCCCATCAAATAATTTTTAAAACGTTAGGGGGTTATAAAGGGATTTCCTGGGTCTTGCGGCACAGCGAAAGTATCCCTAGCCCTGGACCAGAAGCTGCAGGTTCAAGAGAGATTTACCACATGTTCTCCTCCCCCAGAGTGATCTGGGCTTTTCAATGAATTGTGTGGTCGTCCCATGTAAGTTGGGATGAGGACTGTCTATATCGGGATGTACAAGGTATCACAAGCTGTGTGGATCACATTGTTTAGATAACAGGGTCTATCAGGACACAAAGAAATCTTCTGTTCTATGCTCTAAGCCTGTGTTATAGAACTCTATGCTCTGAAGAAGGGTCATTGGACACTAAACATTAACTCTGCTTTCTCTCCACAGAAGCTGCCAGAGCTGCTGAGTTTTCCCAGCAATTTCTGTTTGCGTTTCGATCATCGTATACAGATCTTCTGTGCTCCGTACCTGGTTTGCTGATGGTGATGGGGAGGCTGTAATTAAACGTACTGCGCTTTGCCTTCACTGGCATGTCTGAGGGCATATAACCTGCAAACCAAAATGATATTACACCGACATCATTTTTGTTATTTAACAACAGTTCCAGATTCCAGTTCAATTGTTCACCTGTGGGTTATCACATAGTTCAGGAATCATCTCTAGCTCAGTGCCGAGAGAGCGCCGCACTGTGGCAGGGTCAGTGCTGAGGGAGCGGGCGCTGTCGGAGGGTCAGTGCTGAGGG
>NC_063359.1:39678689-39686002 GCF_021869965.1 Rhincodon typus | reverse complement strand
CAGTGCTGAGGGAGCGCCGCGCTGTCGGAGGGTCAGTGCTGAGGGAGGGCCACATTGTTGGAGGGACGCACTGTTGGAAGGTTGGTGCTGAGGGAATGCTGCACTATCGGAGGGACGTACTGTTGGAGGGTTGGTGCTGAGGGAGTGCCGCACTGTCGGAGGGACGCACTGTTGGAGGGTTGGTGCTGAGGGAATGCTGCACTATTGGAGGGTCGAATGGATTCTTGCTGCCAGTTACCATGCTTGGTGCTGCATCGAAGCCTGAAATCCAACACCTGGTAAATCTTCGCTTTGGGATCTTTTCGTGGATCGTACCCGAACCTGACCCAGAGACTCCGCCAGGGCCCTGTAAGCTGTAACAAAGAATGTAAGGGGAGGGGAGATGTAACAAAATTAGTCCTAAAAAAAAATAAAGTTTTAAAGCTAGAAGGGAAGCAGCCATTGGCTATTGTTTGATTAATTAATTTCTTGATATAAAGCAGGAACATATGAGGGTCTTATGATGCAGCTGATGTCCCTAACTCTCCCTAACATTCAAATCAGACTCGCCCTGAAGATGTAACCTAACATGTCCAAACAGGTTGATTAAAAATATTTTTTATAAAGAGGGAAGAACAGGGATTTGAGGAGAGAACTGTAGGACTGGTATAATCAATAAACACTCTTCACAAATAAAATCTATGTCTCTTAGTTTGACTATCCTGGTTAGAATCTACTAACAGTTGCATTATTAATGTATCTGTCAGTCTGCTCTAATGCTTAAACATGACATCTATTCACTGTTCACAGGTTAGTGCTATGGGGAAGAAACCTGGTTTAAGTGATATCACAGACAAGCTCTGTGAGAATCTGGTATTATATGATGTAATTGTGCCATCCAGTACAGCGTTAGAAAGGAGTGGGATGGTGCAACTCATAGTCGGAGAAACAAAGAAAATAGATGTATTGGTGGGCCATTCAGCTCTCTCAGGCTACTCTGCCATTCATTTTGATCATAGCTGATCATCCACTCAGTACCCTGTACCCACTTTCTCCCCATGTTCTTTAATCCCTTTAACCCTAAGAGCAATATCGAAATCCTTCTTGAAAACATTCAGTGTTTCGCCCTTAATTACTTTTTGTAGCAGGGAATTAGATAGGCTCATCACTGTCTATGCGAAGAAATTTCCCTTCATTTCAGTTATAAACACCTTACCCATGCCCTGAGACTATGATCCCTGATTCTGGACTCCCTGGTCATCAGAGATATCCTTCCTCCATTTACCGTGTAGTCATAACATCATACACCCCGGTAGAATTTTACAGGTTGCCCTCCCCAGCTAGAAAGACCTTAAGGCCTCAAGAAGTTTCAAGCTGATCAAAGCTCAGCATCACCCTGAGTTGATCCACTCTGTCCTCATCTACCCAAGCATCTCTCACACCAAGGATATCAAAAGACCAGGACACATCAATCCTCCGCAATCAAGCCTGAAAATAGTACCAAACACAATTTGTAATTAGAAAGATACTACAGAAATAAGTCTCTGAATTCAATAAAACCTTCATTACAAACTGAGTTCACACCTCTCCCACCACAGCAGATCGATTTCTTTCCCCTTTGTTCTTGAGGGTGAGGCCCGTACTGAGAAACGATGACTGTACTCTCCTTGCCCATGCACCCCCCCAACACATACACATACACATACACACACACTCTCTATCTTATGTTGCTACCAATTCTTCTTAAGTGAACTTAAGATATCAAGTTATTCAAAATTCCTTTAATGGGATGTGGATGTTGCTGACAAGGCCAGCATTTGTTGCCCATCCCTAATTGCCCGTGAACTGACTGGCCTGCTAGCGCTATTTCAGACAGCAGTTAAGAATCAACCACATTGCTGTAGGTCTGGAAGAAGAATGAGAGGCGACTTTATTGAAACAAATTAAGATTCTTAGAGGCCTTGACAAGAATAGATGTGGAGAGCTCGTTACCCCTTGTGGGACGGATCAGAACCAGAGGTCATAATCTCAGAATTAGCGAATCTGGAATTTTTTACCTCAGAGAGCTGTGAAGACTGGGTCATTAAGTATATTCAAGGCTGATATAGACAGGCTTTCAATCAGTAAACGGAATCAGGATTATGGACAAAGGCAGGAAAGTGGGAGTTGAGGATTATCAGATCAGCCATGATATCATTGAATGGTGGAGCAGACGCGATGGGCTGAATAGGCTACCTCTGTTCTTACATCTTGTGGTCTTATAGTCTCACGCTCAGGCCAGGCTGGGTTAGAATGGCAGATTTCTTTCTCTAAAGGATGTTCATGAACCAAACAGGTTTTATAACAATGACAACAACAACAACAACAAATAACAATGACAGTTGTCAAGCTTGCCATTACTGAGACTAATTCCAGATGATTTTTTAATTAACTGTATTTCAATTCGATATCTGCTGTGGTGGGATTTGAACCTCTGCCCCCTGATGCCTGGGATGTTGGATTACTCGTCCAATGACATTACCACACACCATCCTCCCTGGTGCTGTCACCTATTCAATTTGTTGGGGAAGGAGCCACAGTTCACACTTTAGCAGGGGTGACAAGCCAGTGACAGAACCAGTACCTGGATAATGCACAGAGACCCACAGAGAGACACTCACATCATTGACGCAGTCTGTACACTTCACTGTTAACGACAGCATGTGCAGTTTACCATCACACTGGACAATGCATTTGTGAACTGGACTAATCAGTGGAACCAAGTTAAAGCAGCGACTCACCATGTAATAGGCCACAAAAGGCAGAAGCAGCTTCAGTTTGTCTGGGTGAATGTCAATATTCGACTTCACAGCATTTCGGGACCAGATGGGTCGGATTTCGAAGAGCTGTGTAGGCACAGACAGACGTGAACAATCCTAATTACACTCTTTTCTCTTTAAAGCTTGTGGATACATGACTAATTCTTCACTAGCAAAGGGAAAAGACATAGTCACCCAGCGTTTGCACTGAGGGAGAAATGGCTCCACATCAGAAAAAGTCCATTTGTGCATCTTCCTCAGGCAGCTGGGGAATTTAATTTTAAATATTTTAATATTCCACAGCACTGCACACGGTGAGCCAAAACTAAATACAGACTTCAGACAGTTGGCTTAGAACAGCTCTATGAAGTGCCCCAGCAAGCTGCTTAATTTGTATCAGCATAGGCAAACCTGCAATTTAAGTAAATCCCTCCCCTGGAGGGACTTGCATTTACACTGTGCTTGTCACAAACTCAGGATGCCCCAAACAATCTCAGAAAAAAAATGAAGCACTTTTGAAATGTTGTCACTGTTGCAATGTAGAAAACACAGCAGCTAATGCAGAAAGCTCTGCAGACTGTAAAGTGCAAACAAGGAGATAATCTGTTCTACATGTTAGCTGTGGGATAAATATTGGCAGGACAGTGCCCTGCTGTTCTTTAAAACTTTAGTTCAAAAGTGGTGCTGATCTGGAGAAATACCAGATATAGATGAAGCACAGACACCTTCATCACTCACCCTCTTCAGCTCCTCTTCAGCTTTCCGGTCTGTGGTCTGTGTGTTGAATTTCCTCCAGTTCTGAACAGCAGCTTCAAGAGGCTGGGATGGCACCTCTGGATCATCAAAATTCACAAATATGGCATTGTGAGGACGGCGAGCTCGCCCCAGGCCAATCAGGTTCTCGTTGGATAGTTTTGGAGGATGGTAACCATCTCTGCAAACAGGGAAAAGCAAAAATAACTCAAACAAACTTCACTGGAATGTTTTCACAGAAACTGGATATTTGACTGTTCTCTCATTAGGTAAAGTTGCCACAGTCTTACTGGACCATAGAGCTGCTCTCGCTTTAGAGTGAATCAACCGGTGGTGGTTTAATTTGAGGGTCACTTTGCCTCAGGCATGGGGACGACTTGAAAAGGACAGTCCTTCATGGTAGCCTCAGCTGGTGCAGGGAGTTAAACCCAGGCTGATGGTGCAATTCTGCAGCCTTCCAGCCAACTGAGCTAACCGACCCCCATCACCACCACCCCCCTTTTCAATAGCAAATAAAAGCTGACATAACTAAAGAACGGAATCCCTCTCTCATCGCTCCTCTTCTTTGTGATCCCTAAACAGTGGGTGGAGATCTATTATAAAACCCACACACTGCCAATCTGTAACTGGCTCTTTGGAGAATGTCATTGATTTCCTATGTCAGTTTGCCATTACTAACCATGTGCCAATGCGACAAAATACAGATCTGTTAACAGGAAGTATTAACTTTCATTTTTATAGCATCTTTTATGATCCCAGGGCACGCCAAAGCAGTCTGGAGTCATTTCATTACTTTTTGAAAAGCTATAGCTTAAGGAAACCCTGCAGCTCTTCTGTGCAAAACAAGGTCTCATGCACATCAATGAAATAGTGATTAGACGATCTGTTTTAGCTCCCAGATGACAGATGGATATTGCTCTTTGAATCCTGCCTTGAAATCTCTCACATCCAAACACCAGTGGGTTCTTATTTGAACATTTCACCTGAAAGGCTGCACCTCGAACAATGCAGCACTCCCTCAGTAACTGCACTGCAATGTCAGCCTAGATTAGAAGTTCAAGACCTAGACTAGAATTCACATCGACAATCCTGAACTCAGATGTGAGTGTGCTATTCCACTCAGCCACGGTGACGTGAAGGCACAGAAATTACCACAAGGCCACTCACATTTGCCTCACATGGACATATGTCCCTCTCACCTACAACAGCAAGTGATGAGCTGCAGAATATCACTGACAAAGCCTCAAAGTAAGTCAGTTGGCTTTGCGGGACAACAGGAGGAGGAATGAGAGCCAAAATATAACAGTGTAATGAACTTAGAGCCATCAAGAATCACTCAGAATACAACCTTATGGAGGTGATTACACTCTTGCTTTGATGATGCTGCCCGGGCAAATTTAAAGCGTTGAACTGGAAACAGAAAGTGTTTCAGAAACTTAGCAGGTCTGGCAGTGTTGCTGGTCAAACAAAACAGAGCTAATGTTTTCAGTGCAAAGAATCTTCACTGAAAGCGTTCTGTTCCAAAGAAGAAACATATCAGACTTGAAATGTTAATTCTGTTTCTCTCACCCTAGATGCTGCCAGGCCTGCTGAGTGTCTCAGATTATTTCAGATTTCTGACATCTGCAGTATTTTGCTTTTAACAAGTTGAAACCCCAGCACTGAATGCCTCTACTGACCTGTGCTGGACTTCTGGCCGGTAGTAATAATCCACAGGGTTATCCACACGGGAAAATATCGGTGGAGGAATGTAAAGTGGCAAATCCTGGTCAAAAAACTCTCTGTGTTCAGGCTTACGGAGAATGACCTTGTCATACATGGACACTTGCGAGCCACTTGCTGTAGTGTGCATGACCAGAAACTGGAAATCGGACATTCCTATCAGACATAATCAGAAGACCCACATTTATTAAATTTGGACTTATAGTGAGGGAAGGTGTCAATGAATCAGGATGCTAGCGCAGGCTTGTACTCTTTAGAGTTTAGAAGAATAAGAGGAGCCCTCTCAGAGGGTGGCACAGTGGTTAGCACTGCTGTCTCACAGTGCTGGGTTTGGTTCCAGCATTGGCTGACTGTCTGCTTGGAGTTTGCACGTACTTCTTGTGTCTGCGTGGGTTTCCACCGGGTGCTCCGGTTTCCCCCTGCAGTCCAAAGAACATGCAGGTTGGGTGGACTGGCCATACTAAATTGCCCCGTAGTGTCCAGGGATGTGGAGGCTAGGTGGGTTAGCCATGGGAAATGTGGGCTTACGAGGATAGTGTGGGGAAGAGGGTCTGGGAGGGGTGCTCTTCAGAGGGTCAGTGTAGAATCAATGAGTCAAATGGCCTCTTTCCACCCTGTAGGGATTTGATGATTCTATGAGGATAGACATTTTGTCAAATTCCATACTACAGAGGGCTGCTGGGGCTGGGTTGTTAAAATATGTTTAAGGCTGAGATGGATAGATTTTAACCAGCAAAGGAGTCGAGGGTTACAAGATAAGACAGGTAGGTGCAGTTGAGGATTATCAGAACAGATGTGATCATACCAAATGACTAAGCAGACTCAATGGGCCATATGGTCTACTTCTGCTCTTATATTTTACAGTCACCTCAGCATAATGGTCACTGGTTACATTTCTGCAGAGTTTCATTCCCATTGTATCTCCTCAGTTGTCACCAAAAATTCCTGAATCAATAGAAATTTTTTACATCAACCACCGCCAAACTTAGGCTGTCATTGAGTCAACACAAACAGTTATTTCCCCAGTTCTTCAGAGGCATTAAATAGCATCCACACACAACCCAAGAAGGCATTACCCTGGAATTTATAAGTGGTCCCAATAAGTCCAAGGATTTCCATTTCGTATTTAACCTCCTCTCCTCTGCCTTCCTCCACAGGAGATGTTCCTGCTGTCATTTTTCTCCACCTCCTCTTTACCCTGAGCAGCATGCTGGTTGACGGGAAACGGTTTGCACACACTGGGTGGCAGTAAGGGTCATTTGGGCGGAAGTGCAGTTCCAGCCTCCGGGACGGGTCAGCATAGGTCTATACCAAAGTAAACAGGTTTAGAAGGATTATTGCGTGAATAGTGGCTGTACAACAGAGTGAAAGATAATAAACAAGACTTGCAATAATATAGCACCATTATGGCTACCTCCTGGCAAATTATAAGCAATAACATATTTAAATGTTGCAATGCAGAATATGTGCTAATATCCACTCTGTAAGATCCCACAAAGACCAATGAGATATGACTTGTTTAAACAGTTTAAAAAATCAAAACAAATTTCGGTGTAGTGGGAGATTTAGTCTGTTTCTAACCCCATACTGTCCCTATCCTGGGAGCGTTTTATAAAAACAATGTAGAAAGAGCTTTACTCCATATCTAATATTGTTTTGGCCCCTATCCAGCGGGTGTTTACTGAGGATAGTGTAGAGAGAGCTTTACTCTGTACCTAACCCCATGCCATTCCTGTCCTGGGAGTGTTCGATGGGGACTGTGGAGAGAGTTTTACTCTGTATCTAATCCCGTACTGTCCCTGTCCTGGGAGCGTTTAATGGAAGTGGAAGTACTTAGTGGGGACAAGGGTGTTTAATGGGGTGGGGGTGTTTATTTGGGGTGGTGTTTATTGAGGATTGGGTGTTTATTTGGGGTCGGTGGTGTTTAATGTGGTAGGGATGTTTATTTGGGGGTGGGGGCATTTATTGGGAGGTGAGGTGTTTATTAGGGGTGGGGATGTTTATTTGACGGTGAGGGTGGGGTGGGGGTGTTTATTTGAGGGTGGGGGTGTTTATTGGGGG
>NC_063359.1:39653189-39678189 GCF_021869965.1 Rhincodon typus | reverse complement strand
ATTAATCAGGGTTTTATAGACCTGCAACATAACCTCATGGCTCTTAAATTCAATTCCCCTGCCAATGAAAGCCAACACACCATATCCTTCTTTACAAGCCTATCAACTTGGTAGCAACTTTGAGGGATCTATGGACATGGACCCCAAGATCCCTCTGTTCCTCCACACTGGCAAGAATCCTGCCATTAACCCTGTATTCTGCATTCAAATTTGACCTTCCAAAATGAATCACTTCACACTTTTCCAGATTGAATTCCATCTGCCACTTCTTTGCCCAGCTCTGCATCCTGTAAATGTCCTGTTGCAACCTACAACAGCCGTCCATACTATTCACAACTCCACCAACCTTGTGTCATCGGCAAACTTACTAACCCACCCTTCCACGTCCTCATCCAAGTCATTTATAAAGATCACAAAGAACAGGGGTTCCAGAACAGATCCCTGCAGAACACCACTGGTCTCCAAGCTCCAGGCTGAATACTTTCCATCTACTACCACCCTTTTTCCTCTATTGGACAGCCAGTTCTATATCTAGACAACCAAATTTCCCTGCATCCCATGCCTCCTAACTTTCTGAATGAGCCTACCATGGGGAACCTTATCAAATGCCTTGCTAAAATCCATATACACCACATCGACTGCTTGACCTTCATCAATATGTTTTGTCACATTCTCAAAGAATTCAATAAGGCTTGTGAGGCATGACCTGCCCCTCACAAAGCCATGCTGACTATTTCTAATCAAACTGTGCTTTTCCAAATAATATCTCTCAGAATCCTCTCCAATAATTTGCCCACCACAGAAGTAAGACTGACCAGTCTGTAATTCCCAGGATTATCCCTATTGCGTTTCTTGAACAAAGGAGTAACATTTGCCACCTCCAAAAATCTGGTACTACTCCAGTGAACAGTGAGGATGCAAAGATCATCACCAAAGGGGCAGCAATCTCTATCCTCGCTTCCCGTAGAAACCTTGGGCATATCCCGTCTGGCCCAGGGGACTTATCTATCCTCATGTTTTTTTTAAATTTCTAGCACATCCCCCTTCCTAACATGAACCTGTTCGAGCATATCAGCCTGTTTCACACTGTCCTCACAAACGTCAAGGTCCCTCTCACTGGTGAATACTGAAGCAAAGTATTCATTAAGGACCTCCCCTACCTCCTCTGACTCCGCACACAAGTTCCCTCCGCTATCCCTGATTGGCTCTACCCTCACTCTGACCATCCTCTTGTTCCTCACATAAGTATAGAAGCCTTAGGGTTTTCCTTAATCCTACCCGCCAAGGTTTTCTCATAGCCCCTTCTAGCTTTCCTAAGTCCATTCTTCAGTTCCTTCCTGGCTACCTTGTAGTTCTCTACAGCCCTGTCCGATCCTTGCTTCCTCAACCTTAAGTAAGCTTCCTTCTTCCTCTTGACAAGATGTTCCACATGTCTTGTCATCCAAGATTCCTTCACCTTACCATCCCTTCCTTGCTTTAGTGGGACAAACCTATCCAGTACTCGTAGCCAGTGCTGCCTAAACAACCTTCTGCTCCTATGATGCTGCTTGACCTGCTGTGTTCATCCAGCCCTGCACCTTGTTGTCTCCACATTTCTGTCATGCATTTCCCTGAGAACATCTGTTCCCAATTTATGCTCCACAGTTCTTGCCTAATAGCATTGTAATTCCCGCTCCCCCAACAAAATACTTTCCCATACCGTCTGTTCCTATCCCTCTCCATGACTATAGTAAAGGTCAGGGAGTTGTGATCACTATTACTGAAATGCTCTCCCACTGAGAGATCTGACACCTGACCTGGTTAGTTGCCAAGCACCAAATCCAATATGGCCTCCCCTCTAGTCAGCTTATCTACATATTGAGTCAGAAATCCTTCCTGGACACACCTGACAAAAACTGCTCCATCCAAACTGTTTGCACTAAGGAGGTTCCAGTCTATGTTAGGGAAGTTGAAGTCACCCATGACAACAACCCTATTACTTCTGCACCTTTCCAAAATCTGCCTCCCAATCTGTTCCTCTGTGTCTCTGTTGCTATTGGGGGATCTATAGAAAACTCCCAATGAAGTGACTGCTCCTTTCCTGTTTCTGACTTCCACCCATACTGACTCAGTGGAGAAACCCTTCTCCACGTCCTCCCTTTCTGCAGCTGTGATACCATCCTTGATTAGCAATGCCACTCCCCCACTTTTTTTACCTCCCTCCCTATTTCTTTTGAAATATCTGAACCCTGGAACATCCAACAACCATTCCTGCCCCTGTGTTATCCAAGTCTCCGTAATGGCCACAACATCGTAGTTCCAAGTACTGATCCATACTCTAAATTTGTCACCCTTATTCCTGACACTTCTTGCATTAAACTAGACACACTTCAACCTGTTGCACTGACTGCAACTTTGCCCTATCAACTGTCTATCCTTCCTCACAGACTCTCTGCATGCTGTATCTGCCTGTACACCAGCTACCCCATCCTCTGATCCGTAGCTCCAGTTCCCATCCCCCTGCCAAACTAGTTTAAACCCTCCCGAAGAGGTCTAGCAAACCTCCCGCCCAGGATATTGGTGCCCCTCCAGTTCAGGTGCAACCCGTCCTTCCTGTACAGGTCCCACCTTCCCCAGAACGTATCCCAATGATCCACAAACCTGAAGCCCTCCCTCCTACACCAGCTCTGTAGCCACATGTTCAGCTGCACTTATAATAAAAATTATATAAATATTTATATTTATAAATATAAATTTATAGCCATATATACAAATATAAAATAAATATAAAGAGGCATATATTTTATACATTTATATTTATAGGCATATGAATAACAAGCAGGTCAGAAACACTGACACTTCACCGGAGGTGCACTGATGATGATACCTAGCAGGGTGATGAAATATCTGCAACTAAACCCACTGGCTTGGCAAGCAAATCTACAACCTCAAGGCGTTTTATTATTATTAACCCTTGGGGTTAGGCAGCATCACAGGAGCAGGAAAGTCGATGTTTCAGTTCAGGACCCTTCCTAGGCCCGAAACGTCAAGTTTCCTGCTCCTCTAACGCTGCCTGACTTCTGTGTTCCTCCAGCTCCACACTGCTATGGAACGGGCTATTAAGCTGGATCACAGACAGGTTTGTGGAGGTGCCGGTGTTGGACTGGGTTGGACAAAGTCAGAAGTCACACGACATCAGGTTATAGTGCAACAGGTTTGTTGTGATTTCGAAACTTTCAGAGCACTGCCCCTTCGTCAGGTGAAGTGGTTCATCACTTCCAACAGATTTACTTCATTCAGGTCAAATGACAAACCACTTCACCTGATGAAGGAGCAGCGCTCCAAAAGCTTGTGATTTCAAACAGGCCTAATTTGTAAAATCAATGTAGGCCTGTTGGACTATAACCCGGTGTCAGGATCATAAACAGAAATTGCTGGAGAAACTCTGGCAGCATCTGGGTAAAGAAAGCAGAGTTAATGTTTAGAGTTCGGTGACACTTATGTAGAGTTGAGTTGGATGATTGGTTGTGCAATAGGCAACAGAAAGTAGGAGTATTGGGTAAGTACTCAATTTGTCAGGATTAGGCCCGTGGTGTTCCACAAGGATCTGTGTTTAAGCCTCACTTATTCTCAATATTTATTAAATGATTCAGATAATGGCATAGAAAGTCACTAACAGAATAGCCAAATTCACTGATGACACAAAGTTAAGCAGCATCGTAGACAGTGTAGATGATAGTCTATCAATATCCATTTGTAATTTTATGCTAAGTGAATGGGCAAAACTGTGCAGATGAAGTTCAATGTATCCATTTGGGACCAAGACAGGGTACTTTCTAGATGGTTATGAAGTTAAATACGGTGGATGTCCAAAGAGACTTGATGGTTCAGGTGCATATATCTTTAAAATATCTTGAATGGATAGAGAAAATAATCAAGAAAACTAATGGGTTGTTGGTCTTAATAGCTAGAGGACTGGAGTACAAGGATGCAGAGGTTATGCTGCAGTTGTACAAAACCCTGGTTACGCCCCACTTGAAGCACTGAGAGCAGATCTGGGGACCACACCCTAGGAAAGATAGATTGGCCTTGAAAGGAATACAACGTAGGTTTACACGAATGATACCTGGACTTCAGGGGTTAAGTATGAGGGGAGATTAGATTTAGATTCAGACTTTTTATTGTCATATATACTTAAGTACAAAAGTACAGGAGTACAGAGAAAAGTGTATGATGTTGTCACATAAGCGCCATCTTAGGTACAAGTGCCTAGGTATAGAATCATAAGAACGAGGTAGGAAGAAACAACAAAGTTAAAAGTTAAACGTTACAGTAATTTTTAATATTAAGTTGAAAAATAAAGAAATAAAGCTATAAGTCAAACATTACAATCTTTCAAAAGTGCTTAACCACGCTGGGACCGCACTTCCTACTGGGACTTGATCTCCTTCTCTTTGCCATGCTTTCCCTGCATAGTCCATTCCAAGAGTCTCCACACCAGGCCTATCGCGCCACTGCTGAAGCAACCACTCCTATCAATCCACCTGCAGTATCGATTCTACAAATTAGGCCTGTTTTCTCTCTAATTTAGAAGGTTAAGGGGTGATCTGTTCGAAGTCTTCAAGCTATTAGCAGGAAGATGGGTTAGATAAATTATTTCTACTGGGTGGGGATTCTAGAATTAGGGGCGTAGTCTGAGAATTAGGGCCAGACTGTTTGGGAAAGATGTTACGAAGCACTTTGACACACACAGGATAGTAGAGGTTTGGAACTCTCTTCCACAAATGGCAGTTGATGCTGGATCAGTTGTTAGCTTTAAATCTGAGATTGCTTAGCAAAAATTTATCTAAGGTGTTAAGGCATATGGGCCAAAAGCAGGTATATGGAGTTAGGCCACAGATGAGTATAGAAAGTCGTGAGCCATGATTTCACTGACTGGAGGAACAGGCTCAAAGGGTTGAATCCTGTTTCTCTGATATGGGTAAAAAGCAGAAAATATCCTATTGAGTCGATGATCAGTTATAATCATAATGAATGGCAGAGCAGGCTCAAGGGGCTGAATGGCCTACACTCCAATGTTCTATGTCTATTTTAGTGCCAGAGGAACTCAGCAACACGTCTTTCTGCTTAGGCAACTTGCAGCCTTGAGGTCTCAACATTGAGTTCCATAACTTCAGCAACTGACCGCATTATAATCTGTCCTTCATTTCAACACTTGAGGTCACAACTGCAGAAGGGTGTCGACAAACACTGCCTTAATTCACACACATTTTACGTCTTTTTCTTCCCCCACCATGTCTTTTGCGTGGAGCCTCTCCACCATCTGAAAAGAAAGCAAAATCCTGTGGATTATGGAAATCTGAAACAAATGCAGAGAAGACTGGAGAAACTCAGCACATCTGGCAGCATCTGTAGAGAGAGAAACAAAGTTATTGTCAAGTCTGGTATGACTTCTTTAGAACTGAATGGTGCTGGTAAATTTTTTTTATAGACAGAGGCAGAAAAGGAGCAAGGTGCAGGTTGTGGAACTCTGAAATGTCATATGGACTCAAAATGTTAACTGTTAAAAAGTACCCCTTATAACAAGGTTGTTCAACCTTTCACCAATTTTTCTCCCATTAAAGTTGGTAAGCAAATTTAAGTTATGCAAGGTTTGGTGGAACAGTGAACATGAATTAAAATCCAAAGAAATAAATTGACAATTTAAATAAGTAACAAGAAAAACCAATTAAAAATTCCAAGCAGCAGAACTAACTAAAAATCTTTTTGAACGTTTTGGTTAAGCAGCAGAGCTGTCGGGAGAGATAGACAAAGCCCCAAGTGCTGATCACCCTATTGAGACGGAGCTAAATTAAATTTTAACAAACATTGACTTGCTCAAGGTGCAATGCAGTGACTCACTGGGCTCTGCAGATGAGGAGGATTTGGTAATTCTTAACATTGGTCAACATAACAACTGGGAGCAGGAATAAACCATTCAGTTCTTGGAGTCAGCTCCAAAGTTCAATATGATCATGGCTGATTATTCACTCAGTCCCTGTTCCTGCTTTCTCCTCATATCCTTTGATCACTTTAGCCCTAAGAACTATATCTAACTTCTTCTTAAAGACATTCAATGCTTTAGCCTCAACTGCTTTTGTGTCAGAGAATTCCACAGGGTCACCGTTCTCTGGGTGAAGACGTTTCTCCTCATCTCAGTCCTAAATGGCGTACACTGTAGCCTTAGATTGTGACCTGTTCAAGAGCAGGCAGAAATGTGGAGGCAACAACCAGATCAGCCATGAAATTATTGACTGGCAGAAGTGGCTCGAGGAGCCAGAGATCCTGCTCCTAATTCATCTGTTCTCATGTTCAATGTTAGTAATAATATTAGGTTTAGGATTACAGCAATCCCCAATTTATGAATATCTGACTTACAAACATGATCCCATACAGTGGCATAATTAACGTCTGACCTATGAACATTTCCCGTGCTTTATGTTGTTCTGATTTGCATACAAATCAAATTGCAAAGACTCAAGAACTGAACCGATTTGCAACCGCGCGAGCGCCTGTACAAGTTTCCATTTGTTTAGCTCAAATTGAACTGATATGATTCCGTAAGTTGCGCCTCTAAGCAAAAAGATCTTTGCAGAATTACTTTATTTAATGGTAAAGGCAACCCAATGTTTTATTGGTCAAGTGCAATTATGCACAACATTCACGGAACATCCAGCTCAGGTTACAACAATACAAAAATAATAGATGCCCTAGAGTATAGAAAATGCTGGGGTTTCTTAAAAAAAGAAACTAGAAGATGAGGGAAGCAGATAAAAACATTAGTATGAAACATTAAGGTGTTTTAAGTTTGTTAAGTGTAACTGGATAAGCAGGGAAAGAATAGAGCCCATTAAAGACCAAAGTGACAAGCTGTATTTGGAGTCAGAAGACAGGTTTGAAATGAATACTTTGCATCTGTACTCACTGTGGAGGAGGATGGTTTAGGTACAGAAATCAACGAGGGAGCTGGGACATACTTAGCAAACTAACATTGAGAGAGGTGGTATTAGCAGTTCCAACAAATTTGAAAGTGGTTAAATATCAAGGCCCAGATGAAATGTATCCAAGGCTGCTATGGGACTCAAGGGAGGAGATTGCAGAGGCTCTGATATTAATTTTCAAATCCTCTCTGGCCACTGGAGGAGTACCAGAGGATGAGAGAACAGTTAAAGTGTTTCCATTATTCAAGACAACTCTTAGGAATAAACCAAGAAACTACAGGCCAGTGAGCCTAACATCTGTGTTGAGGAAACTATTAGAATGGACAAAATTAATCTCGACTTGAAGCAGCAAGAATTAATTAAGGATGGAGAGCATAGCTTTGTAAGGGAAGATCATGTCCGACAAATTTGACAGTTTTTTTTATGGTGATGAGGTGAATAGGTGATGGTAACACAGTCAATATAGTCTATGTGGACTTCACTAAGATCACTGTCAAGGTCTCACATGACAGACTGATTAAGCAGCAAAGAGTCCATGGGATCCAATGCAATTTGGCAAATTAGATGCAAAATTGGCTTAGTGGCAGGAAGCAGAGGGGGATAGCTGAAGGATGTTTCTGTGACTGGAAGCCTGTGTCCAGTGGTGTTCAACAGGATTCAACACTGAGTCTGTGCTGTTTGTTGTACATATTAATGATATAGATATGAAGGTAGGAGGTATGATCAGTAAGTTCACAAATGACATGAAAATTGGTAGTGTGGTAAATAGTGGAGGAGGAAACCCTCAGATGGACTGGTCAGTAGCAAATGGAATTTAATGTTGAAAAAGGGCAAGGTGATGCATTCCAGGAGGACTTTCAAGGCAAGGGAGTCCACGGTGAATGCTTGAATCTTAAGGAAGTACAGATGATCAGATGTATGATGGTGTGCACATCTATAGATCCTTGAAGGCAGCAGGATAGGTGGTTAAGGAGGCATATGGGTCACCTGCCTTTATTAGTCACGGTTTTGATGCTGTGTGTATAATATATACATACATGTGGATCTTGGCCACAGCTGAATTACCTTGTGCATTTCTAGCCACTACACTATAGGAAGGATGTGATTGCACTTGAGAGGGTGCAATGTAGATTCAGCAGGATGTTGCCTGGGCTGGAGTGATTCAGTTATGAGGTGAGGCTAGATAGTCTGGGGTTGTTTTCTTTAGAGCAGAGAAGGCCAAGGGGTGGATTTGGGATTTAACTGAGGTGTGCAAAGTTCAGAATGGCACAGGCAGCTTAGATAGGGATAAAAATAATTCATCTCTTCAGAGGATCAATAACCAGAGGGCACAGTTATAAAGGTTAGGAGGACTAGAGAGGAGTGTTTTTTTTTTCCCAACCAGAGGGTGGTGGATATCTGGAAATCACTGCCTGAAAGAGTGGTAGAGGCAGGAACTTTCAAGATACTTTAGAAGTATTTAGATGAACACAAAATGCCATAAATTACAAAGCTATAGGCCAAGTGCTGGAAAATGGGATTAGAAAAGAAGAATGATTGATGCTTGGTGTAGATGTAATGGGAAGTATATGGGAGGGGAAGGAGAGAGGGAGGGAGGTAGGTGTGTGGGGCATTGCTGGGAAAATCCCAGACAGGGATTTCACAATGGGATGAAAATTTTCAAACAGGGATTGCGAACGGAGTCAAATGCAGATCAACAAAAATAAGGACGATTGTGATAGGACTTAGTAAGAATGAGGATACGGGCAGTAGAATTTTGAACAAGCACAAGCTTGCAAAGGACTGTAAAATGGAGGGCAACTAGGAGAGAATTCAAGCAGACAAATCTAAAAGGAAACAAAGAGGTGTTCAGGAGATGAGCTGAAGGAAGGATAGTGGTGGCAGTTGATAGATTTGTAAAGAACAACTGTCAGAAGCTCAGCTCAAGATGACAAATATAGGAAACAGCCCTAGTGAAGACAGCAACCAGTATGTACATTTTTTAAATTAATTTTATTTTGAAACATAACAACAATATGCGCTTTGAACAGAAGATGCTATCAAATTTTTTTAAATTCTAAAATTCAGGTGTCAACATTGAGCGCAATTTGTAAAATTATTTTAAATACAAGTGCACATTTTCTTTCGGAAAACAGGATTAACAGTCGAAATGTCACACAGAGTAAGTAAACCTTCATTGAAACATTCACACAATCAGGAGCTTATCACAGAAGGAGCCTAAACGAACTGACCCCAAAAATCTTCATAAAGAGCTGTTTGTAGACAATGCAGAGGTTTCAGTTAAAGTTTGGTGGAATTTGGCTAATACACCTCACTTTTGTTTATTGTAACTGAATACCAGTGGTCAGGCAATGATCGAGGGAGGTGTTGGTAGGAAGATACAAATCAAACAAACATCACAATCAACAGCAAAAAAAAATCATTTAAATAATTTACTCTTGTTTCTGGCCAGCAAAAATAAAGTTTGTGCTGTAGCAGATAAATATTTATTTTCCTTGTTTTGTTGCATTTCTGATGCACTGTGTTGATTGAGGTTTAGTTTTTGATGAAAATACAATAAACCTGTCACTGATTAAATGGCCAGCCTCAGTCATGGAACAAGAGCCAAACCATAAGCAATGCAAAAATACGTTGTACTGGCTCTTACATGCAATACATTCCAGTTGATCTACATCATGCATTAGTAATCATTCAACTCCTCCTACACTATAATTTAGTGTTGCGATCGGTTTTGTTGCTGCCTTTATATCCTTTCCCAAATAATTTAAAAAGACATAATCAGCTCTACAGAGCCACGACAGGCAATATATCCCTCAGTCCTGCTGTCAGATGGCACATGGTTTGCTACAGTTTACATACAGTAACAGTCACAAACAATATAGTTTCATTGTATTAGGATCCTATGGCAGTTGAAGTAATATCACTAGCTTTGGTCACTCATGTTTCAAAGAGATTAGCTCTTGTACTGATCACTAAATGCCATCCTCACGTCCAGCCACAAACGCTTGCAAGGAAAATCAACCAACTGTTGCCTCATTCCTTTCCCTCTCTTCTTAACAACTGCCTCTTGGTCACACACACATACATTCCTATCTGCAAAGAAACAAGCTGTGCAGAACACGCTAAGGGCCACTCTTCACTCTGTGCACAGAAGTACTTTAGCTCTCCACGAGCCTGGACAATCTGATCTGAGCCAGGTAGACGTGTAATACTGCCCAGTTGGATCACTGGCCTGCCAATCTGAGACTAACCACGTCCTTGCACTTCTCCACCTGGTTCTTGCAAACGATAGAAAGTTTACCAATGTCGTTCCTACCACTGGTTGCAAGTGTCATGGGAAAGGAAGGCTTTCAAATAAAGTCTTCCAACTCAACAGTCTAATCCCCATTTGCCCACAAACTGGGGCAAGTGCAACAACTGGGCTATATTCAGATGCACCACGTTTTAAGACTTCTGCACTCCAATCCCGATATCAAAAACAAAATCTATTACAACCAGCACCATTTAAGAGAAGCAAAGTTCATCATAAGGCAAATAGACAACATAACAATAATTGCCGTTGGGAAAAACATCATTCAATAGGAGGCATTTATTCAGTCTCTCTATAGTGTCATTATGACCCGTAGGGTTCTGTCATATGAATCAAAACACTGATCACCACATCTAATTATAAACACCACAGTTCTAAGCATTTGCAATTTACATTAAATCAATTCTAAAGTAATACTGAATATTGTCAAAAAAGCACCTTCAGCTGCACGCTTATTTTAATGTTTGGTTCTCCAATCACCCTTCTCTTGACAGGTATTGTTGGGCAGTGAGAGAGAGAACGACAGAAGTATGTACAAATGGACAGACAGTATGTGTACACAAGACAGTTATGAAACATCGTTGGGGTGGAAAAAGAGACATAGAACAAATTTACAGAATGTGTATAATAGAAGCAGAGAAAGTAAAAGGGAGACAGACTGATTGTCAGTGAATGAGAAGCTGGAAGATGCCAATAGATATTGTACAAGAGAGACAGTTTATTTGTCTCTGATAGAAGGCAGGAGAAGGGTAAAAGGAGTGTGAGGAGGAAAGGTGTAAGAGATAGATACACAGGAGGCAAGTTCGTATGCAGCATAAAAACTCAAAGGAAATGGTCTAAATCTGGGATCAATACTGTAATTTTACTGCAGAGTTTGTTTCTTTTGTGAGAGCATAAATGCAAACCCTAGTGCTTTGCTGTTGACTATTTACTGGAATTGGGAGGATTCACTAATTTCAGGGATTAATGGGGCAACTGTAAAAAAAACAATATTGAAGAGCCACATTAGAAGTATGACTTGTTTTAGTTAACAAGGAAAACTAATACTGCATTCATTAGATCCTAATCAGTTACATTGATTTTGTGTTGTATATTATCTGTCCATTGATACTGTCATTCCAAAACATTTCCATATACAATGAGAATAAGCTGAATCAACATTCATCTGAAACAACATAACCCCCTCAAAACATCAATAGTTTGATTATATTTGTTATATTAAATTTTTCAATTTCTCAGCCCATAATCTGGAGGGTTTTCACCTTTGATACAATCTTGTCACACAACAGATGTGAATTCACACCTGAGCAACAATTAGGAACACGAGGGAACAGAATTTGTGCCATGGTAGTGAGTAACCTTTGCGGTCTCAAGCATCACGAGTGAAGTAGGACAATACTAAGTGCTGTCCCTAAAACCATCCAGCCATTGCAATGTGACACTGCTCCTTAATCATGTCCAAACTAACTGGGGCTTCTTAATGGCGTCCAATTTTACTCCAAGACCCCCCACCTCCATTCACAATATGTGGGGTGTCTGACACTGAGACACATAGTCAAGGTAAAAGGAGGAAATGGGGAAACAAGGTTAAGGCTGGGATCAGCAAAAGCTGGGTTAACACAAAAAGAAAAAATAAAATTAGCATACTAAGTACAGAAATCTTGTGACTTGAAATGATACTTAAAGAATAAATTGAAATGTTCCCTTTGTGTGAGGGATGGGTATGGGGAGAGTATGATAGCTTAGTCCTGGAGTTCAAAATTCCACTTTGCTATTGGCAGAGGACAGTGTCCGAGTTCCAAGCCATCCAACTCAAAGCACACAGGAGGGACCTAATTTTAAAGTTGGAACAACTGGAAATTCAGGGGTCATGTTTGGAAAAGAAAGTATTTACATAAGTGGAAGCAGAAGTCTCAAAAAAAAAATCAAGGCCTGGAGTCAGCAAACAAGGCTCAAGTGGCTGAATGGCCTTCTCGTGTTCATTTGACTTATGGGGATTGGAAGTTGGGAAGGGGCTGTTTTGTATCTAAGTGCTGTTGCCTCATTAGTGGATGAATCTGAATCCTGGCACATGTTGGTATCAGAAACTCTGAGTATATGGAGGTTGGTTGGGATGGAGATTTAAACTCTATACCCCACTGCTGGACAGGCATTGGAGTCAAAAACATTCGATTCCCCAGCAAAATTATTTGCGTTGGTAGAGCCTGCACGGAGTACTAGCAATAAACACAAATGCCTTTTACTTAACTTCTGGCAGAACAAGATAGGATTACCATTCTTCCCCGCCATGAGAAGACAAACAACAATTCCCTTTATTAGGGACTGACGAAGTAGTCGGAAAAACGTGCATCAGGGCATCAAATGCAGAGAGGAAGAGAGTGGCCACAACACAATGCTTTAAACCATGGACGTCACATCACAAAGCCAGACTGGGAAGCTATAACCAACAAGATAAGTAAGCTACCAAGATACTGAGCAGTTACAGTAGCAAGTACAATAGGCATTTTCACTGCAGGAATGTGGACAGTTTCACCCAATCAGCAGGATTTTAATTCCAATTAATGCTATATGTTTAATTATCAATGTTTCTCTTTGTCTCTACCTAGCACTGAAGAAAACTCTCTACTGAACTTGCAGCTCTCCGCTTCATTCCGATTCTCGTAAGCTTGAAGAGTCCCAGGAGGGACCAGCACTGCAATGGCCAAATGCAAGCAGATCAAGAGCTTCAGTAACCGGAAAGGAAGACCCTTCCAATGTTTGGTGGGTGAAGAGTAGCAAAAACATTCACACCTTAAAACACATGGCCGGCAATGCCAGTGCAGGTGGAGGGGAAGGTGTGTAACCAAGGAAAGCCATGCTGTCAGACCAACAAAAACAAACTTGCAGCACTTTGCACCATAACAAATCACTTACCTAATTATCAAAAAAAGAAATTTTAAATATACCTACTGGATACTGATTTAACCCCCAGACGATTCTGGTATCGTGCAAACAGTGAAAATATAAATGGTGACATTTCTGCACTCATTTTATCACAAACAGCTAATTATCAACTGCCTATTGTATGAGAGTGCACAACAAACTCAATTATGGAATGTGATTATCAGGGCTGTAGCTTCAATCAGTGGGAATAACAGGAATGGGAACTGAAAGTGTTGGTCCTGCCCAGTTATAATATTCAACTTTAATGAGCTTTTAAAAAAAAAGTACTAATAAGTGTTGGGATAAATTCCAAAATCTGAAATGACCCAGGTCAGAAATCACAATTTCTTGAAATCACTGCTGACCCTGGTGATGGAAACGCTGAGTGTACTTCATTGATGTTCAGGTCAATAACACTTTTAAAACAAAGGTGTTAACACAAGGGGTGGTAGTAGGCAAGATAGGGACTACCCAAGGATGTTAGCTATAGTCACGTCATCAGTCCTACCATCATTGTTACAAGGGAAACTCTTAGAAGAGATGCTGGGATGGTTCAGTATTAAATATGAGGACAGATTAAAGAACAGTACTAAAAGCACAGGGGTCCAGGTGGTTGAAGACAGCTGAATTATGCTTAGCCAATGTGATTGGTTCGGTAGCTCATACCAATATGACTAGTCAATCACCAACAGTTAGGAGGCAGCTTTAAAGATCAGGTGTGATCATTTCAGACAATATTTCTCTACAAATGCAAACTGCTTCTGCACAGTTTTTATTACATTCATCAGGTGCTGGCAGGATGATTTATAAACATTTCTTCAAAAGGCATCCGAATCAAAGTGGGAGTTTTCTAAACAATCCTGGTGTTAAACCACTTAAAATAAGTTGGGGGGGGTTGATTTAAAAGAATTGAGATGGTTGTGGCTGATTTCATGCAACCATTTGGACTCACCCAAAGACCCTCAAGCTTAACCCCTTCTTTGCAACACTAAAAAAAGAGATAAAGGACTTCATTTGGGAGACTAGTATGCAGTAGAAAGCTTAAATACAAGTTTAATGATAGTGATATTGATCTGACTCAGCGAGGTCTACTAAATCTGTTTCTCTGCTGAGTATCAATCATAGGCTCTGATGCAACAGCTCAGACTTTAAAGGAACAAGGTGTTCTGCACTTTGCTCGAATCAGCAGCAAATAGTCTGAAAGCCGGGTCAGTTATTTTAATATAGCCACAAGTGCAGAAAGCTTCTGCATTGATTCCAATGGCGCGCAGAGGAGATGCCAGGACATCAAGAAGCGAGATCAACCAGCACAACGTTTCCTTCAGACCCCGAGATAATTTGGGTCAGTCACCTCCTAGTCTCCAATAACATCACCATAACTTTCAGGTCTTAGGTCATAATGCTGTGATACTGAAGATCCAGGAAACTTCACTGAATCTCAGGATGTAGTGAAGAGCTTACAGTTTGCATCTCAAAGAAGATGGACTGTGTTTTAGTTGGTACTGGATCATTCAGCTTGTAATGACTGAGCTCTCGGCTACTGATTTAAGGTTAAATTAGACTACAACAACTCCAACACAGACAGCACAACAGAAAACAACCAAGACAGTGTGGCAGAACTGGGCTTTTCCTTCTTTAGTTCTGTGATATGGGTTTATTAATTTATCTCACTACTGTACTCTATCATTGGAGTAAATTTCATTATCTTCATTCAGAGTGCAATTACTCATGTCTTGCTCAGCACCATCAGTGCAGATCCCTTGATAGTGGAGAAAGGAAAGGAGATGAAAAGATTTGGTGGGGGAAAGAGGTGGGGTAGGAGTCACAGGATTGCACAGTACAAAGTTAAAGACAACTTTAGCCACACACTTCCCAGTGGGTATGGAGACATTTTCCCAGAAGGCACTGCAAAGGCGGGTTTGGTCACTTTCCCACCATATTGTCACGTGTGTGCCCATGTGCTCCTGTAGGTCCACATGTGCTCGTCTGTCAAAGATTGTGATTATGTCAGAGTGTGTGGGGCGTTTCCTGGAATATTGAGCGGTTTTCAACTGCCACTACGCAGAATCCTGGAGTTCTTTTGCTTTCTTTAGGATCAGATCAACATCAGAAATCGGATAATCCTGTCGATGGAGAAAAGAAAACACAGTCAGCGATAACACACAGGTGACATCTGGACATGTGCATTTATCAAAATACAGGCATTGTCAATACCTTCAAAAAAAAAAAAAGGAAATTTATATATCATTTTCAGGACATGCAAAATCACTTGTATGAAGTCATTCTTTTGAGGTGCAGTCACAGTTATAATGTTGGAAATGTAGCAGCCAGTTTGCGCTCAGCAAGCTCCCACAAATACCAAGATGACAATGACTAAATGATTTTTGTAACATTCTTTCAGTGGATTCTGGAGACAAAGCCCCTGTTCTTCAAAATAATGGCCACAGTGTACTCTGTGCTCAAATGTGGAGGCCTCTGTGCAGTACAATACTGCAGTGGGAGTGTCCTGGGTTCAAATCTCTGGAGTGACACTCAAACCCAGAAACACAAAGTTAAAGCTTCTCCCCACTGATCAACGACTGACACAAACATTCAACCAAAAAACATTGCATCATTGCAAGTAAACCATCCTGGGTAAGACAGGCATTAATTTGAACAATTACCATTTATTTATATTGCTACTGGTCTAATTGTATTTTCTGCTAAAAGCAAAGAATTGTGGATGCTGAAATACAATCAAAGTTCTGGAGAGACTCAGATCTGGCAAAATTGCCTGTAGTGCCCAGGGATGTGTAGGCTAGCCGTGGAAAATGCAGGGTTACAGGGAAAGGAGGGCGGGGGTGGCGGAGGCGAGTCTGGGTGGGGTGCACTTCAGAGGTTCGGTACGAATTAATGGGCCAAATGGTTTGTTTCCACACTGTAGGGATTCTATGATCTGGTAGCACCTGTGGGGAGAGAAACAGGTAATGTTCTGACGCGAGTATGACTTCTTTGGAATCTGGAGATGCTGTCAGATCTGCTGAGCTTCGCCAGGATTGGATTTGTGTTTCATTTCCTGCTGCCAGGTTTCAATAACCCTTTAGGTTCTGGCGCTCAGCGTAGCCAGGTTTTCTTTGCTCGTACTGAGCTGTAGTTAAGTGCATGCTAAATCACTTTTGGTTATAACCAATGCTTCCCGAAGCCCTAGGTGCAGCAACTGGAAACAGCTTCATCAGTCGGTGCATAATTGGGTCTGTCTGGATCACAGAATCAGCCAACACAAGAGGTGGCCATTCAGGCCTGTGCTAGCTCTTTGGAAGAGCTATCCAATTACCTCCAATGCCCCCTCCCCAGTTCTTTCCCTGTGATGCTGCTCTCTTTTCAAGTATTTATCCAGTTCCCCTATTTAAAATTACCACTGAATCTGCACCAGACCCACCTAACTCAGTGTGAACAAACAACATTCTTATCTTGCCTCCCGTATGTTGTCTCGTGTACAGCATAACTTGAGTGCGATCACTCACATACAGAATAAATTCTCCACCTTACATACAACCACAAAACTGAGATATTAGTTGGTAGCGTCAGCCACACACCCCTTACCCTCCAAAGGGAGGAAAAAAGCTTTTCACTGATTAAAGGAACATTTTCAGAAGAAGATTTCAGAACAAATTAGCTTTCCTTTAGCATTTGGTGGTAGTATTTTCTTTCCTGGTCCTCAAATTTAAGCCAATGTGTATTCGACCACAATTCCCAATTAATGAGATAGCATTCATAGTTGAGATAACAAGGTGTAGAGCTGGATGAACACAGCAGGCCAAGCAGCATCAGAGGAGCAGGAAGGCTGATGTTTCGGGCCTAGACCCTTCTTCAGAAAATTCATAGTTGGTTGTATTTGATTCTATCAGAATCATGGGTTGATAGGGTAGACTTCTTCCATATGCAGAGATGGGATTTAGAGAAAAACTAGCAGACATCAGATATTCACTAATAAGCTGTTTAAGAAATTCAGGAAAAACTTGGAAGAAAACCTGACCTTGTAACACGGGGAAAAACTCAAGTTGCTACATTCTATCCACACTCCTTACACTCCAGAAACCTGATCAAATCAGTAGAAAACAAAAGGAGAAGCTTTTGAAATGTTGGTGCTAAGGCATGTGCTAAAAATCCCAAAAATAAACCATTAGGCAAATGGGGAACTTGAAACTGCAAGAGCAAAAGGAACTTTTTTTTTTAAAAAGAAGGAACTGACATTCCAAAAAGGAAATGTCAATATTTTGGCCATTTGATCAGAACTGGAAAGCTAAAGAAATCTCTGCTATAGGCCAAAGTGCAGGGTCAACATAATGTAGCGTAGTTGGGAGGATAAATGTCACCGAGGGCTTGTGGACAAACTACAATCAATCATAGAACATAGAACAGTACAGGCCCTTCGGCCCACGATGTTGTGCCGAACTTTTACCCTAATCCTAAGGTCTAACCAACCTCCACCCCTACCTTATACTATCATCCATATGTCTATCTCATAGCTGCTTAAATGCCCCTAATGAGGCCGACTCCACTACCCTCTCCGGCAATGCATTCCACGCCTCGACCACTCTCTGAGTAAAGAACCTACCTCTGACGTCTCCCCTATATCTACCTCCACTCACTTTAAAACCATGCTCCCTTGTAATAGCTACCTCCACCCTAGGAAAAAGTCTCTGGCTGTCTACTCTATCTATACCTCTGATCATTTTGTACACCTCTATCAAGTCACCTCTCGTCCTTCGCCGTTCTAAAGAGAAAAAGTCCTTGTAAGACCTTCCCTCCATTCCAGGCAACATTCTGGTAAATCTCCTCTGCACCTTTTCCAACGCTTCCACATCTTTCCTGTAATGAGGCAACCAGAACTGGACACAATACTCCAGATGTGGCTGAACCAGGCTTTTGTATAGCTGGAGCATAACCTCATGGCTCTTGAACTTAATCCCTCTATTAATGAAAGCTAACACACCGTACGCCTTCTTAACAACTCTATCCACCTGGGTGGCAGCTTTCAGGGAACTGTGGACATGAACCCCAAGATCCCTCTGCTCCTCCACACTGCCAAGAATCTTTCCGTTAATCCTGTATTCTGCTTTCAAGATTTTCCTTCCAAAATGAATCACCTCACACTTTTCAGGGTTAAACTCCATCTGCCACTTCTCTGCCCAGCTCTGCATCCTATCAATGTCCCTTGTAGAACAGCCCTCCGCACTATCCACAATGCGACGCACCTTCGTATCGTCCGCGAACTTACTAATCCACCCTTCCACTCCTTCATCCAAATCATTTACAAAAATCACAAATAGAAGAGGACCCAGAACAAATCCTTGTGGTACACCACTCGTGACTGAGCACCATGTTGAATATTTTCCGTCCACTACCACCCTTTGTCTTCTAAGGGTCAGCCAATTCTGAATCAAATCTGCCACATTTCCCCCTATCCCATGCCTCCTTACCTTCTGCATGAGCCTACCATGGGGAACCTTATCAAACGCCTTACTTAAATCCATGTATACCACATCCACTGCTCTACCTTCATCCACATGTTTGGTCACCTCTTCAAAGAATTCAATAAGGTTTGTGAGGCATGATCTACCCCTCAAAAATCCATGCTGACTATCACGAATCAAACTGTGCCTTTCCAAGTGATCATAAATCCTATCTCTCAGAATGAAGATGGCACAAGACAGATACACGTGACATACTATGATGGCAGCTTACCTGGCAGGGTTAGCTACAAGTAGCAACAAGTTAGAATATGGAACTCACTATCATGGAGAGTAGCTGATGGGAATAATGTACTCTGGATGCATCTAAGAGGAATCTGGATAAACACAAGGGAGGAAGGAATGAAAGATTATATTGACAGGGTGAAATCAAGTTAATGGGAGGAAGCTCAGACAGAGCACAAACACTGGCATTAAATCCATTCTGCGCTCCAAGTTCACTGGATTCAGTGTTGAACACTGGGGCACGATGACCGAATCCTCTATCAGTAATGCTGCTGTCAAACCTTCAATGGACTAACAATACATTAAAAATAAAATCTGGTAAAAAACAGAAAATATTTTGGAGATTCCTTTTACTAAGAAAGGAAGAGAAGGAAACAAAAGGAGGACCGCTAAAACTGCCTGAGAAAACACCCAGAGTGAACAGAATTAAAAAATGATGGTGCAGTCAGAAGCTAATTTAAACGGAGGACCTCAGGAATAATAGTATTTTTTCCACCCCCATTTGGGACATGGTCAACCAACTCAAGGCTGGAAAGAAGTTCAAGCTCATCTGCAATTTATAGCTGGAGAAAAGGAAAAATAATTATTGAAGAGTCTGGAATTCAATATCTCTTCCACTAATTGAAGACATGACTTTAAATGAATGGGCTAATTAAAGCATTGAGGAAAAAGTGAAATTGTTAACATTTTTTCCACAGGATGTAGGTATCACCAGCTCAGCCAGCATTTGTTACCTATCCCTAATTTCCCTAGACCAGTGCGGATTGCTAGGGCCATTTCAGAGGGCAGTGAAGAGTATACCACATTGTTGTGGGCCTGGAGTTACGTGTATGACAGACAGAGCAAATCATGGCACATTTTTTTCACTAAGAAGGACATTAGTGAGTCAGATAGGATTTTACAACAATCACCGAGACTAATTTTATATTCCAGGTTTATCAGGTTGAAGCTACCATATTGGGATGAGTCCACGACTCCAGAACATTTGCCAGCCTGTGTATTACCAGCCTACAACATTACAACAGCACCAGCATCTCCGCCAACCACGCAAATGCTTCTACTTTACATATCTGACACTGTCTCACAAGAAAACACAACCAAGGATCCTCAAACATGCCTCAATATTTCTAGGGAATGGTTACTGGATTGGAAAACAATGAAACAAGAATGAGATGGGGTAGAATTAGCCATTCAGTTCATCAAGTCTGCTCTGCAATTTAATGAGATCATGGCTGATCTGATCATCCTCACCTTCACTTTCCTGCCCTTTTCCCATTACTTCAATTCCCTTACAGATTAAAAATCTGTCTCAGCCTCAACACTCTGTGCAGTAAAGAATTTCACAGATTCGCTACCCTCAGAACTAATTCCTCATCTCTGTCCTAACTGACTGACCCAGTTATACATCATTCCCTTTGAAATAAAGGCCTTTCCTATTACCCACTGAATGTAGATGCTATCTTTTTTTGAATCACACACAATGACCCTCAAATTCCAGTGCTGTAGCTTTCTGCAGCCTTTCTCCACCAAATATTCAGCTCTTCTATTCTTCCTACCAAAGTGTGTAACTTCATATTTTCCACATTATATTCCATTTGCCAAGTTTGTGCCTTCCGACTTCATCTGTCTTGTAGACTGTGTGGCACCCTCACAACTCGCCTTCCCACCTATTTGTTATTTGCAGATTTGGTTACTGTACATTCACTTCGTTATCCAGCTCATTGATATACGTTGGAAATATTGAGGCTCCAGCCAAAATTCCGTCTAATTTTCCTATTGGCTGTGTGGGCCTCCAAGGTCCATGTGTAGTAGCAACTTCTGCAGCCAGAAGTCAATGCCAGAATGGGTCGACATTGATGGCAGAACATCAGAGCAGCTGCACGTGGCTGTGGTTTAGAGGGAACATTGACCCTGGCACTAAGACCCGCTCAGGCTGCTGCCCTGAAAATGTCCCCTTTATCCCACAGCTTTCTACTGGTTAGCCCATCCTCTATCCATGCTAATACAGTACTGCCAGCACAAGTCAATGGAGGTTCGGGTGAAGTGTAGAAAGTGCAAAACGAAACTTAAGAAAGCAAAGAGAGGGCACGAAAAACACTGACAGGTAAGATTAGGGAGATTCTCAAGATATTCTATAAGCATATTAAAGGGAAGAGAGTAGGACCCATTAGGGACAATCTGTGTGTGGGGACAGAGGACATTGGCAGGGTATTAAGAGCATAATTCACTTCTGTCTCTACTCTGGAGGAGGATATGTGCACAGAATTTGGGGAGAAGGACAGAGATTCTTGAACATTGACATTGAGGGAGGAGGTATTGGAGGTTTTGGCAGATTTAAACAAAAAAAAAAAAAAAGGACAAATCCCAACATCAGGATTATTTGCACCCCAGGTTGCATGGGAGGTGGAGGAGGAAATTATAGGGGCTCTGATTCAAATTTTTAATTCATCTCTGGCCACAGGGGAGGTACCAGAAGACTGGAGGACAGCTGATGTGGTCCCACTTTACGAAGAATGGTAGGGATAACCATGGAATTACAGATCACAGTCTCACAGTGGTGGTTGGGAACCTATTGGAGACTATTCTGAAGGAGAGAATTAATCTCCACTTGGGGAGACAAGGTTTGATCAGGGATAGTCAACATGGCTTTGTCAGAGGGAGGTCATGCCTAATAAATTTGGTTAAATTTTTAGATCTGGTTGAATTTGATTGAATGTGAGGGTGTGATCAAGTGTCTAGATTAGGGTAGTGTAGTTGATACGGATTTCAGCAAAGCCTTTGTAAAGGTCCTACGTGGAAGACCGATAAAGAAGATAAAAGCTCAACGGTCCAGAGTAACTTGGCAAGACGGATCCAAAATTGGCTTAGTAGAAGGGACCTATGTTACTGGATGCCAGTGTGCAGTGGCATATCACAAGGATCAGTGATGGATCCCTTAGTATACACGTGAGATATATACACAATATAGATGAGAACATGAGCAGGAGGATGAGATATTAGCTTGCAGATGACATGAACGTTGGCCAAGCGGTTAAATTTATGTATCCTCGTTATTGACTCTTTAACTAAGAGAGGCAGCTGTCCTCTTTCCACCCTGTACATGCCCCCTCAAAATATTACACACCCCATCAGGGATCCCTTCCCCCTGCAACCTTAGACATAGACAGACTGGTCAGATGGGCAGATCAGAGACAGATGGAACTTAACCCAGAAAGGCCTCAAGTGATGCACTTTGGAAGACATGACAAGACATGGAAATACTCAATGAATGGTAGGACACCAGGAAACTCAGAGGAACCTTGGAGATCATGGAAGGTGGCAGGGCAGGTGAATCGTGTGATTAAGGTGGTATATACGGGACACATGCCTTTATCAATTATGGCACGGATTATAAGAGCAGGAAGTTTGTATGGGAGCTCTATAAAACTTTGGTTAGGCCACAACTGGAGGTACTGTGTGGTTGCCATACCATGGGAAGATGTGATTGCACTGGAGGAATTCAGAGGAGATTCACCAGGAAGTTGACTGGAATGAAACATTTCAGCTTTGAGGACAGGCTGGACAAACTTGGGTTGTTTTCTTTAGAGCAGAAAAGGCTGATTAAGATGCATCAGATTGAGAGACATGGACAGAGTAGAGAGGAGAAACTATCCCTCTTAGATGAAGAGTCAAGAATGAGGGGGGATAATGTTTAAGATGACAGGCAAGATGTTATAGGAATTTGAGGAAAAATGTTTTCACCCAGAGTGTGGTAGGAGAGTGGAATGCTATGCCTGGGAGGCTAGTAGAGGCAGGTAAACTCACAACATTTAAAAAGTATGTGGACTAGCACATGAAATGTCCTAACATTCAATGCTCTGGGCCAAGTGCTGGAAAAGGAGATTAGTGTAGACAGGACAACGCAGACTTAATGGCCTGAAGGGTCTGTGCTGTATGACTCCTAGACATGGACGCTATAGAATCATACAGTCAGATGTACAGCAGGAAAACAAGCCCTTCGGTCCAATTCGTCCATGCCAACCAGATATTCTACATTAATCTAGTCCCATCACCCAGCATTTGGCCCATATCTCTCTCAACCCTTTCTGGTTATGTACCCATCCCGATGCCTTTTATGTGTTGTAATTGTACCAGCCTCCTCTGGCAGCTCATTCCACATACGTACCACCCTCTGCATGAAGAAGTTGACCCTCGGGTCCCTTTTAAATCCTTCCCCTCTCGCCGTAAACCTATGCCCTCTAGTTTTGAACGCCCCTATCCTGGGGAAGAGACCTTGGCTATTCACACCATCCATACCCCTCATGATTTTATAAACTTCCATAATTTCCTTATCGAATGCCTTTTAGAAACCCAATTCTATTACATCGATTGGTTCTCCTTTATCTAACCTGTTTATTACCACCACACAAAATTCAAATACATTTCTCAGCCATTTTATCCCCTTCATAAAGCCACACTGACTGCTGATCATAGTACGCATTTCTAAATGTGCTATTACAGCCTTAATAATAAATTAACATCCTCCCAATCACAGATGTCAATGTAACTGGCCTAAAGTTAACATGTTGTCTCTATCCCTGTGAATATAGGTATTACTTTGGCAGCTTTGTAATCCTCTGGGTTTTGTTTTCATCATCAAAGGACTCTTGGAATATTACTATCTATGTAACTGCTGTTTCTGTAGTCTGTTATATCCGGAGATCCATCAAGGGACTTAGTAGTTTATTAGCCTCATTAGTTTTCCAAGTACATTTCCTTCCCACATTTTGCTTTTGATTCATCACTCTACTGTGGCAACCTTTGCAAAGTATTGATCAAATCATCTGCCGTGCCAATTATATCATGGGTTTCATCTCCCCTTATTAACAATAAAAATAGAAAACGCTACAGGAGGTCAGGTAGCATTTGTGGAAAGACAGGGAGTGACAAAATTCTGAAGTTGTCCTTTTGGGAAGGAAATCTGCCACCCTGACCTGGTTTACACTCGACTCCAGACCCACTGATATATAATTGACACTTAACTGCCCACTGCAATCCTATGAAAGCCACTCAGTACAAGGGTAACAAATTCCAGCCTTGCTGGTGACAGCCACAATCCATAAAAGAATTTTTCTAAAAATCCTCACCCTCAGCATTAAATGGCCTCCCCCTTACTCTGAGGCCATTGTCCCTGGATCTAGATTTAGCAGCTGGGGGAAAATCATTGTGTCTTCATCAACTCTATTACACCATATGAAACATTTTTAAAGCTTTGATGAGATCACATCTTATTCTTCAAAACTTTCGTGGTTGTAGGCCTAATTTTCTCAATCTCTCAAGACAACCCCATCATCCCAGGGTTCACTTGGTTGAAATATTGGCAATGGAGGTTCACCAATCAGTTATTGACCTATGCTTTAAGACATCATCCAACGTAAATTATCAGACAGTCTGCCTCTACCACCCTTTTAAATAAGCTTTCTTTTAAAAAAGAAAAGAAAAAGGGCTAATAGGCCACTTGGTTCTCTTTTGCTCTGGTTCCAACTTACAACCTCTTTTAACAAAGCATCATAATTCCCTCCTTTAGCTATTCCCATTTTTTTTTGAGGGTAATTCTGTTGACACATGCCATTCAAAAACTGACCAGCAGGTGGTGTACAAGGGTCCATACTCACCCACAGACTAGGTAACAACACAAAGTGTGAACTGGTGTGAATCCAAAGGTGGTTTACGCTACAGCACATCATGGCATTGGAATACTACATAGATAGACCCTGCTGTCTACTGTGCTTCTCAGTGTTACATGTTAGACACTCAAAAATCTCCATAACCTTCAGGAGGAAGCAGCTTACTTGATCATGGCCCCATTCAACCCCTTAAACATTCACTCCTTCCATTGCTGACCCACAGCAACAGAGTGTACCAACTACTTCCTGGACAGTGACAACTTACCAAAACTCCTTCCACAAAACTTACCAACCCCATTACCACTTCCACCTGAAAGGACAAGGGCAGCAGATACAAGGGAACACCACCCCCTGTAAGTTCCTCAAGTTTTTCCCGATCCTGACTAGGAAATGCATCACTGTTGC
>NC_063359.1:39649088-39652689 GCF_021869965.1 Rhincodon typus | reverse complement strand
GCATATGATATCGGGCGTTCTTCTCCATTAGGCTACCAGTGAGCCAATACTATTCCAGTGCCATTTGTGGAGGCATGCAAGTCAACACTACCACTTGCTTCGGATCGTAATGGGCCAACACGTTAGATGACGATAGCTGCTTTTCACTTCACTAAACACTACTTCCTGGCTACACGACCATTCCCATGGCTGACCCTTTTGCAATAGCAGGTGTAAGGGTGTCAAGATGGAGGCCAGGTTACGTATGAATTTTCCGTCATAATTCACTAACCTGAGGAAAGACCTAAGCTCTGGTACAAATGTGGGAGCTGGGGCCCCTTTGATCGCCCTCACTTTATCCTCCAATGAGTGTAACCTGGTTTTGTCGAGTCTGTAACCCACATAGGTCACTTGGGGTGCCTGAAACACATTTTTCCCTTCTAAGGCGCATACCTGCCTGGGAGAAATGTTTAACCACTACATCCAATTCTCCAAGTGCTGTTTATTGATCTTCTCTGTTATTCGTACGTCATCCAGATAAATGGCAACCTGGGGTAGCTGTTGTAAAATGTTCTCCACAGTCCATTGGAAAAGGGCACAGACTGATCAAATCCCAAATGACAATCTTGTATATCGACATAAACTGTTATGGCCATTAATTATAGCGTACCTCTGGTACTCCTCATACAGTCACAATTGCATGTAGGCCTGACTCATGTTCAGCTTCGTAAAGAACAGTACACCCCCCACCCCCGCCAACTTTACGTACAAGTCCTCTATGCCAGGAATTGGGTATTTATCTAGCTGCGAGAACGGTTTACTGTTTGCTTAAAATCCCCACAAAGGTGAAATGAACGACCGGTGCTGCCCATTCTGCAAACTGCATTGGTTTGATGATTCCTTCGCTGTCGAGTCTCCTGATTTCTACTTCTACTTTTGCCTGCAAGACAAATGGCACCGAGCAGGGCTTGCAAAATCTCAGAATTGCTTCCTAGTCAACATGTAAAGTAGCTTTGGCCTCTTTGATAGTCACCAGTCCTTCCTGAAAAACCCCTTGGGCAACTGTCTGTGTGGAGTTTACACATTCTCCCCATGTCTGCATGGGTTTCCTCTGGGTGCTCCGGTTTCCTCCCACAGTCAAAGATGTGCAGGGAACATGGATTGGCCATGCTAAAGTGCCCATAGTGCCCAGGGATGTTTAGGTTAGGTGGGTTAGACATGGGAAATTAGTGGAATGAGTCTGGGTGAGATGGTCTTCAGAGGGGTGGTGTGGACTTTGGGCTGAATGGCCTGTTTCCACATGTAGGGATTCTATGGTTTTATGATTCTAGAATTTCACTAGGACTTCACTAAGGCAGCCATTTTCTAATTGAAAAATGTTCAGCCATTCTAGATGAATCTTTCTCAACCAGCTCCACTCCAATAGGTTTGGGCCCGAGCCTTTTACTAACATCAATGGTAATTGCATCAACTGTTTCTCATAGGAGACCAGAACCCAAGTCGTACCCTTAATCTGCAACACTTCCCCAGTGTATGTTCTCAGTTTGGCTGAGCTCTTGTGCAAACTTAAGGGTTGGAGTCCTGAGTGAAACTTGTTACAGACAGATTCTGCAACCACAGATACAGCTGCGCCGGTATTGACCTCAGTGGGAACTGGGCGACCATTTAACCAAACATTAATTTTAATCAGTTCTGATTTGGACATCGCTAAGCAATTTAATTGTTCCAACCCACATGTAGGGGGACTTTCCAGGGTATGTACTCTCCAGAGTATTGGCCTATGAGTTTTCTTAATCAAGTCAGGCCTTGTAGGACTCCTTTGTTTTCTCGAGTCCACATACTTGGCTTACAAGTCCAGATCTTGAAGAACTTTTTAGCCACTTGTTGTGCTGTAGGCTGGCCTATGGTGCCTGTGCTCAGGATATGTCCTACTTGAGGCTCTGCAATTGCCTACACTCAAGTGGTGTTCCCCAAGCTCAGTCGGAGAGGTCAGGGGGTCCACTTCTATCGGGATGCTCTGTAGATCCCATGCTCCACTTGCCACATATTTTAATGACAAAGCCAGTTGTATTGCCTGTTTGAAGTCCAGTTGGGCTTTAGCTAGTAGACGCTTCTGCATGGTTATGTCATTAATCCCACATACCAAACAGTCTGTCAGCATCTCATTCAGGGTTAACTCAAAATCACATGCCTTTGCTAGTGTCTCAACCTTGTCAAAAATCCTGATACGATTCCCCTGGTTCTCTAACAGCCAAATAAAACCAATAGAATCTCAGAATTAGAGGAGGTTTGCAATAATAATATTCCTTAACCAACTCTGTTAACTCTTGGAAAGTTTTGGTGTCTGGTATCTCTAGGAATGTTAAGCCCCTTATAACCAAAAATGCTGCAGGTCCACAAGTAGTCAGAAGGATTACTCATTGCTTTTCATCTGCCCCAGTGTCATTTGCCTGGAAAAGAAAATGCATTCTTTCCATATACTAGGTCTAGTCTTTGACAGCAGGATCAAACAGCAGGATCAGGCTTCCCAAATAAAGGCATGATGCCAGAAATACTTACCCCAACTCCAAGATAACTTTGCAAGTGAATGTTCTTCAGGCACGTAATGTTTTCTCCCGTCACTACTGAAATAACTGCATAGAGGCTGGTATCTTGTCACCAAGTCACTCTTTAGTTACTTGTGTACAGTACACTGGCTGTGGACTGCCAGCTCAGAGTCAGTCCCCTGAACTGAGGAGATTCTAAATCTCCTGTTAATACTGGGCAGCCTGGGCTTTCCCGATTGGCCCAGGTTAATAACCCCAATCAAGGACCTCGTAGTCAATGAGGTCCACCTGGTTCCAGTCATTACAGTTGCCAACTCTGTTTGGACATAGTCCTAGAGATTACACTGCATGACCACCTACCATCACCCCACACCCACACTCATTTTCTTGATATGTCCATCTGCATTGTTTGTTATGTGTAAAAAAAATTGACAATTTGGGCTTGTTTTACACTTAGGTTGAAAAAAGCTTGAAGTGATTTGATTGAAATTTACAACATCCTGAATGGCCTTGACAAGGTGGAAAAGATGTTTAATCTTGTGAGGAAAGTCCAGGAAAAGGGTATATGGTTTTAAAATTAGGATTACTCTTTTAGGACAGAAACTAAGAAGTTTTTTCTCAGAGGGATGGGCAGCATTGGAACTCTTCCCAAAAGATGGAAGTTATTCAATATCTTTAAGGCATATTGATTCTTACCAAAAACTGAAAGAACTGTGGATGTTGGAAATCAGAAACAAAAATTGAAATTGCTGGGAAAACTTAGCAAGTCTGGCAGCATCTGCAGGGAGAAATCAGAGTTAACATTTTTCTGATTTAATGAAATGTTAACTCTGAGAACTGTTCTGAGGAAGGCTCATTGGACCCGAAACATTACTCTGATTTCTCTCCCCAGATGCCCTGGACCTGCTGAGCTTTTCCATGATCTAATTGAATGGTGGAGCAGGCTTGAAAGCTGAATGGCCTATTTCTGTGATAACAAGGTGTAGAGCTGGATGAACACAGCAGGCCAAGCAGCATCAGAGGAGCAGGAAGGCTGACGTTTCGGGCCTAAACCCTTCTTCAGAAATGAAGAAGGG
>NC_063359.1:39628473-39648688 GCF_021869965.1 Rhincodon typus | reverse complement strand
TCTGATGCTGCTTGGCCTGCTGTGTTCATCCAGCTCTACACCTTGTTATCTCAGATTCTCCAGCATCTGCAGTTCCTACTATCTCTGGCCTATTTCTGTGCCTAATTCATACATTCACAGCACTCTTACAAAAATGTGAACAAGATTCTTAATTGTTTGTTTTGTACACTATGTTCTCATCTCCAATATTTTTAGAACTAGTAAACAAATTAAATTAACAGCTTTAAAACAAATAAACAGTTTTTATTATTTTCTGCGTTTCTTACAGTTTTTTGGAGATAGATCATTAATTTGCAGGGTTGGTAACTCTACTTTCATTCTGTTAAGACATCCCAAAATGCATTACAATCAACAAAGTACATTTAAGTGTGTTTACTGTTGTAATGTAAGAAAATAAGGGACATGTCACTTAGATCTGAGATAAGAAAAAATGATTTTATTCAGTGTTGTGAGTCTTTGGAATTCTGTATCATATATGGCTGTGGAGGCATGGTCTTTGAATATTTTTAATGTAAAGATTGATAGATTTCTAATTACCGGTAACAGATGGGAATTGATGGAAAAGGGCATTGAAATCATCAATCAGCATGATTGTATTGAACAGTGGGGCATGTTCAACAGGTCGAAGGCCTCCTCCTGTTCTTATGTTGCTATATTCCTCTGTACTCTGTATATTCCTCTGTATTCTATCAATCTTTTCCTGATATTTAGGCACACACGTTTCTAGTAATACCCTTATAAATCTTCTCTACACCTTCTTTGATGCTTCTTTTCTTCGTAATATATATACTGCAACATATCTCTCTGCACCTTGAAAAACCGCTGTGAAATCTGAATCTACAGCTTCACTGCAGGCAGGGATAGGCAGTTACATTGTGGTAATAGCACTGGACAAGTAATCCTTTGCTCTGAGGATGTGTTCAATCTCACAATGGCACCTGTGGTAATTTATCATTCAATTAATACATTTGATTTAATAGCTAGTCTCAGTAATGGTGACCATAAAAATATCATCAAATCTGGTTCATTAATGTTTTTGAGGAAGGAAATTTGCCCTCCTTCTCTGGCCTAATATGACACAGCAAAGTAGTTGACTCTTACAGTCATAGAGCTGTACAGTGTGGAAACAGACCCTTTGGTCCAACTCATTCATGCTGACCAGATATCCTAAATTAATGTAATCCCAGTTGCCACCATTTGGCCCATATCCCTCTAAACCTTTCCTATTCATGTACCCACCCAAATGCCTTTTAAATGTTATAATTGTACCAGACTCCACCACTTCCCCTGGCAGTTTATTCCATACACACACCACCCTCTGTGCGAATATGTTCCCCCTTAGATCCCTTTTAAATCTTCCCCCTTTCACCTTATGCTTTCTAGTTTTGGACTCCATTATCCTTGGGAAAAGACCTTGGCTGTTCACCTTACCTATGCCCCTCATGATTTTATAATCCTCTATAAGGTCACCCCTCAGCCTCTGACACTCCAGGGACAACAGCCCCAGGCTATTCAGCGTCTCCCTGTAGCTCAAACCTTCCAACCCTGGCACCATCCTTGTAAATTTTTTCTGAACCCTTTGAAGTTTCACAACATCCTTCCTATAGCAGGGAGACCAGAATTAAATGCAGTATTCCAAAAGCTGCCTAACCAATGTCCTATATAGCCACAACATGGCCTCCCAACTTCTTCACTCAATGCACTGACCAATAAAGGCAAGCATTCCAAATGCCTTCTTCATTATCCTCTACATTATGACTCTACTTTCAAGGAACTATGAACATACACTACAAGGAGTCAGTTCAGCAACACTCACCAGTACCTTACCATTAACTGTATAAGTCCTGCCCTGATTTGCCTTTCCAAAATGCAGCACCTCACATTAATCTAAATTAAACTCCACCTGCAACTCCTCAGCCCATCTGCCCATCTGATCAAGGTCCTGCTGTACCCTGAGGTAACCTTCTTGGCTGGCCACTACACCACTAATTTTGGTGTCATCTGCAAAAAAACTAACCTTAATAGCCCTCTGGAATGATATAATGAGCCATTCACTTCAAGGGCAATTAATGATTGTCAACAAATGCAGGGATTGTCAGTGACTTCCATACTCCATGAAAGGATATAGAAAACAGTACTTCCATCTTATGACAAACCTCTAGTTGTGAAATACCCACCAGTACCTCTCAAGACTAGAGAGGTTTCAAAATTGTTCAGTGGGTCCATATTTTGAATCCTCGTTCTGAAGAAAGAATGACAGTATACCCCAGCTTAAGATTTCTGAGGCCATTGGGCAGTTCAGGAATTGAGGGTATGTCAAATGCCGCTCACAATTTTATCATTTAATCTTCAATTTCAGTTGATTTTCAATGTAGTTCTTAATTAACTGTCCCTCACTAAAGAGGGGGTATTTTTGTTAGGCATTTTGTTTCATGATAGTGGAACAACTCAGTTTGTGTTTTGAAGTCATTTTGGACTCAAAGTGTTAAGTCTGATTCTCTTTTTACATATATTGCCAAACCTGCTGAGTTTCTCCAACAATTTCTGTTCTTATTACCAAAAGAAAAATACTATTGATCAAGGAAATCTGAGATAGACAATAAGTTCTAGAAAAACACATAGAATGATAGAAAAGATAATGTTTCAAATCCAATATGACCAGAACTTGAGACAACAAGGTGCAGGGCTGGATGAACACAGCAGGCCAAGCAGCATCATAGGAGCAGAGAGGCTGACGTTTCGGGCCTAGACCCTTCATCAGAACTTGAATTGTGCAAATTGTTCTTATTAGCGCAAGACAAAAGGCTTAAACAAATGTATAATGTTTCACAAATATTCAACATGATTATTTATTTTTACTCTAATTAGCCAAGCATGCCTCATAGTTTCAACAAGAAAGGACACTTTTGCTGCTGGGGAGGGCAGCCTGATGACGTCAAAGATAAGGCAGCTTTGCAATGACGAGCGATGACATCACGTACACGAAGGTCCGCCCACAACCTTATATTAGTTGGAAATGACTGATTGACAGTTCACTTGTGGCCGCAATTGTCCAATTAGCGAGTGGGGCGCGCCGTACCGGGGCGGGAGCGCGCTGGGTTTAAAAACATTTCAAACGGCGCATCCGTTAGTGGCTCAACTGACTGAGGGGAAATAAATGGAGTAGGAATGACCAGACAGCACCATCCTTTAGGCGGAAAAGAAATAAAGTTGCTGAGGGACGATGGCGGGGAGTTGCAAACAGGTCAGGAAAAGTTACAAAACAAATTGCTAGTGAAGTTCAACGAGTCAGAAAAAGATCGCGAATCTGGTCCCGATGTTTCCCCCACTCCATAAGAGGGAAAATCCCGGACAGGGTCCTATTCAATGATTTTTTTTTAATACGCAGCATTCAAACTTCAGTATCAGTAGGTCGTGAGTTTGAGTCTCCGTTAGAGACACATGGCACAACTTTCTAGAATGACGCCCTATTGAGCTGCTGAGGGAGCGCCGCACTGTCGGAGGGTCAGCGCTGAGGGAAGCTCCGCACTGTCGGAGGGTCAGTGCTGAGGGAGCGCCGCCCTGTTGGTGGGCCAGCGTTTCCAATAATACTTCACACCAAAGGCCTGACTGTGGTCATGTGTAAAAGAAATAGCTGTTTGTGCAAAGTAAAATTTTGGTTTGGTAGAATAGTGACTATGTTATTGAACTGTGTTGGTGAGTCATCTTGAGGCCTGAGTTAATGATATACAGACAAGTGTTCAGAGTCCACTGGGACAATTGGTGACTTGGCTAGTGAAAAATACTGGTAATGTTGACTATGAAATTACTGGTTGGTATAAAAGGTTGTTTGATTGTTGATGTTATGTAGGGAAGGAAATTTGCCATTGCCCCTCATCTGTTGTGTATGTGACTCCAGACCCAGGACACTGTAAATGTCCTCTAAAATAGCCAAGCAAGCTGTTTAGTTGTTTGGGATGGACAAGAAATGCTGACCTTTGGGTTATGTATATGACTAATTAATGCTTTTACTTAATGAAATGTGTTTTTCCTTGTGTGCAGGTAAATATTTATCTCTAAACCAATCTTTTCTTTCCAGAAAAATTATTTTGGCATTACCTGCATCTCTCAACTGTTGATAGGATCTTTCAGTTTGCATGCCAGTTTTCTATGTTATAACAGTGACTGGAATTCAAACGCAGTCTACTGGTTGTTAAATGCTTTCTATCATAAGATAGTGGAAATGGCGATAGAAATAAAAGTACCAAACTATTTGAAATACGCTGTAGAATTGGCAGCACCTGTGAAGAGAGGAACAGAATTAATGTTTCAGATCCATCGACCTTTCTTTAGAAGGAATGCATATATTTATTTTAGTCACCTGATGCCTTACCAGGCCTGAGGAAAATAAAACTTTCCAAAATGTTTAATAGACCATGGTTGAGATGCTGTGACTGTTTAGGCCAAATGTTCAGGGAAGCATGTGGCTTAAGCCACTTGTTTATTCCTGTTTTTTCCTCTGGGGGAAAATATCTCAGACTTTTGTTCTAATTTGAAAGTTAGTTGGAATAATCAAATGGGGCAATGCAGAAAGCCAGCAAAAGCTGAGCAGTTCCTGAAAGAGATTACTCAAATTATACAGCATTTAATGCAGGCTAATTTTTGGGAACAATTTGTTTTTAATCAAACTTTTGAAGGGAATGTGGTAAATGTAACCATTCCATTACTGAATGATGTAATGGATTGGGAATTGGAATTATCACTAGTAACTTTAGTGACATAAAACACAAGGAACAGGAATGGGAACATCTAATATCTTGGCTTGATCTAACTGAAATAATTTGACCAAGGTAACTTAAAATCAATTCTGTTTAAGTATTAAAAGTAAGCTATCAAGCTGGGTGTCTTTTTAAGGCATTTGCTCTACAGTAGATTATTGATCCATTTGTTGCCAAATTTGGCTCACTAGCAAAAACAAGAATTGCTGGAGAAACTTCTGTATGGTTCTGAAGAAGGATCACAGAATGCAAAACATTGACTCTTGTCTTCTCTCCACAGATGCTGCCAGGCTTGCCGAGTTTCTCTAGCAATTTCTGTTTTAATTCATTTCAGATCTCCTGCATTCGTAGTTCTTTGTTCTACTTGATAATACCTAATCTGTTTTGCAAGGACTTAGTGAAAGAACAAACCAGGATTTGATCATGTAATCTAGCTAGTGTTTGAAGCAGGGCTAATGTTATTTAGCTGCATTTTCAGAAGTTCTGTCTTTCAGATCCGATGCCATATTAAACCAAGTCTTTTTAGTCAAAAGCTAATAGAATATTTCAAAGTTCAACTGCTATTGTTATTGTGACAAGTGCTGCAGTAACTTACTGAATGTTGCAATTTTATCTGCTGTCATAATGAAAATAAGTAACCATTCATCTAATTTATTTAGAGCAATTCCTACCAGCTGTTGATCAACCAGAGGCTGGACCTGGAAGAGGGAGCTGATCTCTTGGATCCAGATATGCAACAAAAACTTGATGAAGTAAAAGATCTGATTCGACGCGAAATACAAAAGGAGCTAAAAATCAAAGAGGGAACAGAGAACTTGCGCAAAGTGACAACGGATAAGAAAAATCTGGCACATGTGGAAAACATTTTGAAAACCTCAAATCGCAAATTGGAACGTCTGCATTGGGAACTTCAGGAGCTGAATGCACGAATTATGATCACAGATAGGGACAATCGGGGAGGTGAGTGCAACTTACAGCTGAATGTTGGATAAGAAGACCTAACCCTTTATGTGGAGCTAAAACATTAGGTATATAACTGTACAAAACTGTGACTTTTAAATTAGAATGCAGCTTAGTATTGAAATGCACATTTCTCGAGCTCCTTTCCACTGTCTCACCGATAATTTCTTGATTCACCTGTTGATCTTTCTGGGCCAGGGGAATAAATTTTACTCTTTCATTAGTTCACAGGCTAGGTTCATCACCCAGTTTGCTACATATGTGATACCTGGTATGTGGTAAGTAATATGAGCTTGGCCAATGAAGATGCCAAAGTAGGTCTCTCAGATCCTGAACCAGAAGCAAAATAAAATTATCAAGGATTCCTGCTCCTGATCACTTTTTGAACCTCTTGCTGAAAAGTGCACACATATGCAGGTTTAACTATTTAAGTCCCAAGTTTGTTTCTCTGTTAAAAACTGCTGACTTTAGGATGTCACAGTTCACTTGAATAATTGATGGAGGTACCTACAGTATATGAAAATAATACTCAGCAATGTTGGGAAAGGAGATTTTAAAAAGGACAGGGTAAATAAACCAACCACATCTAATTGTGAAGAAGAACCCAATGACCGGACAGACTTATTGGAGATTAGGTAATTGTGACGGTAGAAGAATTGCTTTTGTTGAATTGAGAAATGTTTGCAGACATGTTTCTTGTATATGATTCTTTGAGGTGATTTTGTAAAATTATAGAATCCCTACAGTGTGGAAAGAGGCCACTCAGCCCATTGAGTCTGTACCGAACCTCCAAAAAGCATCCCACCTGGCTTTAGTATCTGAGGAGATACTATGGTGCTGAATGTTTTGCAATCATCAGTAAACATCCTCACTTCTGATGGAAGGTCATTGAAGCAGCTGAAGATGGTTGTGCCTACAACACTATCCTGAAGAACTCCTGCAGAGAAGTCCTGAGATGACTGAGCTCCAACAGCTAGAACCGTTTTCCTATGTGGCACGTATGATTCCAACCAGCAGAGTGTCTGTCCACCAAATACCCATTGGTTCAAGTATTGCTAGGGCTCTTGATGCCTCATTTGGTCAAATGTGGCTTTGATATCAAGGGTTGTTGCTGTCACTGTTACCTCTGGAATTCAGTTCTTTTTTGTCCTTGTTTGAACCCAGGCTGTAATGTGGTCAGGAGCTGAGTGGCCCTGGTGGAACACAAACTGAGTATTACTGAGCAGGTGCTGCTTGACAGCACCGATCGTAATGTGTTCGATCACTTTACAGATGATTGATAAACTGAAAGGACGGTAATTGGCCAGGTTTAATATGTCCTGTACAGAAAAAGCAGGACAAACCTGGGCAATTTTCCACATTGTCAGGTAGATACAATGTTGTAACTGGAAGAGCTTGGCTAGAGGAGCAGCAAGTTCTGGAGCTCAAACTTTCAGTACTACTGCTGAAATATTGTTCGGGCCCATAAACTTTGCAGAATTAAATGCCTCTAACAGTTTATTGATTTTTATTTGTTTCTTTCTTTTCAAAATTCATTCGTCAGATGAAGGTGTCACTGGCTAGGCCAGCATTTATAGTCCATCCCTAATTGCCCTCTGGGCAATTAAGAGTAAATCACACTGCTGTGGTCTGGAGTCACATGTAGGCCAGACCAGGTAAGGCTGGGAGTTTCCTTCTCTGAAAGATATCAGTGAGCCAGATTGGTTTTTGCTGGACAATCGAATCATGGTCATCGTTAGACTCTTGATTCCAGGCATTTATTGAATTCAAATTTCACCATCTGCTGTGGCAGGATTTGAAGACAGGTCCCCAGGACATAACCATTACCTGGGTCTCTCTCGATTAACAGTCCAGCAATAATACCACTAGGCCATCATCTCCCCCTATCACAAGGACTGAATCAAATTGGCTGAAGACTGGCATTTGTGATGCCAGGAACCACTGGAGGAGGTGGATATGGATCATCCACTTGGTACTTCTGGCTGAAGAATGCTATGAATGTTTGAGCTTTATCTGTTGCACTGATGTGTTGAGCTCTTCTTTCTTCAAGGATGGTGATATTTGTGGAGCCACCTCCTCCAGTGAGTTGGTTAATTGTCCAACACCATTCATGACTGGATGTGGCAGGGCTGCAGAGCTTAGATCTGATCCATTGGTTTTGGGATCACTTGCTGTTTGGCATCTTCACCAGGTTGACCCCTCATTTTTAGATATACGTAATGCTACTCCTGGCATGCCCTCCTGCACTGTCCATCGGACAAGGGTCGATCCCCTGGTGTGGTGGTAGTGGTTGAGTGGGAATATGTCAAGCCATTAGTTTAAAGATTGTGCTGCAGAAAAATTCTGCTGCCGTAATGGCCCACAGTGTTTCATGGATGCCCAGTCTTGAGTTGCCAGATCTGTTTGAAGTTTATCCCATTTTAGCACACTGATAATGCCACACAGCATGATGGAGGCTATTCTCAATGTGAAGGCTTCACCTCCACAAGCACCGTGTGATGGTCACTCTTACCGATACTGTCATGAACTGATGCATCTGCAACTAGCAGATTGGCAGCAATGAAGTCAAATATGTTTTTCCCCTCCTCGTTGGTTCCCTCACCACCTGTTGCAGACCAAGCCTAGCAGATTTGTCATTTAGGACCTGACCTGCTTGTTCAGTAGTGCTGGTGCCAAGTCACTCTTGGTGGTGGACATTGAAATCCCCCACCCAGAGTGCACTTGTGCCCTTGCCATCCTCAGTGTCAGGAGGTTTCCTTGCCCATGTTTAACCTAAAACCATGAAACTTCATTCAGTCTGGAGCTGCCTCTGCTAGGTCTGTCCTGCCAGTAAGACAGAACTTATCCAGTGATGGTGTCTGAGATTTTCTGTATGATTCCAAGAGTATGACTATATCAGGCTGTTGCTTGACAGCTCCCCCAATTCTGGCACCATCATCCAGATGTTAGTAAGGAGGATTTTGCAGAGTCAACAAGGTGGTTCTGCTGTTGTCTTTCTCAGTGTCTTGATTGATGCCGGGCACTCTGTCCAGTTGCATTCTTCTTTGAGATTTCGTAACAAAGACTAGGTGAGGAGGACAGATATCATTCCCTGAAGGACGTTAGTGAGCCAGATGGGTTTTTCTAACAGTTGACAATGGTTTCATGGTCACTGATAGATTCTTGATTTCAGAATTTTTAAAATTGAATTAAGATTCCACCATCTGGCATGGCAGGACTTGAACCTGGGCCCCCAGAGCATTAGCTGAGTTTCTGGATTAATAATCTAGCGGTAATACCACTTTGCTATTGCTTTTCCTTAGCATAGTTTGAGGATTGGCTAACTATCAGAAGACAAGATTTGGGAAGACAACTAGTGGACCTAGCACCTCAACTGTTTGTTATCCATGCTGATGATTTAAGGAAGGGGTAGGAGTGTAATGTATTTAAATTTGCTGACAATACAAAAATTGTCTTGAGGGCATGTTGCAATGATAGCATAAGAAACTGATAAGAAAATATAGGTTAAGAGAGGGTTTAAAAACTCAGCAGATGGAGTTTAATGGAGCAAGGTGAGAGATCATGCACTTTTCCAAATGCAAAGAAGAAGAATCAAAAGGCAGACAACTATTTTAAATAGAGATTTGAGATGTAGTGAAGGGGATCTGGGTGTTCTTGTACACGAAACACACAAAATTGGCATACAGGTGTGCCAAGTGATTAAGGCAAATGAAATTTTGCCATTGTTGCTAGGCTGTTAGAGTTTAAAAATAGGGAAGTGTTGTTACAGCTGTATAGGGTGGAAGTGAGGCCACACCTGGGGTTCAGTCTGCAGTTTTGGTACCTGTATTTAATTTGGGATGCCCTGGCAATGTAGACAGTTTCAAAGAGAATCACCAGGCTAATTCCTGTGGATCAGGATGGATGTGGAGATACTGGGGTGGACACCGTCTGAAGTCCCACGAGACTAGGTTATAGCCCAACAGGTTTTCGAAATCTCAAGCTTTTGGATTCTAGCCCCTTTGTCAGGTGAAATGAGGGCGAGCACATAGACACAGAATTTTATAGGCAGAGGGGTCAAAAGACCATACAAATGATGTGAGTAAAGTGTCGCCTAGTAAGTCTCGGCAGGTGATCAAAAGTGTCAGATGGTGTGAGTAAAGTGTAACAGCTGAATAACAAGTGAAGGAATGATCTATAATCCAATTTAAATGAGGCAGAGTTTTTTTTTTTAACAAAATAAAAATAAGGTGGTGCTGGAGACAAACCAAATGACTGGAATAACATGATAGGTAGAAGAGTCACATGCTGAGGGTCTAACTATAAGAATGGGATACAATGCTCAACTCATCGATCACCAGTTCCGACGTACAACAGTAGAAAAACTACAATGACTTCCTCAGAGGATAGACACAGGATATGACCAACAGAGTACCCTTCGTCCAGTTCTTCCCCAGAGCAGAGAAGCTACACCATGTTCTTCGCAGCCTTCAACATGTCATTGATGATAAGCATCTCGCGAAGATCTTTCCTACACTTTCACTTCTTGCCTTCAAACAAGCGCTAAACCTTAAACAGATCATCATTCGCAGCACACTACCCAACCTTCAGGACAACATCGACCACACAACCCTGCCGTGGCAACCTCTGCAAGACATGCCAGATCATTTGTTATGGATACTACCATCACACGTGGGAACACCACCCACCATGTGCATAGCAGATATTGATGTGACTTGGCCAGTATTGTCTATCTCAAATGCTGCCAGCAAGGATGCCCTGAGGTATGGTATATTAAGAAAGCTACAGCAATGGATGAATGGTCACTGCGTAACACGAATGTTCCCTTCCAGTCGGGGAACATTTTCAGCTGTCAAAGATGTTCAGCCTCCAATCTTTGGGTAAGCGGCCTTCAAGATACACAACAATGTAGAATCACCAAGCAGAAACTGATAGCCAAGTTCCGTACCAATGAAGACAGCCTCAGCTGCGATCTTGGGTTCCTGTTGAGCTACATGTAACCCCATCGCACTGTTCTGTATCTGTAAAATCTTCCTTACCTGTCCTGTTATGACACCCCCACCTTGATTAAATTATGATCTCTCTATCTTAATTAGTTTGTACAGTTTTGAATTACTTATTACTTTGGTTAGACCCTCAGCATGTGACTGTTGTACCTATCATGTTATTCCAGCCACTGGTTTGTCTCCAGCACCACCTTATTTTTAATTTTTTGTAATTGTCTCCCTACCTCATTTAATTGGATTATAGGTCATTCCTTCACTTGTTATTCAGCTGTTGACACTACTGATACTGTCTGACGGTCTTGATCACCTGCGGAGATTTATTTGACACTCCAGCCACACCATTTGTGTGATCTTTTGATCTCTCTGCCTATAAATTCTGTGTCTGTATGCTTCTCTCTCTCTTCACCAGACAAAGGGCTATGCTCCGAAAGCTTGTGATTTCAAATAACCCTGGTGTTGTGTGACTTCTGACATTGTCCTGACTTAAAGGCTAAACAGATTAGGCTTTCATTCATTTTAGAGTTTAGAAGAATGCGGGTCATTGGGTCAAAATCCTAGAATTCCTTCCTGAGCTGTATTGTGGGCCGACCTGCAGCATATGGGCTGCAGGCGTTCAAGGAGGCAGCTCACCATCACCTTTTCAAGGGCAACCTGGAACAGGCAATAAATGATGGTCAGCCAGTGTCACCCACATCACAGGAGTGAATATTTTGTTATTATGATATAAAATGTTATTATTAAAATATACAAACTTCTGAGAGGGGCTTGATTGAAAAAATGGTTCCAGTAGTGAAGGAATTTCAAACTGGGGGTCATAGTTAAGGAATGAAGGGATGTTCTCATTTAAGACTGAAAGTGAAAGAATTTCTTGTCCCAGAGGGTAGTGAATGTCTCGAAGGGCCCCCAAGCATTAGTAGAGGCTAGACCACTGAAAGCATTTAAAGAGGAAGTAGGTAGATTTTTCTTTAAAATTTTAGGGAGTCGAAGGCTTTAATGAGGAGTTGAAACTTGGGGCAGATCAGCCATGATCTTGTTGAATGGTTTGCTCTTGTTTTTTACGTTCTCTAACCCCTGTTACTCTCTGTACAACCTATGCAGCAGTTCTTCTGTGTTTTTTTTTTAAAAAAAACACACCAGATGCATACTTTACCGTTACAGATTTGATAGGGTGTCGATAAAATTCTTCAGACCTTGATCCAAAAGGGCAAAACACAAAATCACTCCAATTTTACTACTGCTACCAGTGACATGAGTGTATTATTACCAATAGTGATTGTGAGAGTAATAATGAGGGCACTGCATGCCATTTCAAGGCTTATTCACTATTTCATTATGTTTTGTGCTATGACATTTTGTGATCTATCTGCGGTAAGCCCAATATGACTGCAATAAGTGTAATGAGTAAGAGTTTACTTGGTTCCTAAAATTCTGCAAAAATGTGTTATGGAAACTTTAATCAAAACAATCATTGGTCTATCGTTCTGCTTAGGTTAGGTTTATAAACGTTGCACGGTCCTCCTGTGGAATTGAGTTGTGCTATTATGATTGGCAGAATATTTCAGCGTAAAAGTATGACGGTTGGTGAAGCATAAGGGGATGTTTTACATGAAAAATCTACTGCTGGGCTATCTCAAATAAGCAGTAATACAAGGATGACTAATACACTGGGGAATTATTTATGCTGGTAAATAGTTCTAAAAACTATCTGAACTCTTATGCTGAAAATGTGTGCACTTTTTAATTTGAAAGTAAATTTGCTTTCCATCCTCTCAACTTCTCAAAACATTTCCCATACAATGTTTACTCTGATGTACAATGAAGTGGAACAAATAGAGAAAAACAGACTAATTTATCTGTTTTATCATGTAGGTTGAACAGATAATACTGGGCAAGCTCCCACGAGAATTCCTTGCTCTCTTTTTTTAAAAAAATGGCATCCTAACCATCTGAATGCCTACAATGAACATACATTGGTGCAGTTTAGTCAACCACTGTAACAATGCAACATCTGCTAAAATGTAATTTTGAAAGCTGGATACCATGCAATTGAATTTATGGAAATATGAATTAAACAAGGTGATTGGTTCAGTGGAGGCCAGTAGGTTCTTTGACCTCCTTTTTATTTTTGAATCAAGATTAATAGTCAACAAGTAAAGAGAACCCAGCGTTTTCTATTCTTTAATATCCCCAGATGTTGGAATGTCTCCAGACCCCTGTTGCTGGGAGCAGTGTCTAACTCCTCTCAGCAGTCGAATCACTGCTCTGAAGAGACAGCTAAATATTGAAATGAAGGTTAAGCAGGGGGCTGAAAACATGATCCAGATGTATTCAAATAGACCATCGAAGGTAAGATCTCTATGTTCCACCTTCACCAGACATGAGGATTTTAGAGAAGTTTTATCTACTGCGTTAGAAATAACATTGTAGAAATTGCATACCCTTTGTTCTAAGGTTTGAGTAGATTTGTAGCTCGGGTACACAATACCCTTTGTTCTTACGCATGTCCACTGAGGTTCTTTCTTTCGCTTTGGTGTCTCTTTAGTAGCTCTAAAGTTTGGGATTTGATGGAAAACTTTTGTTGATTAGTGCAGGATTTGACTTGAGCACAAAAATGGATTTAGTTAGACAACTTACAATAAAACAGCAATAATCTGGAAGCAGTCTGATGTCTAAGGCTTAGAAGGAAGGAAGCTACTGGAAGCAAAGGTCAAATTTAAAATTAGTTACAATATGATTGTGGTCATCTAATTTTTGATTTTATTCACTTGGAATGTGAAAAGATTTGTTTTGAAGTGATCATGTTTCATTTTGAATGAACTTTTGAAAAATTAGTATCAAAATAATTAAAGTTGCATAGCTACTAAATCATCAATAATAGAGTAATTGACAATAAACAAGATATGTGATGTAATGCATTTAAAGGTTAAAGGTCTTTTGTGGTCACTCTCAATGTCTTGGATCGGCCATATGTTAATGTTTACCTTCTGTGAGGACTCACCTGCCCTTTGTTCTGTTTTCTGACAGTGATTCAGCACTATGGGGGAAAAAGTTCAGTGTGCCAAGCTACCAGATATCAGCACTGTAACATTTCTTTTGTGACCATACTTGTTGCTCTTTTCTCATGCCAGAGTCTGATCTACTAAAGTGATGTTATGACATGGGGACAGAGTCGAGCCAAATCAGCCTTTCTACCTATATATTCACAACACAGTAAGCTATTGAAGACGCCCAGTAATTATTTCAATGATTCCTAATCAGACATTTGAATAACCAATCCCAGACTTTATGAATAATTAATTTATAGTATATTAAGAAATATTAATTAATGGATAATTTGTATCTTGAACAGAAAACTTAATGATTTACTAAATATATAACTATAGCAGGAAAAATTAAACAAGATCACTTAATTAATGTGTTTACTTTTAAATCCGATTTTTCTCTCAATCAGACAGACAAAGAAAGTGGTAAATTTAAGTGGTAAATAAAAGAAATAACAAAACTGGCTGGATTATTTAAATGGTTCTCACGATGTCTTGTCTCGCAGATGTGGACTGTTTGGTTGCTTTTCTTTTCAGTTCTCGGGTAAAAGTAGTTCTAACTTGGGTTTCTACTCTTTGGGCTTCTGGAAGCTGGTGTGGGAGATTAGGCAGGAAGCTTTCAAATCTTCATGCTGTGTCAGCAGCAGCCAAAAGCTGCTTTACAGAAAACATAGTTCAAAAACCAATGTCAACTCTGGTCCTGCCTGAATCTGAATGTCTTTTCCCAAGGTCTCAATTACCAATCAATATCTGCCATCTGAATATAGGGTCTCTTCCAGACTTGGTGGGATCATTTCTCAGGTACTGACCTCGTTAATGGCCAGCCTCTGCTATCTGTTTAAACACCATGTTCCTCCAAAAGTCAAGAATTGGCCTGCAATTAATCTCCAGGCCTGGCTTCAGCTGTCCTAAAGCCCACAAGTCATTTTCAGTTCATAATTCCCAGTTCACAGCTCTAAATCAAAATTGATAAATGAATAAAAGTAATGAAAAAAATCAGCATGGGTTCTAACAGTGAGCAGATTTAGTGATTGAGAGCAATAATGATTTTAACCACATTAATGCATCTGCACATTTCACCATGTGGTCTTGGGATTAAACTTAAACTGCTTTCCCTATTTGTAAAGGAGAAAATGCCTGCAGCAATGATCAGGAGCTTCATTGTTTAGGGCCACTGAGCAAAGGCTTTTCACTTCTCTATAGGGCATTGGACGTAGTCTAGAGAAGTTCGCTAGGCTCGTACCAGGTATGGACGGATTGTCTTATGAGGAGAGGTTCAGTAGGTTGGGCCTGTACTAATTTGAATTTAGAAGACCGATAGGCAATATTGTTGAAACATGAGATTCTTGAGGGACTTAACAGGATAGACATGGAAGGGTTCTTTTCCCGAGTGGGAGAGTCAAGGACGAGAGGGCATAATCTTCAGAAGAAGTCACACGTTTATGATAAATGAGGAAGAATTTCTTCTTGGTGAGTAGTGAATCTGTGAAATTCTTTGCAAAGGGCTATCAAGGCTGGGTCCTGAAGTATATTCAAGGTTGAGAAGGACTGTAGTTTTTAGTCAGAAGTTAGAGGAGAAGACAGGAATGTGGAGTTGAGGATGATCAGTTCAGCCACGATCTCATTGAATGGCGGAAGTGACTTGACGGGCTGAATTTTGCTCCTACATCTTATTATAGTTTAACTCCACTATAAACAGATGTCCAATCACAGAAATAGCCCTGTATCATCACCATCGTCTTCCTGCCTCTTGGTCAGGTTTGGATCCAACATGCCATTTTGTTTTGGGTCTCACAGGTTCTTAAGATTCCTCATGGCAGATCAGTTATCAAAATCCTTTGTTCTGGTAGACCACATCAAATGTTTTGCACTCATCAACATTCCTGATTATCTCCTCAAATTTGTCAAACATGACCTTCCCTGTACCAGATTCGTGCTGACTATTCCTGGTTGATCCGTTATCTGGCAGATATATTCTATCCCTCAGAAGTCTTTCTAATAACTTCACTACTGTGGTTAAACTGACTATAATTCCCTTGTCTATTCCCTCCCATTTTTTAAATAATGGGACAAGGTTAGCAGTCCTCTTTACTAACCTCACTACTTTTTTCCAATCTAGCTACATGTTTCCTCTGTTTTCCAGACTTGCTTATTCACGTTTTAACTTCGAATTCCATCTGCTTCTTTCCTCTCTGTACTTGCCAGGATCCTACTCCCCTGCTAATCCTATCTTAAATTCATCCCAACAGCATAAGCAGACCAAGAGGATATTGATCACATCCCTGTTCAGACATAATTGATCAACTTGTACTGTTCCCACTTCCCCTGAAACATCCCCTGTCTTCAGAATCTAAAGCCCTCCCTCCTACACCATCTCTGCAGCCGTCTCTCCAGCTATAACTTTCTATTCCTATACTCAGAGGAGTGGCAGAGGAGAAATCTGGAGATTACTAACTTATGAAGTCCTGCTTTTCAGTTTCCTTAACTCCTTCAAGTCTGCTTGCAGGACCTAATTTCGCTAGTCTGTCATCCCAACATGGACCACAACCTCTGGCTGTTGATCCTCTCCCTTCAGAAAGCCCTACAGCTGCTCTGTTACATCCTTGATTCGGGCAACCATACTTGAGTCATGTCTAGGACCACAAGATCATCTGTTTACTCACTAACACATTCTCTACCATTATTGGCCCTGTACAATCACTCTCACTCACTCCCGCCCTCACAGCTGGACCACCCAAAATGCCATGCCCTTCCCTCCTGACTGATGTCCAAAGGAATCATCACACTGGCCACTTTTCAAGGTTGACAAATAGCCTGCAAATGAGATGCTGTCTAGGGGTTCCCTTACTACTTGCCTGGTCCCCTCCTTCAGTTTGGCAGTCACCCATTCTTCCTCAGCCTGCACTTCCTTAATCAGCAGGGTGACCACATCCTGAAATCTCTCAAGCTCCAGAATGCACTAGGACAGCTCCTGCTCGAGCTCCAGTTGCTCTAGCCAGTGGCACCTCCTGCATACATGGTCATCCAGACTACCAGGAATATCTAGGATTTTCCCACATTGTGCAGGATGTGCCTGAGCTCCCAACCACATCTCAACTAAATAGAATATGAACCTTTGTCTTATCTTATCCTATTCCCACTTTAGTATAGACTAGTAAAATCTTATTCTTGTTTAGTCCCATTCAGATCTGCCTTTGATCTTTCTGCTTTTCTGTGAGGGTCCTCACCTCACTTGCTCCTCTGCTGACTATTTTCAAAGGTCTTCACCTCTTGAACATTCTTTCCTGCTTCTGCTAAAGAAAATGATCCAAGAAAAATGATTTATTTTATGTCTAATTGAAATGGTTTTCCTTAATGGAAATTGCTTCATCTTTTTTCAACAAATTGCTTAAAAATAAACTGGACTGTGATTGCTTCCAGGATCGTAAAATGTTAGCAGCGGCGCAACAGATGTTACAAGCCAGCAAAATGAAGATTGATATAATCAGAATGCAAATCCTAAAAATGAATCGCACTATCGGAGCATTTGAGGATAACAATGACAGCATAGGTGGGTGCTGGAAACAGGAAACATGCTGAAAATGCACCTATTTCACGGTTACTCTTTGGCCTTTACTTGCGAATGATTTTTGAGAGAGTGCGGTCTGTGCACTCTGTTCTTGGCTGTTAAATCACCTCAATGAATGGCTCCTTGCCTAGAAAATTTTTGCTCGTGCTGCTCTGAACCAATAGTTAAGTACTGTGCTGCAGCAGCCTAGAACCTCATGCTGTAAGCCTGTAACTGATTATTTAGTATCTTCTCATAGCATGAAGGAGACTGTCAGCTCTGAGGCACAAGAGATAAAACTGCTTTTTCTCTGTATCAGGGCTATAGATGCACTGCATAAGCACCAGAATCAAATGGCACTTTGACCATTACCAACAGAGAGAATTGAAAAGTAACTTTCTTGCGGTGTCCAAATATCACATTGTTAGCCTTTAATATTTGATATTTTTCCATCCAATTTCTCTTGTACCCTGTGGGGATGTGTCTGACATGCAAACTCATGCATATGCATATGCATATGCATACACATTTACACCATTTGGTTAAGATCGTAGAATCCCTATAGAGTGGGAACATGCCTTTTGGCCCAACAATTCACACCAACCCTCAGAGCATCCCACCCAAACCCATTGCCCTATACCCCACCTAATGTACACATCCCTGAACGCTACCGGCAATTTAGCATGGCTAATTCACCTAGCCTGCACATCTTTGGACTCCGGAAGGAAACTGGAGCACCCGGAGGAAACCCACGCTGACATGGGGAGAACGTGCAAACTCCACACAGACTGTCGCCTGAGGGCGGAATTGAACCCAGCTCCCCGGCGTTGAGGCAGCAGTGCTAACCACTGTTAACTTGAGTTTATATTGTATTAGCTATGCAGTGTAGCTTTTGGCTGTCATCCTAAGCCAATATCTTTTGATAAGTGGATGATTTAAAAAATAAGTTTTAGCCACCCCAAGAAATCATATCTTACCACTGAGACTGTTTGATCTCATTTTCTACTTGTATGGGCTGCAACAAAGGAATCATCACTCCTCTGGAGCTGCGAATTGAAGAACTGAGACATCATCTCTGGGTTGAGTCTGCAATAGCAGAAGGTGCAAAAAATGCAGTGAAATTGCTGGAAGGAAGGAGAGTCCAAGACAAAGTTCTTGTTGAGGTACGATGAAGCTATTATGGGATACTTGTACAATTTATGCTACATAAGTGAGACAGAGGAAACCTACCAAAAATGATTTCTAATTCAGTTATGGAAAAACTGATGTTGATAGTTTTACATTTGGTAAAATACTACAGATGCTGGTAATACTGAAAAAGCTTTTAAAAATCAGAATCACTAAAGATTTTCAGCAAAGTCAGGCAGTATCTTTGGAGAAAGAGAAAAAATAATTGTTAATCTTTCAGCTTGATGACCTTTTTCTTCAGAGCTGGACAAGTTAAAGACATAAGTTTTTAAGTACATGTAGACTCTGAGAAAAAGGGTTGGGAGGGGAAGTAAAAACAAAGAAGGAAGATATTTAATGGGACAGAAGGCAGGATTCAGTAAATGACAAAGGGGTTGATTGTGTAAAACTAAAAGGAGATGGTAATGTGACATGTAAAGGTAAAGAAAGTTGAGTCTAGACAAGGTGGATAACAGACCAGGTTCAGGGTGAGAAAATGGAGGTAGTGGTTAGCATCTGAAGTTGTTCAATTGAATGTTGAATTTGGAAGGATTTAAAGTACTTAATTGAAAGACTCAATGCAACTTCTCAAATTTCCAATGAATTTCATTGAAATAGTATAGAAGACTGGAGACCAGAGTGGGAATGGATGGCAATTTCGGAGAGGGGGAGCCTAGTGGTAATGTCATTAAACTAAAATCCAGAGCAATGTTCTGGGGAACACAGGTTTGAATCCTACCATGGCAGATGGTGAAATTTGAATTCAATATATTCAAAGGACTGAGCAATGAAGGAGCATGCCAAATGCCTCCACAGGAATCAGTTCCGGGTCCTCTTGTTTATCATTTTATATAAATGATTTGGATGAGAATATTGAAGGCATGGTTAATAAGTTTGCAGACAACACCAAAATTGGGGACATAGTAGACAGTGAAGAAGGTTTTCTGAGTACAGAGGGCTCTTGATCAAATGGGTCAATGGGCTGAGAAATGGCAGATTGGGAGTTCAATCTGGATAAGTGCGAAGTATTATATTTTAGTATGATAGACAAGGGTAGGGTTTATACAGTTAATGGTAGGGCCTTGCTTGCTATGCTTCAGTATGCAGAATGAATGATTCTCTGGCAAGTCACCAGAGAACTATTGGGTTTGTGGAATTGTCTCAGCGTGAATTTATGTCTTCAGGAAGAAAAAAGTTTATTCACATGTCTCCACTTAATGTTTCAAAAATAACCTGTTCTTACAATGTACAAGAATATTTTTTCAAAAATAAATTTGGTTTGCATTTGATACTAGGCACAGTCGCAATTGCAGGAGTCAGTCCAGAAAATAGATCTGCTTCGTATGTCCCTAGAGAACCGTATGAGTGAGCTCCCTCATGGTCACCCAAAACATGAAGTTATCAAAGAAGAGCTGAAAATGGTGAATTCTCCCTCGGCAGCACTAACTCATGTTGGCGCATCGTACCTCTCTGCGGCCTTTATCAAATCAGCAGCACTAACAGGTAGAAGCTTCTGTTTCTTTTCAAAATTTAATACGGGCAAAGATGTTAGTTGATACATTAATATAGTAGCATTACAAACCTCTACCCATGAGGCAAACTTGATTTTTTTTTTTTTTTTTTTTTTTTTTTTTTTTTTTTTTTTTTGTCATTTATCAGCCCATTGACCGATAACGTAAGTACTTTTTTTTTTTTTACTTTTAAAGAATTTTTTGTTCCTTTCTGTGGTATGTAGAT
>NC_063359.1:39616159-39628373 GCF_021869965.1 Rhincodon typus | reverse complement strand
TTTTTTTTTTTTTTTTTTTTTTTTTTTTTTTTTTTTTTTTTTTTTTTGAGGAAGTAACCAAGAAGATTGAAGGAAGAGCAGTTGACCTTGTTTACTTGGACTTTAGTAAAGCCTTTGACAATGCTCTGCATGGTAGACTAATTAGTAAGATTAGATCATATGGGATTCAGGGTGAGCTTGCCAATTAGATACAAAATTGGTTTATTAGCAGGAGACAGTGATTGTGGAGGGTTGTTTTATAGACTGGGAGCCTTTGACCAGCGGCGTTCCACAGGGATCAATGCTGGATCCTCTTTTTTGTTTGTCATTTATATAAATGATTTGGATGAGAATATAGAATGCGTGGTTAGTAAGTTTGCAGATAACACCAAGATTGATGGTATAGTGGACAGTGAAGAAGGTTATCTAAGATTACAAAGAGATCTTGATCAATTGGGCTGAATGGGGCAGATGAAGTTTAATTTGGATAAATGCGAGGTAATGCATTTTGGTAAAACAAGCACTTATAAGTATTTAAAAGTAGGGCATTGGGCAGTGTTGTAGAACAGGGAGACCTAGGGGTTCAGGTACATAATTCTTTGAAAATTGCATCACAGGGTGGTTAAGAAGGCATTTAGCATACCTGCCTTCATTGCTGAGACCTCCTGAGCATAAGAGTTGGAACATTATGTTGAGGTTGTACAGTACGTTGGTGAGGCCTCTTCTGGAATACTGTGTCCAGTTCTGGTTGCTCTGTTATAGGAAGGACATTATTAAGCTGGAGAGCTGGGTACAGAAGTGACTTGCCAGGAATAGAGGGCTTCAGTTATAAGGAGAGGCTAGATAGGCTGGGACTTTCTTTCACTGGAGCCTAGAAGGTTGAGAGGCCTTATAAACCTTTATAGAGGTTTATAAAATTGTGAGGAGTATTGAGAAGGTGAATGAAGTGGTAACAAATTGAATGTTCGGCAGGAATCAATAAGGATAGGTTTGATGAACCCATTAGTCATTTTTGTTTTGTTTTTAAATCTTAAACTCCAGGTTCTGTCCATTTACTGGATTTTTCTTTTTATTCACTCATGGAACATGCGTGTTGCTGGCTGAGCCAGCATTTATTGCCTGTTCCTAGTTGCCCTTGAGAAAGTGCTGGTGAGCTGCCTCCTTGAACCGCTGCAGGTTGTGCTGTAGGTAGACCTACAATATAGATGGGGAGGGAATTCCAGGATTTTGACCCAGCAACACTGAAGAAACAGCAATGTGTCCAAGCAAGGATGGTGAGATCTTCTCTCTTCCCCCTCCCTGGAGAAAAAGGCTGGGATGGCCAGTGACTTTTTGAAAGTAACTCGCTGTGGATCCTTAAGAACATGTGGAACTGTGGGTGGTGAACAGCCTCCCCACTCTCCTGTTTGACTGTGCCTGGAGTGGACAGTCCTCTGTGTAGCCTGACGGAGTAGGGCTGAGTCAAGTAGAGCTTGTACCGGGTGTCTGCAGTGATGACGGTGGCCCTCCCAACCTGTCTTGATTACTTCAGCAATGGTTATGGCTTTGTCCATTCTGTCTCTGACTGCAGCTATATTCTGAAGGATTTTCTTGGCTCTTTGACCTCTGTGGACAAAGACATTGGTATCCAGCCAGGTATGTGTAATGTCTGTGCTTCAGCTTTATGCAAATCTTCCCTTGTTTCTTAATTTGGCAGGTACATTGGAGGTAAAGTTAATAGGATGCCAGAACCTTCTTGAAAATGTCCCTGGTCGCTCATGGATAATGATTGCATCTCCCAGTCCAGGAACCCCTTTATCATCTGTTAAGCCACGAGCAGGGATGAGTATTCATAGGCGAAATACAGCACGCCGTTACTTAAAATCAGAGGAACTAAGTAGTGAGTATTGAATTATTGTCACATGTTGGGAGGCTAAGATCTTTTTGTGGTTGGGGTGAAATTTATATTCCTATCTTGGGTCTGTGTTCTTTACCCAAGTCCAAGTAGGTGTCCTGTTCCCACGCATCTGCCAGCCCTTCCTTTGCCTGGCTGATGTGGGAGTTGCTAAGTCTTTTATTTCAATAATCTTTTCTAGATATGTAACAATAGGAAACGGCATCATTTTCAGGTTGTGAAAGATAGCTGGAGCTTGAGGTGACTGTTAATTTTTTTTTTGCAGCTGAAGCGAGTGCTGTTTTGAAACTTGACAATCGAGTTGTGGGACAAACGCATTGGCGTTCAGTGAAGAATCAAACGTGGGATCAGACCTTCAGCATTGAACTTGACAGGGTATACTAATGACACAAACCATGACCTGCCTTATTGGTCAGCATGGTTTAAATTCTGAAGTTATAGTTCTTAATTTTATAAATGAATAGAATCCAAAAATAGATGTAATAGTAAAACCTATACAAATCATTTAATTATGCTGCACTTAGAATATGTAGGCTGTTTTGGACACTATACTTAGGACGGAGGTCAAGGTCAAAAAGAAGATTCAGAAAAGATTAACTCAGGTGACATCAATAATAAGAACCTTTAGTAATGTGGTCTGACTAAAGGATCTGGAGCTTATTTGACTAGAGCAGAGAAAGTTTTTGAGATGAAATCTGATTGGCGTGATGTGGAGGTGCCAGTGTTAGACTGGGGTTGACAAAGTCAAAAATCACGCGACACCAGGTTATAGTCCAACAGGTTTATTTGAAATCGCAAGCTTTCAGAGTGCTGCTTCTTCGTCAGGTGGGGAACAACGGGAACTGTTCAGCGGAAAGAATTTGAAGTAAGAAAGGATAAACTACTACTGATGTCGAGTCAACAACTAGAGTGCAGAAATATAGCATCATTACTAAAATGATGAAGGGAGTTTTTTTAAAGAGATTTGTTGGATGTGAAATGCTCTAACCTAGAGTGCTGAACGCAGGATCAGAGTATCTTTTCTTTTAAATAGGAAAATGTTAAATGAAAAATGAAAAGCAGCAAGTCTGACTAAATGGATACTCATTTCAGATAACCAAAACTCTCATGATAGGAAAAATAATGCATTAAAATTAAAAACCAAAAGAAGCACGGTGGAATATACATGTGCAATTTTGACATCATTGCTTCCAACAGCAAATCTGATCCATCAAATCTTGCTATTGACATCTAAAGGTTACTGGCTCTTCCATTTGAAATTATAATGCCTTTATAGAGTATCATAGAGGTTACGCTGTGACATAAATAATCTAGCCACTGATACATAAAAGGATGCTTGAATTCTGTTTTAAAGTTGTAAAATCACTATTAGATAACTTGTATTTATACAGCGTGGGTCTCAGATATCCTAATTATTTCAGATTTGAATAAGTGTGCTGACAGTTGTATGGGTGAATGTGGCAACCACTTTGCTTGCAGGCAAGTCCCACAAATGACAGTGAGATGAAAGGTGGTCTTGACTAAGGGAAGAGTGTGAACAATGACACTTTGAAATCTCCATATCATCTTTGAATAGAGTTATGAGACCTTTTTTAGCATTCATTTGTAGTCGTGCTCTGAAGTGTCAACCTGGGTTTGGTGCTAAATTCCTGAAGTGGAGCTTGGGGTAACACCGCATTCTGATTTTGGAGGAAGAAGTGCTCCAACCTCAGCCACCCTGACTTAAATCATAAGTAATAAACCTCTCCTTGAAGTTCAACATTACTTTGTTTAAATTACACTTGATCGCCAACCCATGATTTGAAAAAATAGTATAACTTCACTACCATCTGTCATGTCTTGCTGAGTAAGAATCATGTTATTTACTCTGTTATGCATTTTAAAAATAACTTGCAGGTGGCTACTAGGTTAAAATTACCAGAATCTGCAACACTGATAATGCTTAGGCATGAAGACAAATGTGTGGTGTAAACTTGCAATCAATCCATGCAGGCAATTTAAAAAAAAAAAAAATCTCAGTTTAGAAAGAAGGTATTGACTTGCAAAACAAATGAAGTTGGAACATACAGTCGTATTCCTTGGTATCTACATGTAATTTTCTGTTTTTTTTCTTCCATTACTACATTTTCTTAAAAAAAAAAAACTGGATCCGAAACTGTATGGGCCTGCATCCACTAGGTCACTTCAAGTCTTTCAGCTTGTAGATTGTAGATTGTACATGTTTGATCACAGGAACTGCAACAAGCATTTGTTTTGTCTTGTCTATCCATACCAATTAAATCCAGTTGAAGAAACAGTGAAAGAGACCAGTAAACCTTATCCAGATGTTTTGAGTTTCCAACATATGTAACGTCACCATGGCAATCTGTAGATAATGTACATGTTAGGACACACCCTCTAAACTAAATGCAAACAAAATGCCATGTAGTGTAATCAAGTACACTTTGAGAAATTGCCAATTTCCATTATTTCAGATGCTGCAACCAAAAGCTAACCAACTTACTGACTATTAATTAGACCTGCATTCAAATAGTTGGTGTAAAAATGAGGCAATCTTGTTGAAAATACAAAATACTTTAAGAGTAGATTCTGGGAAGGTGTTTTATGTTCTGGAATTTGGAGCCGTTGTCTTCGTGTGATGAGTTGGCCATTTGGGAATGAGATGAGAATGTTCTTCATTCAAAATGTTGTGAATCTCTGAAATTCTCTACTTCAGACAGCTATAGATGTTCAGTTCTTGAGTATATTCAAAACTATGATCAGTACTTTTTTGGACACTAAGGAATTATGGAAATGTCAGTTTAATCATCTTTTTGAATGTTGGAGCAGGCTTTAAAAGCTTGAAATCCTGCTATTTCTTACTATAACCTCTCTAATATATCCATGGTAGTAATTCTTTATGAGCATAATTGTTTAATTGGAATTTTTATTGACTTTGCTTGCTTAGAGGTGTGCCCATGCTAATTAGTAGTCACAGTTCACTCTAGTATAACATAGAGACTTATTCTGCAGGTTTTGGTTTTCCTTCTGTAGTCTCGTGAATTGGAAATAGCTGTTTACTGGCGGGACTGGCGAGAGCTATGTGCAGTAAAGTTTCTGAGACTTGAAGATTTCCTGGACAACCAGTGCCATGTGATGACCCTATGCTTGGAGCCACAGGGGATACTTTCTGCAGAGGTTTGTCCATTGTTTCTCCTCTTCGTGCTTGTGCAGCATGTCTTGCGATCGGCCTTCCCTATGGAGAAAGCAGCTGACCCATTCAAGCCAAATAATTTCTACTGCATTGCCTTTCTCTGAAATGTTTGTGAGGGCAGATTGGGATAACCAATTAACTTTCTCCCCTTTTTCTATCTGATAAATTATCTTGTGCTCCACTTGAATTCAAAATATAATGGCTAAATATAGGAATTATGGAGTTCAATGCTGTGATTGAAACTGCCCTACTAATGTAGGAGTATTTTTTTTTTTAGAAGTACAATTTTTTTGCATGCAATAGTTTTGTCACATTATTGAGGATGTTGTTTTAATCATATTCTTCTGAATATATGCTGTGAAAACAAAGTTTCTGAAGCTTCAACAATAATGTGAATTGCTACAGGTGATCTTCTGTAATCCTGCCATTGACCAATCCCCAAAGCTGCGACGACAGAATCGAATTTTCCCGAAAGAGAAAGGTGAGTTTTATCAAATCAACTGACTGCACAGCAAAATATAACAGAACTATCAAGCATAGCAGAGATTTGTTCTAATGTGAGTAATTGTGATTGCTTTTTTGTTTAAAATCCAAATAGTGCAGCATTTTTTTTCTTGTGATTCAAACCTGAAGTAATTAATGGCTCTTTTTACTTCAAAGGTTTAAAAGAAGTTGATTGAGAGCTTGGGAGGGTGGAGGTGTATTATTCATGTTAGGACAGGGGGGAAATAATGGCATTGTTTCTGGGCTAGTAATCCAGAGACCCAGGTAATGTTCTGGGGACCAAAGTTCAAATCCCACCACAGCAGACGGTAGAATTTGATTTCAGTGAACCTAAAACAATAACTGGAACTGAAAGTCTAATGATGAAAATATTGTCAAATATCATTTTAAAAAAAAAAAAACAATAAAAAAAACCATCTTATTCACCAAAATCTTTTAGGGAAGGAAGCTGCCATCCTTGCAATGTGGCAGTGTGGTTGATTCTTAACTGCTGCTGATGACCCACAGCACCTCATGAATATCCAGTCTTGACTTGCTATCTCTGTCACTAGGGACTTCAATGTCCACCACTGAGTGGCTCAGCAGCACCATTACAGAGCAAACTGGTCGAGTCCTAAAGGACACAGCTGCTAGACTGGGTCTGCAGCAGACACATTGGTGAGGATGAGGTCAAGTATGCTTTTCCCTTTCCATTCCCTCACTGCCTGCCACAGTACCAATCTACCAATCTTTCTCATGTATGACCTGATGCCAGATTTGATGTGCTGCAATATGATTTTCAACTTCATAGCCTGGCATAACCACCACTGTACACTTACCATCCAACCAGGGGAACAACCATAGTTCAATGAAAACTGCAAACGGACATGCCAGGACCAGCACCAGGTATACTCAAAATAAGGCGTTGACCTGTCGAAGTTAAGAGGACTACTTGCTTGCTAAAAAGCATAAGCAGCAAGTGATAGACAAGGTTAAACAATCCCATGGCTAACCTGATCAGACCTAAACTCTGCAGTGCTACCACATCTCGTCATGAATGCTGGTGGGCAATTAAACAACACACTAGAGGAGGTCCGACAATGGGGGAGCCTGGCATATCATTGCAAAAGATAAGGCTGAAGGCCTTGCAGCAATCTGCAGCCAGAAGTGAGTGGATGATTGAAATCAGCCTCCTGCAGCAGATTCCACCATCACAAATGCTGGCCTTCAACTAATTTGGTTTACTGCATGTGATGTTAAGAAATGGTTGGAGGCACTTGATGCAGAAATGTCATGGGTTCTGACAATATTCTGATAATAGGACTGAAGATCTGCACTCCAGAATGTGTTGCGTCCCTAGCAAAGCGGTTCCAGTACAGCTACAACACTGACATCTACATGACAAAATGGAAAATTTTAGAGTTATGACCCCTAAATATACAATAGGATAAATCCAACCCAGGCAGTCTATTCTTGATCATCAGCAAAGTGATGGAAGGTGTCATCAATAGTGCTGTCTAGCAGTACTTCCTTTCTGCTCAATGGCACTCAGTTTGGGTTCCAGCAGGGCCACTCAGCTTCTGACCTCATAACAGCCTTGCTGAAAACGTAGACAAATGAGCTGAATTCCAGAAACGAGGCAAGAGTGACTGCTTTTGATGTCAGTGTGGCATCAAGGAACTCTAACAAAACTAGAGGCAATAGAAACCAGAAGGAAAGCTTTGCTGCTTGGAGATACCTGGTACAAAGGAAAATGGTTGTGGTTAGCCATCTCCAATCCAGGGCAGTTCTGCATGAGTTCATCAGGGTAGAGTCCTTGACCCAACCATCTCCAAAACTTGCTTTACCAATGATCGTCCCTTAGAAGTGAAGGTGTTTGCTGATGATTATCCAATGCTCGGCGCCATTCGCAACTTCTCAGATGCTGGAACAGTTTATGCCTAACCATTGACAAGTGACATCATGCCACACCAATGTCAGGCAATGACTCTCCAGCAGAGAATCTAAAAATCACCCCTTGATATTAAATAGCATTACTGTCACTGAATTTGCACTGTCAATATCTTGGGGGTTACCATTGACCAGAAATTGACTGTACTGGTCATGTACATTCTGTGGCTACATCTGCAGGTGGGAGGCTAGGAATCCTGCAGAAGGTAGCTCACCAACTGAGTCCCCAAAGCCTGTCCACCATCTACAAGGAACAAGTCAGGATAGAATGCATACTCCCCACCTACCTGGATGAGTGCAGCTTCAACTATACTCAAGCTTGACACCATTCAGGGCAATGCAGCCCATTTGATTGACACCATGTCCATAAGTCCACCACTGATGCTCACTAACAGCAGTTATACTTCTCTATAAGATGCACTGCTGAAATTCACCAAGGCTCCTGAGACAGCAGTTTCCAAACACCCAACCACTATCGTCTAGAAAGATAAAGGCAGCAGATAAATGGAAATATCACTACCTACAAATTCCCTTCCAAGCCGCTCACCATCCAGACTTTGGAAGTATATTGCTGGTCCCTTTTAGTGTTGCTGGGTCAAAATCTTGAACTCCCTTTCTAATGGCACTGTGGGTCTGCCTACACCAAGTGGACTGCAGCAGTGCAAGAAGGCAGCTCACCACCATCTTTTCAAGGACAATTAAGGATGTGGAATAAATGCTGGCCCAGCCAGTGACATCCCATGAGTGAAATGAACAAAACAAAAAATATATCTTGTGTAATTAGCTTGAGAGATGGTCACTGCAAGTTTTGTACTGAAGCACTTTATTTCACAGGGAGAAACTTTTTGAGAGCATCACAGATGAATATTAATATTGCCACCTGGGGACGTCTAATGATGAGTCTGCTGCCTCCTTGTAGCAGCATGACCACAATGAGTCCACCATTACCTCCAGCTGAGTCCAGTTTCACATCTTCTGGAGCACCATGCACTTTCAGCACCTTATCCCCAGAATCAAGGTAAATTGTGTGATCTAAGATTTTTCTGTTCCTATGCATTTTAAAAATTGAAGACTTGTGTGAGCTGTTTAGTTCAAATGGGCTGCTTGGATTCCTGACCAGGCTGCAATAAGTTAACATCTAGATTTGTAAGCCTACTTATTTGACTTTAGCAAGACTGAACATTTTTGGGTGACCGTAGAGAGTGGAAAGGCTGCAGTGTTAACAATCTGAAAAGTATTACATCAGATTGGCTGGCTGAGGTAAGTGTTCTTCTTCCCCCACCCCCCAGTCCTTCCGATGTTTAATGAATTAGATACTTCTGTACTACTGATTTTGCTCTAAATGTTTTCAGGCCTGGAATTATTGGTCAGGTGACAATAAAGGCTACATGCTTAGTTACTTCTCCTGAGATGCAGTGCATTAGTTCCTGCTGATTTTTATCTAGTGGAGTGATTGTGAAGTGAATGGCTAGTTAGTTGTCTGTGTACTTGTGCTTCTGACCTGCTTGATCTTTATACACACAGCTGTAATGTACTGAAAAACAAAATAAAACAATGTTGGCTCATTTATGAAATATCAAAGCTGCAAAATATTTTGAACAAGCTTTCAAAACTATACAAGCCTTTTTGTTTTGATCCAAATCAATAAATTCTAAGCCCATTGCAGAACAGCAATATCAACCATGAAGGTTACAGTTCAGTACACTCAGAATCGCAGAATAGTTAGAGTGCAGAAAGAGTCCATTTGGCCCATTGTGTCTGCGCTGACTGTAGCATTTTAATCTCATGACAATTTCCTGCCTTCCTTTTCCCCATAACCCTGCACATTGTTTCCATCTAAACAATCATCTAGTACCTTCTTGAATGCCTCAATTGAGCCTGCCTCCACCACACTTCCAGGCTGTGCATTCCATAACCTAACTATCTGCTGTATGACTTTGTTTGTTTGTTTTTTCTCCATTCTTGCATTTGCTACTTTTGCACCATTTTAATACTGTCCTCCTTAATCCATTTGAGTGTAAACAGTTTCTCCCTATCCAGACACCTCCATGATTTTGGAAACTTGTATCAGATCTCTTTTCAGCCTCACAACAAGGAAAACGGTCCAACTTCTGCAGTATTTCCACATACTGATAAACAAGGACAGCCAGGTCTCTTTGGATATCAGCACTGCCTAATCTCTCTCCATTTTACGAAACACTCTGCATCTCTGTTCCTCCTAGCGTGGATAACACCATATTTATGTACATTATTTTCCATGTGCTATGTTAGAAACATTAAGAACAAGAGTAGGCAACTCAGCTTGTCTATGTTCTTGCCCGCTCATTCAGCCTGTCAACTCCCTTGAAGCCTCTTTGCGTTATCCTCACAATACATATTGCCAACTAGTTCCACCAACTTGGAAATATTACACTGGGTACCACATCCACATCATTGAAACAGATTATGAACAGCTGGGACCAAAGAAAATCCTTTAGCGATGGAAAGGGATCGGTATATACCGCAGGGCAAGAGTTATAGCTGGGGGAAAGGCAATTATGAAGCGATGAGGCAAGATTTAGGATGCATAGGATGGAGAAGGAAACTGCAGGGGCTGGGCACAATTGAAATGTGGAGCTTGTTCAAGGAACAGCTACTGCGTGTCCTTGAAGTATGTATCTGTCAGGCAGGGAGGAAGTGGTCGAGCGAGGGAACCGTGGTTTACTAAAGAAGTTGAATCTCTTGTCAAGAGGAGGAAGGAGGCTTATGTGGAGATGAGGCGTGAAGGCTCAGTGAGGGCGCTTGAGAGTTACAAGTTAGCCAGGAAGGACCTAAAGAGAGAGCTAAGAAGAGCCAGGAGGGGACATGAGAAGTCTTTCGCAGGTAGGATCAAGGAAAACCCTAAAGCTTTCTATAGGTATGTCAGGAATAAAAGAATGACTAGAGTAAGATTAGGGCCGGTCAAGGACAGTAGTGGGAAGTTGTGCGTGGAGTCCGAAGAGATAGGAGAGGAGCTAAATGAATATTTTTCGTCAGTATTCACACAGGAAAAAGACAATGTAGTCGAGGAGAATACTGAGATACAGTCTATTAGACTAGACGGGATTGAGGTTCATAAGGAGGAGGTGTTAGCAATTCTGGAAGGTGTGAAAGTAGGTAAGTCCCCTGGGCCGGATGGGATTTATCCTAGGATTCTCTGGGAAGCTAGAGAGGAGATTGCAGAGCCTTTGGCCTTGATCTTTATGTCGTCATTGTCTACAGGAATAGTGCCAGAAGACTGGAGACTAGCAAATGTTGTCCCCTTGTTCAAGAAGGGGAGTAGAGACAACCCTGGTAATTATAGACCAGTGAGCCTTACTTCAGTTGTGGGTAAAGTGTTGGAAAGGATTATAAGAGAGAGGATTTATAATCATCTAGAAAGGAATAATTTGATTAGGGATAGTCAACACGGTTTTGTGAAGGGTAGGTCGTGCCTCACAAACCTTTATTGAGTTCTTTGAGAAGGTGACCAAACAGGTGGATGAGGGTAAAGTGGTTGATGTGGTGTATTTGGATTTCAGTAAAGCATTTGATAAGGTTCCCCATGGTAGGCTATTGCAGAAAATACGGAGGTATGGGATTGAGGGTGATTTAGCGGTTTGGATCAGAAATTGGCTAGCTGTAAGAGGACAGAGGGTGGTGGTTGATGGGAAATGTTCATCCTGGAGTTCAGTTACTAGTGGTGTACCTCAAGGATCTGTTTTGGGGCCACTGCTGTTTGTCATTTTTATAAATGACCTGGATGAGGGCGTAGAAGGATGGGTTAGTAAATTTGCTGATGACACCAAAGTCGGTGGAGTTGTGGATAGTGCAGAAGGATGTTGCAGGTTACAGAGGGACATAGATAAGCTGCAGAGCTGGGCTGAGAGGTGGCAAATGGAGTTTAATGCGGAAAAGTGTGAGGTGATTCACTTTGGAAGGAGTAACAGGAATACAGAGTACTGGGCTAATGGTAAGATTCTTGGTAGTGTGGATGAGCAGAAAGATCTCGGTGTCCATGTGCATAGATCACTGAAAGTTGCCACCCAGGTTGATAGCGTTGTTAAGAAGGCGTACAGTATGTTAGGTTTTATTGGTAGAGGGATCGAATTTCGGAGCCATGAGGTCATGTTGCAGCTGTACAAAACTCTGGTGCGGCCGCACTTGGAGTATTGCGTACAGTTCTGGTCACCGCATTATAGGAAGGATGTGGAAGCATTGGAAAGGGTGCAGAGGAGATTTACCAGGATGTTGCCTGGTATGGAGGGAAGGTCTTATGAGGAAAGGCTGAGGGTCTTGAGGCTGTTTTCGTTAGAGAGAAGAAGGTTAAGAGGTGACTTGATAGAGACATACAAGATGATCAGAGGATTAGATAGGGTGGACAGTGGGAGCCTTTTTCCTCGGATGGTGATGGCTAGCACGAGGGGACATAGCTTTAAATTGAGGGGTGATAGATATAGGACAGATGTCAGAGGTAGGTTCTTTACTCAGAGTAGTAAGGACGTGGAATGCCCTGCCTGCAAAAATAGTAGACTCGCCCACTTTAAGGGCATTTAAATGGTCATTGGATAAACATATGGATGATAATGGAATAGTTTAGGTTAGATGGGCTTCAGATTGGTTTCACAGGTCGTGCAACATCGAGGGCCGAAGGGCCTGTACTGCGCTGAAATGTCCTATGTCCTATGTCCTATGTCCTATGTCCTATGTCCTATGTC
>NC_063359.1:39578834-39616149 GCF_021869965.1 Rhincodon typus | reverse complement strand
CTCAGTACTTCTGTAGACTGAGAAGTACATTGGTAGCATAAAGGAAAAGGGGAGACATTTTCTAAGATGTATTTAGGAGCTGTTTCTTATTGGCTCGTTTCCTGAAACAATACTGGGTCTGCTTTGGGGAATGAAGTGGATAAAAGGTTAGTAGGGGATAACTCCAGGAGCAGTGATTTCTTTTTAGTTCATGAGATGAGGGTGTCACTGGCTAGGCCAGCATTTATTGTTCATCCCTAAATGCCCAGAGTGCAGTTAAGATTCAACCATACATAGGTGTTTAAGAAGGCATTTAGCATGTTTGTCTTTATTGCTCAGACCTTTGAATATAGGAGTTGGGACATTATGCTGAGGTTCTACAGGACGTTGGTAAGGCCTTTTCTGGAGTACTGAGTCCAGTTCTGGTCTCCCTGTTATAGGAAGGATATTATTAAGCTGGAGAGGGTTCAGAAGAGATTTACTAGGATGTTGCCAGGAATGGAGGGTTTGAATTTTCAGGAGAGGTTGGATAGGCTGGGACTTTTTTCACTGGAGCCTAGGACGTTGAGAGGTGACTTTGGAGGTTTATAAAATAATGAGGGAGTATAGAAAAGGTGTCTGGGCAGATGTCTCTTCCCTAGTGTGGAGGATTTCAAGAATAGGGGCAATAAATTTAAGGTGCGAGGAGAAAGATTTTAAAAAAGACTTGAGGGGCAATTTTTTGACAGAATGGTTCGTGTGTGGAATGAACTTTCTCAGGAAGTGGTGAATGTGGCTACAGTTACAACATTTAAAAGACAGATGATTACATGACTAGGAAATATTTGGAGGGATACAGGCCAAATGCAGGTGGATCTAGTTTAGTTTGGGTCCTACAAGCAGAATTTAGGGAGTTAGGAGACAAGTTTAAAAAGTAGGACCTTGGAGGTAGTAATCTCAGGATTGCTACCAGTGCCACATGCTAGTCAGAGAAGAAATGAAAGAATAGGAAGGATAAATGAGTGGCTTGAGAGATGGTGCAGGAGGGAGGGGTTCAGATTTTTGGGACATTGGGACCGGTTCTGGGGGAGGTGGGTCTATTACAAATCGGATGGTCTACACCTGGGCAGGACTGGAACCAATGTCCTAGGGGGTGCTTTTGCTAATGCCGTTGGGGAGGGTTTAAACTAATGTGGCAAGGGGATGGGAACCAAATGAGGAGGTTACATAGAACATAGACCATAGAACATAACAGCGCAGTACAGGCCCTTTGGTTTCACAGGTCGGCGCAACATCGAGGGCCAATCTGAAGCCCATCTAACCTAAACTATTCCATTATCATCCAGGTTAGTGGACAGTAAGGAGGTAGTAACTAAAGCCTGTAAGAAACTAGATAACTAAGTCTGTGTGACTAAGGGGAAAGAGTAGGCAGAGAGCAGATGATGAACGCAAAGGCACAGGTAGTCTGAGGCGCATTTGTTTTAATGCGAGAAGTGTAGTAGGTAAGACAGATGAACTTAGGGCTTGAATTAGTACCTGGGAGTATGATGATAATGCTATTACTGAGACTTGGTTGAGGGAAGGGCAAGATTGGCAACTAAATATCCCAAGATAAAAATGCTTCAGGCGGGATAGAGAGGAAGGTAAAAGGGGTGGAGGAGTTGCATTACTGGTCAAAGAGGATATCACAGCTGTGCTGAAGGAGGGCACTGTGGAGGACTCGAGCAGTGAGGCAATATGGGCAGAGCTCAAATAGGAAGGGTGCGGTAACGATGCTGGGGCTGTACTACAGGCCTCCCAATAGCGAGCGTGAGATAGTGGTACAAATATGTAGACAGATTATGGAAAGGTGTAGGAGCAACAGGGTGGTGGGTGATGGAATTTTCCCAACATTGACTGGGATTCACTTAGTGTTAGGGGTTTAGTTGGAGCAGAATTTGTAAGGAGCATCCAGGAGGGTTTTTTGGAGCAATATGTAAATAGCCCAACTAGGGAAGGGCCCACACTGGACCTGGTGTTGGGGAATGAGCCCGGCCAGGTGGTTGAAGTTTCAGTAGGGGATTACTTTGGGAATAGTGATCACAATTCCGTAAGTTTTGGAATACTCACGGACAAAGATGAGAGTCTTCCTAAAGGAAGAGTGCTGAATTGGGGGAAAGGCCAACTATAGCAAAATTGAGCAGGAGCTGGGGAATGTGGATTGGGAGCAGCTGTTTGAGGGTAAATCCACATTTGATATGTGGGAGGCTTTTAAAGAGAGGTTGATTAGAGTGTAGGACAGACATGCCCTTTCTACCCTCATTTTCACAGGGACAAGATTAGGGAACTATGGATGACCGGTGAAATTGTGAGACTAACAAAGAGGAAAAAGGAAGCATTCATAAGGTCTAGGCGACTGAAAACAGATGAAGCTTTGAAAGAATATCGGGAAAGTAGGACCAATCTGAAATGAGAAATTAAGAGGGCTAAAAGGGGTCATGAAATATCTTTAGCAAACAAGGTTAAGGAAAATCCCAAAGCCTTTTATTCGTACATGAGAAGCAAGAGGGTAACTAGAGAAAGGGTTGGCCCACTCCAGGACAAAGGAGGGAAGTTATGCGAGGAGTCAGAGAAAATGAGTGAGATTCTTAATGAGTACTTTGCATCGGTATTCACCGAGGAGCGGGACATGACAGATTTTGAGGTTAGGAATAGATGTTTGATTACTCTAGGTCAAGTCGGCATAAGGAGGGGAGAAGTGTTGGGTATTCTAAAAGGCATTAGGGTGGACAAGTCCCCAGGTTACTGAGGGAAGCGAGAGAGGAAATAGCTGGGTCCTTAACAGATATCTTTGCAGCATCCTTGAGCACGGGTGAGGTCCCGGAGGACTGGAGAATTGCTAATGTTGTCCCCTTGTTTAAGAAGGGTAGCAAGGATAATCCAGGTAATTACAGACCGGTGAGCCTGATGTCAGTGGTGGGGAAGCTGCTGGAGAAGATACTGAAGGATAGGATCTATTTACATTTGGAAGAAAATGGGCTTATTAGTGATAGGCAGCATGGTTTTGTGCAGGGAAGGTCATGTCTTACCAACTTGCTAGAATTCTTTGAGGAGGTGACAAGGCTGATAGATGAGGGAAGGGCTGTGGATGTCATATATATGGACTTGAGTAAGGCGTTTGAAGGGTGCCCCATGGTAGGCTGATGGAGAAAGTGAAGTCGCATGGGGTCTGGGGTGATAGAGAACTGGCTGGGCAACAGGAGACAGAGTTGTAGTGGAAGCGAGTTTCTCAATGGAGAACTGTGACCAGTGGTGTTCCACAGGAATCCGTGTTGGGACCACTGTTGTTTGTGATGTACGTAAATGATCTGGAGGAAGGTATAGATGGGCTGATTTAACAAGTTTGCAGATGACACTAAGATTAGTGGAGTAGCAGATAGTGAAGGGGACTGTCGGAGAATGCAGCACAATATAGATAGATTGGAGAGTTGGGTGGAGAAATGGCAGATGGAGTTCAATCCAGGCAAATGTGAGGTGATGCATTTTGGAAGATCCAATTCAAGAGCAAACTATACGGTAAATGGAAAAGCCCTGGGGAAAATTGATGCACAGAGAGATCTGGGTGTTCAGGTCCATTGTACCCTGAAGATGGCAACACCAGTGGATAGAGTGGTCAAGAAGGCTTTCGGCATGCTTTCATTCATTGGATGGGGCATTGAGTACAAGAGTTGGCAAGTCATGTTACAGTTGTATAGGACTTTGGTTCGACCACATTTGGAATACTGCGTACAGTTCTGGTCGCCACATTACCAAAAGGATGTGGATGCTTTGGAGAAGGTGCAGAGGAGGTTCACCAGGATGTTGCCTGGTTTGGAGGGTGCTAGCTATGAAGAGAGGTTGAGTAGATTAGGATTATTTACATTAGAAAGACGGAGGTTGAGGGGGGACTTGATTGAGGTCTACAAAATCATGAGAGGTATAGACAGGGTGGATAGCAAGAAGCTTTTTCCCCCAGAGTGGGGGACTCAATTACTAGGGGTCATGATTTCAAGGTGAGAGGGGGGAAAAGCTTCAGGGAGATATGCGATGAAAGTTCTTTATGCAGAAGGTGGTGGGTGCCTGGAATGCGTAGCCAGTGGAGGTGGTAGAGGCGGGCACGATAGCGTCATTTAAGATGTATCTAGACAGATACATGGATGGGCAGGGAGCAGAGGGATACAGATCCTTGGAAAATAGGTGACTGGTTCAGATAGAGGATCTGGATTGGCGCAGGCTTGGAGGGCCAAAGGGCCTGTTCCTGTGCTGTAATTTTCTTTTGTTCTTTGTTCTTTGTTATGGTTGGCAGGAACTGATTAGTCTGAGTGGTCTCCTTCAGTGCTGTATAATTCTATGACTCTAAGTGATCAGTAGTCTTCCGCCTTAAATGAAAGACTGTGTGTTTGTCTGTTTGTCATTGATACTGAATATGAAATGAAGGATCTGTTCAATTAAGGAAAGTTGAAACCACCGAGTATTGACCCAATTCTACATCCCTCACTCCTGACTTGTCCCTTTGTATATGGACGGGGTTGGGACAATTGCCTGCCTGAGAATACCCAGCCTCTGACCTGCTCTTTTAGCTGCAATATTTATATGGCTGTTCCAGTTGAATTTCTGGTCAAAGGTAACCCACTCATTGCTGAATTATTAATTAGAAACTTCGGAGTGCTTGGGTGCAGAGGGATCTGGGTGTCATTATGCATGAATTGCAGAAAACTAGTATGCAGGTACAGCAAGCAATAAAGAAGCCAAATGGAAATTTGACATTTATTGCTAAAGGAATAGAGTATACATGTAGGGAAGTGTTCCTGCAACTGTGCGAAGGTGTAAGTAAGATTGCGTCCACTGTATTGGAGGCAGTTCAGAGGAGGTTCATTTAAGTTGATTCCAGATGTAAGGGGTTTGTTTTATGAAGAAATTTGAGCAGTTTAGTAGAATGAGAGAAGATAGAATTGAGGTATACTAGATATTAAAGAGGATTGACAAAATAGACAGAGTGGATGATTCCTCTTGTGGGGCAATCTAGAATGATAGGTCATGGTTTTAGGATAAGGAGTAGCGTATCTAAAATAAATGAGGCGGCTTTATTTCTCTGTGTTGTGAATCCGTGGAATTGGCTACCCAAGAGTGCAGTGGGATGCCGGGACACTTAGTAAATTTGAGAAGGGGATTAGATGGACGGCTTTTTAATTAGTGATGAGTTGAACTCCAGCAAAATTGGAGTTCAGGCTGAGATGAGATTAGCCATGACCATCTTGAATAGCAAGAGAAGGCTCAAGGAGCTTAATTGCCTACTCCTGTCCCTAGTTCTAATTTTATCATGTAATGTAGACGCCTGGCCTAGTGATCTAGAGACATGAGTTCAAATCACACCTCAGCAGTTGGAGAATATAAATTTGAAAAACTGAATAAATCTGGAGTGAAAAGCTAATAACAGTAATGATAAATTTTTAAGATTTCAGGATTATTATTTAAAACACCATCTGGTTCACAAATGTTTCCTTGAGTAGGAAAATGCCATTCTTATCAGTTTAGTTTATATGATTCCAAATCTGCAGCAATGTGGTTGACTCTTCTTTTGACTTCTGAACTGGCCTGACAAGCCACTTGGCTTTGCTCAAGGAGGGCACAATTTTCTGGATGGGAAATAAATACTAAAGTATTGCTGGTTAAGATGAAAATTGCTAAAACAAAATAACCAGGAGTAGTAATTTATATTTGCACTTTCAAAAAAATGCACCTTTTTAAACTCAAATCTTCTAAGAAATTGTAAATGTGCAATCTTCCACTTAGGATCTTGTTTGTCTTTTTTTCTTTAGTCTTCATTATTTAATTGTGTATGTGTCTCTGTGTGTGTGTATGTATAGGGCCTTTACACCTATCAACCTAAACTTCAGCCCAGAGCCGCCGCCGCCTCCCAAGCCACCTCGGCTTTTTATAAATTCCGCCTCAGAAGAAAGGATACTTCCGCTTGCTGGCAGCCAGGTAAATTATGGTAGTTATTAGAAATGAAACACTGTGGAGGGACACTTGTTTAATTGATTTTAAACTAAACATTTGGCTTTTAGCTTCTCTTGTAAAAGTAGGGGGAAAAAGTGCCCGCTCATAATGGAATTGCTGTGATATACAGTACATGCATTGAAATAATTTAAAGTGGAAGATTTCAGTTGCGTCCACACACTAACTTGCTACAATACAGGTGCATGTTGACTAGGATATCAGGAAAACTTCCTGCTCAGTATTGCTTAGGTAACTGATCACTCTTAAAAATATACTAATCAGTCAATTTCATCTTGTTAGCTATAAATCAACCATTGACCTGGTCTTCCTAAGTGACTCAATTTCAAAGTATTTTGTTATTTGTAAGTACATTGGGATATTTACTTGAGTAAGACCATATCTTGTTAATTTGCTTCTCTACAACAACTTTTGTTCTTCAGATTAATTATTTTGTGTTGGTTTTATTTTAATAGAGTGTAATTGGAAGCAGTACAGAGGTAAATCCACAGGCTAACCAAGCCCCAGAGATTCTAAACCTAACTGAGGTTACACCCAGGTAAGGACTGACTATTAGCAATGTTTGCATGACTGAGCAAGTAGACCGCTTTAAGTAGGTCAATTTAAAAGATTATGGACTTTATTTTAGCGCTGTTGGTGAGATTTCATTAGTCTGGATTTTGTTCCTATTTCATCCTATGATGAATCTTCATTTGGTCAATTTTAAATGCTGATTTTTCTTGGGTAGATGCAGAATTGCTCCTCTATACTTTATTACCTCTAGGGCTTAAATTCAGATTCCAGCCTCTTTTTGCCAATATTTGATTTTTGTTTGGCTTTAGTTTTCATGACAGCTCTTACATGTATTGAGGTATGATTACATAACTGTCTGCTCTGCTTTGCTACCTTGTCCAAGTGATCGTTCTTAGTATAGTAGCCAAACCATTAGTACTTTCAGGCTGTTTCACTTTGCTGGTGGAGAAAACATAGGTGATGTTCTGAATAAAATTCTTCGTGAGAAATAAATGCAATATTAACCTCCTGCTTTTCTGTTCATGTGGTAATTGGCTTCTTGAGTGTTTCTTAGCAGTTTGTTAAAATTTAGTTGGCTATTGTTGCAATAATTATTAGAATTAATATTCCAATATCTCCATGCAGAAAGCAGACCTTGCATCTCGAAGACTTCAATTGTGTTGCTTTGCTGGGACGAGGTCACTTTGGAAAGGTATGTGAGGTGATTGGGAGCTTTTATGGTGTTTCATTTCTCAGTCATTTTTTTTTTGTCTTCCTACTTGGCATCTGCTGTATAAACTTTATTACGGTATAGTTGCTTCTGTAAGTAGCAGATAGTGTACACCTTGTATTCAAAACAACTTTTCAAAGCCTCAGTAATGTGAATGGGATTTGCATATTTGTACTTGTGCTCTAGGCAACTAATAGTTTTAGTCTGTGGTACAAAAAATTGTTTAATTTGCTGATGTCCGTTAACTGTAGGATCCTAAGTACTATTGTGATACCATTCCTTGTAAATGGCTGGATAAGTTTCCAGGCTTTGAGATTTAATGCATTTTCCCTTACTAGCAAATATTTTTAGTATTTGACATTTGTAATTTTATTTTATTTCTTGAAAGTATCTGACAACCCAGAGATGGACAATTTTTTTTTTTTTTTATTTTTATTTTTTTTTTTTTTTTTTTGGTTCTGGAGTATATTAAGAAGGTTATCTGGCTATATTTCTGAGATGGCCAACAGGAATCTGTGATTGTCCTATTGTTGTCTGTTTATAGGTTTGTCTAGTATTAATACCTCTTTGCATCCATGGACTGAGCATCTTACTTTAATGGGAAATGACTCATAATGCCCTGTATCTACCTGTGTGGTAGCGAAGCCCATAAAATATGCACTGTGTCTTTATCATTTTATCCATGTATTTCCTAAATTAACCACCTTTTGGAAATATTTAACACTAACTGTGATGTAGCTTATCCTAAATTAAGTAGTTTCATTCCTCAGCACATTGAACACTTGTTTATTATGCATCTTAAACATACTATGTTGAATATTCTGTTAGAGATAAGTTGTATGTGATTTTCTGACAAGGGTTCTCTTGCTTGATTTGGACAAACTCTTCTATGCTTTCCTTGGCTGATAACAACAAGAATTATTGTCTTTTTACTCTCCCAAACGTCTGTCCTTTAACCATCTTATAGCAGTTATTTTCTTGACTATTTTTGTCTTGTATTCAGTTTTAAAAGCCCCTCTTTAACAAATAACATGCCCTTGTTCTGCTCTCCTGCTTCACATACCACACTGCACTATGGGAAGAATGACTTACTGAAAGCCAGGCAAGATAGCTAATTTTTTAATGTTCAGACTCTGGGATTAACAGTTTGTATTTGGTATTTTCTAAACACTTTTCCAAACTCATTAGAATCCATAGCATTTTTTTTAAAATTAGAAGTAACTTTTTATTTTCTTTTTCAAGTTTCCAATTTCAAAAGAAACTGGAAACAAACAAACATATTTGACCTAAAGGATCATTTCACAGTTGAGTTTTACATTTGAATATTGGTGCAGGAAAAGTGCCATTTTTTTTATTGACTCTGAAATTGTTTGCCTCAATGGTTTTAAATATAAACAGTAGTTAATCTTCACCTGTGTAGTACTTTGTAGGCAATGATACACACTAAAGGCCTTTATTCCTTTGCTGACAAAGTTAAATAAAACATTTTTTGGTATTTGGCATCCACCTAGTAATGCAAAATACAGCATTTAAGGATTCTTTATCAATCTCCTGAAGTTTCACTATTTGCCTAAATATTAAGGAAGTTAAGACATTAGGAGGTTGTAGTGGTCTTGTGATACGGAGTCCAAGTAAAGTATCTGGTGTATAAACCCAGTCTAAAGCAGAGCTGTCTAGCAGATAAAAGTACAAAATCAATGTCCACTAAAGTAACAAATGTTACTTGTGTAATAAAGTTCTGGGTTCCTCTCAGTTACAAGTTTATCTATTAAGCATCTGAGCCAGATGGACCAGAAGGTCCCAATTTCATTGCTTGGTTTGTGTTGTGTCTGAATCAGGGTGGATTGTGGTCATTTAGAAACAGTACAGCTGAGCTCTTGTCCATAGATTCAAGAGGAGAAGCTTATTCATAGCTCCCATGCATCTTATTAAAAGTGTGTCAATGTGTGTAAAACTGTGATTTAAGACAAGTTAGCACTCCAACATCCTCTTTTATACCTGAAGATATTGGGAACTCGCTTTCAATTGCTGTACTTTTAACTGACTTGCTCTATCTTAGGTGTTGCTTGCTCAACATAAACCGACAAAGAAAATGTTTGCTATTAAAGCCTTGAAGAAAGGAAATGTAGTGTCTCGCGATGAAATAGACAGGTGGGTGTCTGATACCTGTGAAACGGACAGTTTTTTTTTTCTCCTCTTGCTTTCCTCTTTCGTCACCCTAGGCATTGATGATTTTATGGAAGGGGAGGGTGCCAGCAGCATTAGTTGCCCAATTAACCTGAGAAAATTCATGAGTATTGGCTACCATTCTTACAGCTTGACTCGCGTGTGATTTGCTGCTGAAAAGTCAACATTAACAAGTGTTCTATTCAGACTTGATTTTGAAAGCATTTGACTCCCACAGCATCAAAAAGTTGACATTGCATGTAGTTTTCAGTTTCTTGTGTTTTTTTTTTAAAAAAAAAAAAAAAAACACCCTGCTTGTAAAAAGTGTGTATGCAATAGTGTCAGTTTTGATTTTAAAAGTCCATGCAGTTGAATAGCTGGCCAAAATCAAGCCCAACTCCCACTAATGTGGGCAATTTTGGCTGTTAATTATTAGTTTTAATACTCTGAATCTGAGATCAGTTAAGCCAACAAGAATGGTAATGGAATCTGGATCTTCTGTTATTTGCCTGATAAACCAGTGATCTCCTGGTAGAGTGAGTAGGTAATACAGAAAGTTAGTTACATTGTGACTATAAACTGTGCCAATATGGGACAAGTTCACCCTTCCTGGATCTTGATGTTTATCCCCTTCTCCATCGTGGCATATCTTTGGGGAGTTCTAACTAAAAATAATTCCTACAATGGTTTTAGTGTAGGACAGTCATAATTGGTAATGTATTCAAACTAACCCTAAGACAACCCTTGAAACTGCTTGATTCGTAGCTGATACTGATTCACATGTTCTAATAACTTTGCAATAATTGCTCACTTGAGAGTTCTCTGCTGTACCATTGTAGGAAAGCTATGGAGTAGTGTAAAATTATCCCCACAGGGAGGGAGGTGTGAATAAAAAGGAATATCTGAGCACATTGATCACTTCAGTGTCTAGCTGTAATTAATTTTTGAGGCTCAATTAAAAATTGAGTTTTCTCCTGGCCTTTGGATTCTAGAGCTGCTTAACTAGACACAATATCAGAAGAATGAGTGAGGCCAGGCAGATGGACTGCCTCATCGTCATGCTTCAGCTAACATGCTCAATATTGAGCATTTCATGATGAATTGATTTCTGATATTGAGGGTAGGGTTGGTGTTTCTGGCTTATGGTGGTCTTATTCGCTGCAGCTGCAAAAATATTTATTCATGACATTTAAACATTGTTGGCAAGCCAGCATTTCTTGCCCATTCCTAATTGGTCTTGAAGGTGGTTGCTCACCTCCACCTTGAACTTCTATTAATTATAGTGAGAGTATGCCCACAGTACAGATGGGGAAGGTTTTTGAGGATTTTGACCCAGCAACAGTGAAGGAACTGCATTATATAGTTCGAAGTCAGATTGTGTGCGTCCTGCAGGGAAGCTTTTTCAGATGGTGGTGTTTGCATGTGTCTGCTGCCCTTTTTGGTGGTAAAGGTCATTAGTTTAGAAGGTGAGGTTGAAGGAGCCTTGTTACAATGCATTTTGTGGATAGTACACACTGGTTGCCACTATTTGACCGTGTTGTAGAGGTTGCTCAATTTTTGGATTACTTTTGATCTGGATTGAGCTCCTCGAGTGTTGGTGGAGCTGCACTCGGGCAATTGGAAAGCATTCCATTACATTTCTTGAATCGTGCCTTTTTTAAAATAGTAAAAAGGCTTTAAGAAGTTGAGAGATGAATTACTTGCTGCATAATTCCCAGCCTTTGTCATGTTCTTGTTGCTTCAGTTTTTGTATGGTTAGTCCAGAATTTTTCTGGTCAATAATAATCTCTGTGGGTGTTGATGTGGACTTAGTAGTGGTACTGCTACTGAATATCATTGAGACGGTTACATTCTCTTGTTGGCGATAGTCATTGGCTGTCACTTAAATGGCAAATAATATTCACACCACGTATTTGCCCAAGCTTGCTGGGCTCTTGTGCTGAAGGGTGTTGCTCCCACCTTTAGACTGGTAGGCACAGTCGTGTTTAGAACATCTTTAAACAGGTTGATTTAGAAAATATTTATTAACCCAATCCTGAATATTGTCCAGGTTTTGGTGAATGCAGACGCCTGGCTGCTTAAGTATCTGAAGAATTGCAAATGATGTTGAATTATTCAGTACCAATCAGCAGTGAACTTCTGACCTAGGTTGGACCTGGAAACTACCTTCAAAAGCTCCTGCAGTGATGTCCTGGGTCAGAGATAACTGATGTCCTCTAACCACAACTACTTCCTTTTGTGATGGGTATGACTCCAACAGTGGAGATTTAGCTCCCAAATCCCATTGACTAAAATTTGGCTAGTACTGCTTGAAGCATACTTACTCAGATGCTGCTTTGATGTTGAGGGCAGTGTCACCTCTAATTTTGTCTACATTTGGACCAAAGCCTTAATATCATCTGGACCTGAGCTACTCTGGCATAACTTCGCAACAAACCAATCACTCTGGGTTAGGTGTTACTTCATAGCACTTTCAACAAGATCTTCCATTACTCTGCAAATTGAATTTATTGGGTTGGTTTTGTCCTGCTTTTTGTGGACAGGATACATGTGGACAATTTCCACATTAACAGGTAGATGTCAGTGTTGTAGCTCTACTCTGATAACTACAAAGAGGGTGAACAAAACTCTTCCCAAACTAGACGTGAAAGGTGTGAGAAATGCTTTAACAGTTTTAAATGTGAACATTTCACAGTATATTTTGTGTATGGAAATAAATTCACTGAAGTTTGGTGACCTCTTATAATAATTATCATTTGATGATTAGATTATTAAATTAAATTGCTATTTGATTTCCTAAAATGTGTACATAAGTGAAGATTACTGAACTCAAAAAATTCAACCCTGGTAAAAATGCTTTCTATTTATAGCCTAATGTGTGAGAAGCGCATCTTTGAAACAGTTAGCTCTGTGCAGCATCCTTTCCTTGTGAACCTTTTTGCCTGCTTTCAAACAACAAATCACGTTTGTTTTGTGATGGAGTATGCACCTGGAGGAGACCTAATGATGCATATTCGTTCCAATATCTTCTCTGAACCCCAAGCTAGGTAAGTGCTCCATGAGAATGTGGAATTCAATCCCATGTAATGCATTTGTGATATGGACTAGCCATCATTCAGGTAAAAGGGGATACTGTAGGGTAGCAATTACATTACTGGACTCTGTAAATTGGAGCTTGCTGCAGTGTTCCAGTGAAGCTCAACGCAAGTTGGAAGAACACCACCTCATTTTCCACTTGGGGACCCTGCAGCCCTCCGGACTCAATATTGAGTTCAATAATTTTAGGGCCTAAACTCTCCCATGCCCCAGTCCCCTACCCCACATACCAGGCCTTGTTACCACATAGCCTGCCATTACAACACCACCTGTTGTTAGTCTCTAATAGTCCCCATCAACAACTATTCACCCTCCCAGCCTGATTGTTATCAACTCTTTGTCTGTCCAACTGCTCTTCTCTCTCTTTAGGCTCTATCTTATCGCTTACACCCTATCCCCCTCCCTTTTTTTCTGCATATATACTGACGTTTTCCCAGCCACCATCAGTTCTGAGGAAGGGTCATTGGACTTAAAACGTTAACTCTGTTTTTTCCTTCACAGATGCTGCCAGACCTGCTGAGCTTTTCCAGCAACTTTGTTTTTGTGCCTCCAAATCAGAGACTTGGACTAATAACACAGAACGATTTTAAATAGTCACTTTGCATTCAAATTGTTTTAATCTTAAAAGCTTACCAATAAAATTGAAGCTTTCAGATTGTGACTAAGACCCAACTGATTCACAAATGTTTCTGCTTCAAAAAGAAAATCTGCCTGTACTCGTCTATCTGATGTGACCCTAATCCTATTCCAGTGTAACTAATCATTAATTATCAGCTGAAGAAGCTGAAAATCACATTCTTGTTCTGACAATGAGGGACGGGCAATGCACAAACCTGCCCACACCCTGGTTGAATTGCAATTTTTAAAAAGTCAGGTTTAAGGGAGTATAAAATAGATGACATTCATGCAGCCAGAAGGAAAGATGAGAAAATGCAATCTGGCGCACCTAATATTACAACTGGGCAAACTTGTGCACCTCAATTCCCAATCAGTGGTAATTCTAATTTAAGAAAAATCCATTAACAAGATTTAGTAAATTAATGAAATTAGTTGTGATTTGTTATCAAATGCACAGCTTTATCACAGAATTATCAACTTCTGGCAAGAGTGTGCCAAAGCACTCTTTAATGGATTATTACACAATCATACTTTTTACAGCTGTCAGCAGCTTGTTGATGAGAGAAATATTTTGGTACCTACCTGAACTCCTGCCTTTGTATTCTTATGTGTTACAATTCTACAACAACCACCTTTTGTTTTATTTTAACTAAAACTACAATGTCCAATACTTGGTTACTAATCAGGTGATTCATTTATCAATAGTAGCCAGAGCTAGCAAAGAGTGTTTGCTATAATGAGGGAAGAGAAGCAAACTTTGTACAAACAATGGGATGAAATGATGTAGCTACCTTTAAACACTAAGTACACTTCAGTTGTGTTTCACACTAGTATGTTCTGTTCCTTACCAAAGCACTCTTAAGAGGTACCATCAGCACATGGACTGCAGTGGTTCTAGAAGGCACTTACTACTACTTCAATATAGGCAATGAATCTCTAAGTTCTTGAGTAGATTTTTAGCTCAGATTGTGGATCTGGTGGTTGGTTCGCTCGTCAAGCTGGTTCGTTGGTTTGCAGATGTTTCGTTGCAGCCTTTGATGAAGCGCTGTTGTGTTTTCCTGCCTGGTATTTAAACTCTGACGTCCGTTGGATTTGATTACCTCATTTTCGGTTTTCCTTCGCAGTAATGTGTATATAGAACCAGACCCTATATGTGTTTGTTGATGGCCTTCTTGGTGGAGAACTAGGCCTCTAGGAATTCCCGTGTTTCTCTCTGTTTGGCCTGTCCTAGGATCCTGGTGTTGTCCTAATCAAACTGGTGGCTCTCCTTTATCCATGTGAATGGAGATGAGTGACTATTGGTCATGTCTTTTTGTTGCTAATTGGTGTTCATGTACTCTTGTGGCCAATTTTCTTCCTTTCTGACCAATGTAATGTTTGTCGCAGTCCTTGCATGGAATTTTTTATATTACGTTGGTTCTGTCCATAGTGGGTAAGGGGTCTTTGGTTCTAGTTAGCAGTTGGCATGAGTTTGTGTGCTACTGTGATGCCCAATGGTTGTAGGAGTCTTGTGGTCAGTTCTGATATGTTCTTAATGTATGGTAGCGTGATGAGTGTGTTAGGGCACGCAGTATCTTCCTGTTGTTTGTGTAATAGGCATCAGATATCAGAACAACTGGATCCGACGATGTCTGTCCATCAAGTATTTTAAGGACAACAGATACCCAAACAACTGGGTTTGATGATGCTTATCACACAAACAACAGCAGGAAGATACAGCACGCCCTAACACACATCATGCGCAGGAACTCCCGAAGGCCTGGTTCTCCTCCAAGAAGGCCATCAACAAACACATAGGGCTAGACTCTGTCTATACACCACTGTGAAGGAAAGCCTGAAATGAGGTAATCAAATCCAACGGACCCCAGAGTTTAAATACCAGGCGGGAAAACACAACAGTGCTTCATCGGAGGCTGCACTGATGATGTTACCCAGCAGGGTAATGAAACATCTGCGAACCAATGAACCACCTTGGCGAGCGAACCAACCACTGCATTGGCAATGAATGCTGGCCTTGCCAGTGGTGTTCACATCCCATGCATAAATTAAATAGGATAGATTCGGGGATGGGGAGGTGATCTGATTGTGTTTAAGGTAATGAAAGGGAATAATTGAATGAAAATCCAGAACGAGGGAATAATAAACTCAAATGTAAAAGTTCGGTTAAAAGCCTGTGAAAATCTGGAATACTCAATTTAATATATTGGATGTGGAATAACTTCATATTTAAAACTGAAATTCATAATCTCTTGGAATTAAGTGATGTGGAAACTAGCTGGGAAGGCGGGGGGGCTAGTGGTAATGTCACCGGACTAGTAATCGAGAATTTCAGGCTAATGTTCCAGGAATATGTGTATGAATCCAGTCCTAGCATTTGGTGACAATTTGAATTCAATAAAAAGCTCTGCTAACATGGTGAACACAACCATTGTTGATTGTTTGGAAAGAAACTGATTCTCTGATCCCCTTTTTAGGGAAGGAAATCTGCCATCCTCACCTGGTCTGGCCTATATATGACTCCAGACTATCAGCACTATGGTTATCTTTTAGGTGTGCTTTGGGCATTTGGGGATGGGAGATAAATGATGGCCTAACCAGCAATGCTTACATCTCTGACAAATTTTAAAACACAAATTGGAATTAAAATGATACATTGAAAGCATGTTAAATGGCAGAATGGAATTTTTAGACTGAATTTGACTTCCTTCTAAATAATTTCCAGAACAATGCTGCCTTAATTGCAGATAGGTTTGATAAGAATTTGTCAACTATGTCCATTTACCAATGTAGTCAAATTCACTTGAATTAGTTAGGTGATATTTTGTATCTTTCCAGATTTTATGCAGCTTGTGTTATCCTGGGATTGCAATTTCTACACCAGAAAGATATAGTTTACAGGTAACTGCTTTAAGTTCACCATTGCTCTTGTTAACTCTTCAATCATTTTGAAAAATTTGTATGTATAAAGTTGAACTTTAAAAATGCTTCATTAGAACACTAGACTCTCCATAGGATTGGAAGTTTACATACTAGCCAGGGCTGCTATTTGCTGTTTTTGAGAAACTTGGCAATTTCCATCCTAGCCACTAGATGGAAGTCTCTGCTGGGCTGGAATTCTGGCTTGACAGTAAGGGCAGTGGAGGGAACATCAGTTCCACTCCTGCAGTTTCACAAAGATATATCGATCCTAAGTGTGAAAAACTCTGGAAATTTAATTCTTTTTGCTGAAGTTGAGCTTGAGGGAAATTTCTGACAAAGAGAAGGCGGATGGATTGCAAGTTTGAATCTGCATCCTACTTCTACTGACCATTGTAGTATACTGTGCCTACACTTTATCAGATCATCAGTGTTTTAGTTTTTAAAAATTCACCAGTGTTGGCATTTTAGACAATTTCAAAATGCTGTATTGCTGGAAATGTCTTCTGAAGAAATGACTGACTGATGACTTGCCAGAATGTATGTAATTTATGTAACTATTTCATTTTAACTGCAATAAACATAACTGTAGATCTGAAACTGCCTAGGTATTCACCTCTTGTCTTTCACAGGGATCTGAAATTGGACAATTTGTTGATGGATGCTGAAGGTTATATTAAAATTGGTGACTTTGGGCTCTGTAAAGAAGGTAAAATGCCTTGTTTCCTATTAAGTAAGCAAACTGTTACATCATGCATTGTTTAATGTGAAGCTCTTATGAAAAGTATGAAGCCCAAAAAAGTGTTCTTTCCACACATACTGGTCACCTATGAATTCCTAGTTTTGTTTGCTTTTGTTTTTGTTTTTTTTTCTCTTTAATTCTGAATAATGGTCCATTAGCTTCCCTCATTGTGGAGTGGATAGAGGACTTCTCAGTGTAAGTATTACATCATGCTAAGTGAGAATGTTCCATTAATTGATACCCACTTCCAGCTTGGTGACTATCTTCTAGCATCTGGAAGGGTTGAGTAGAAATCAGTCAATGGGTCACTTCTGGTCAGTGAGTCCTGCTGGGTAGGCGTTAGTACACCGATGTTGAATGAAAGAGCATTGAGCCTCACTGTGCCTCCATAGTTAAATAGCCAGGCATTACTCACCTGTCTATGCTCTAAAACAAGAAATATGTACGAGTAAGGTACCAGAGTGTTGCAGAATCACACCCCCGGTCAGAGTCAAATCTCTAAAGAGTAAAAGGGAATCTTTTGAGAAGGAAAGTGTATGTTTCTTACAGGAAGGTATTGGATCAAGAAAGTCAACTGCGAAAAAAGATGAAGTTGATATGGACTTAAGCCAAAGGCTGACTTTGAATTTTTACTGTTATGAGTTAATGACGTTCTTTACCAAAGGAGGTCTGTTTGAAGAGGACAGCGTGGATGATACATGGGAGCTTTTGTAAGATGCTCAGCAGGTTGCAACTGTGGTTCATGTCGTCCTATTCACTGACTGATAGGACCGAATCAAAGAGTGGGTCTAACAAAAATTGTCTTAGCATAGAAACTTAGAAAATTGGAGCACGAACAGGCCCTTCAAGCCTGCTCTGCCATTCATTATGATCATGTTTGATCGTCTAACTCATAAGCCTGTTCCCACTTTTTCCTCCATATCACTTGATCATTTTAGCCCCAAGTGCTATATCCAACGTTTCCTTGAAATCATACAATGTTGTGGCCTTGGTATTGTTTCTGTGTAGCAAATTCCACAGGCTCAGCCACTCCCTCTGCGTGAAGAAATTTCTCTTCACCTCAGTTTTTTTACCCTAATACCCTTGTATGTCCCCATTCTTCTGAACTCCAGCAAAGACTATCCTAACTGACTCAACCTTTCCTCATACGCCAGTCCTGCACCCAGGAGTTGGTCTAGTAAACCATTTTTTCCAGAGCCTTTTGAAAGCCCAAATGAACAACTGTGTTGCAACACCCACCCCCCACCCCCCACCCCCAATCAACTCAACAGATTCTCAAATTCCAGCGGTTTCTCGAGCATATTTCCCTTTCATAAATCAATTTTGACTCTATGATCCTTCCACTGGTTTTGATGTGCTCTGCTATTAAATCTTTTATTATGGATTCTAGCACTTTCCCCACTAACAACATCACATTGACTGGTCTGTAAGTCCCTGTTTCCTCTCCACCTTGTTTTTTAAATGGAGGGGTTATATTAGCTACCCTCCAATCTATAGGAACTGTTCCAGAGTCTTGGAAGATGACCACTGGTGCATTCATTATTTTTCTAGGGCTACTTCCGTGAGTATTGTGGGATGTAGATTATCAGGCTTTGGGGATTCATCAACATTCAATCCTGTTTTAATTTCCCCAACACAGTTTCACTACAAATGCTGATTTGCTTCAATTCCTGTCTGTTGCTAAAACAGCATTTTGTGGGTTTTTTGTGTTCTCCTTTGTAATCACAGTGCCAAGTATGTATTTAGTTGGTCAGCTATTTCTTTGTTCCCCATTAAAAATACCCCTGTTCCTGACTGTAAGGGACTTAACGTTTGTCATCACCAATCTTTTTCTCTTTGTATAAGTTCCTATAGGTATGCAGTCAGTTTTATGTTCTCCACAAGCTTACTCTTATACTCTAATTTGTCTTTCTTAATCAATTTTTCTTGTCCGTTGCTGAATTCTAAACTGTTCCTGCATCCCAGTTCGATTTATTCTGGCTGATTTTATATGCCTCATCCTTGGAGCTAATACAATCTCTTATTTCCCTTGTAATCAATGGTTTCCCATTTTGCCTTTGCACCAGACAGGAATGAACAATTGTTGCAGTTCACCCTTGCGCTCTGAATGGTTGCCATTACTTTTCCACTGTCATCCCTTAAGCAAAATTTCCCAAACTATCATATCCAATTTGCATCTCCTACTTTGAGTCAGAACCATAGTCTCAGAATCCACTACATCTCTCTCCAACTTGATGAAGAATTCTTCTTCTTATAATCATCACTCACCCCAAGGGGCGTCACAACTAGATTGCCAGTTATTCCTTATTACACAATACCCAGAAGGTGGCCTGTTCTTTAGTTAGCTTCTCCAAAGCACTGGTCCAGAAAACCAGCCTGTAAACACTCCTAAAACTCCTCCTTACTAATTTGATTTGGCCAGTATATATACAGATTAAAGTCACCCATAATTACTGATGTACCTTTTATTGTAAACTTCTCTAATTTCCTGTTTAATGTCATTTCCAACGCCAGCCCTACCATTTGGTCTATATACAACCCCATTAATTTTTTTTTGCCCCATGGTGTTTCTCAGCTGTACCCATAGATTCCACATCAAAACTATTGTGGTTCCTCACTATAATTTCTTCTTTAACCAGTAATACAACTCTACCATCTTTCTTTTTGTTTTTTCTTTTTTTTGTCTGTCCTTCCTAAACATTGAATACCCGCTGGATGTTCAGTTCCCATCCCTGGTCACCCCGCTTGTGTCTATAATCCTGACTGTATATCTGTTTTCATCTATTTGCACTTTGAATTCATCTAATTTATTGCAAATGTTCCACATATTAAAGCACAAAGCCGTAAGGCTGGTCTTTGTAACATTACTTGTCCTGTTCACTTTTTTTTCACCATGTCCCTTTTTTTTTTTATATACTAGCTCTTGATTAAGAAAAATGATAGAGAAATCCCCTGTCTGTCTTTTGCTCTTATCCTTGATCCACCTTCCTCTGACACCTTGCGTAGGTTCCCATCTCCCTGCCATTTGGTTTAAAGACTCCCCAACCACCTGAGCAAACACTACCTCTAGGACATTAGTCCAGGCCCTACCCAGGTGTCAGAAGACGCCAGGTTATAGTCCAACAGGTTTATTTAAAATCACAAGTTTTCGGAGTGTTGCTTCCTTTATCAGGTGAAGTGAGAGAGAAGCACTCAGGCAGAGAGATCAAAATCGTATAAAGTGGAGTGTCGACAAGCTGATTAACAGGTCAGTGCAGGTGATCAAGACTGTCAAATGGTGTGAGTAAAGTGTCGACCTGAATAACAAGTGAAGGGATGACCTATAATCTAATTAAATGAGGTAGAAAGATAATTACAAAATTTAAAAATAGGGTGGAGCTAGAGACAAACCAAATGACTGGAATAATGTGATAGGTATAAGAGTCTCATTCCAAGGGTCTAACCAAAGTAATAAGTAATCCATAACAGTATGAACTAATTGAGGTAGATCATAAGTATCTATCAAGTGATGGTGTCAAAACAAAACAGTAAGGAAGATTTTACAGATACAGAACAGTGCGGTGGGGTCACATGTAGCTCAACAGGAACCCAAGATCACGGTTGAGGCCATCTTCATGCTTACGGAACTTGACCGTCAGTTTTTGCTTGGTAATTCTGCATTGTTGTGCATCTCTAAGGATGCTTACCCAAAGATCGGAGGCCGAATGTCCTTGACTGCTGAAGTGTTCCCCAATTGGGAGGGAACATTCTGTCTGGCGATTTGCGTGGTGTTCATTTGTCTGTTGTCGTAGCGTCTGCATATTCTCACCAATATACCATGTCTTGCTTACAGTGTATGAGGTAGACGACATTGGCCGAGTTACCCCAGTCCACACCAGCACCTCCACATCATGGCTACCCAGGTGTAATCTGTCTAATTTGTACTGGTCCCATGTTCTCCAGAACTGGTTCCAATGTCCCAGAAATCTGAAATACATCCCCTACCTTTTGATCACTGATACTACTGAAGGTGAAGGAACTAAACTCTTTCAAGGACTGAGACTCCTAGGCTGTTATTTTCTATATGTGTGACTTAGTTTCTTTCTAATACACTTAACTGAAGTGCATCTATTTGCAGGAATGGGTTCTGGCGATTACACAAACACATTTTGTGGAACTCCTGAGTTCTTGGCTCCAGAGGTGCTGACTGAGACCTCATACACGCGAGCTGTTGACTGGTGGGGGCTGGGCGTCCTTATTTATGAAATGCTGGTGGGAGAGGTGAGATCTTTGTTTCTCAAAGCAGCGTGTTGTGCAGGTTAATGCCTGCGATGGACCACTAGATGGGAAAGTGTGCTTCAATGACATAATAAGAAATTTACAAATGTATATGGGTAGGTTAGGTGAATGGGCCAAAATTTGGCAGATGCAGTTTAGTTGGGGATAAGTGCAAGGTTATCTGTTTTGGTTGGAGGAGTATAAAGGCAACCCATTATCTAAATGGAGAGAGACTTCAGAGAGCTCTGGTGCAGAGGGTATCCTTATGCATGAATCACAAAATTAGTATGCATGTACTGTAGCTAATAAAGAAGGCAAATGGAATTTTGGCATTTATTTTTAAGGAAATAAAGGAGAAAAGCAGGGAAGTGTTGCTGCAACTGTACAAGACATAAGTGAGACCGCATGTGGAGTATTGCTTACAATTTGATCCCCTTACTTTAGGAGAGGTGTAGTTGTATTGGAGGAGGTTCACTGGACTGATTCCAGAGATAAGGAGTTTGTCTTATGAAGAGAGATTGAGTAGTTTAGGCCTATACTTTCCGGTGTCCAGAGGAATGAGAGGAGATCTAATTTGATGTATATAAGATGCTAAAGGAAATTGACAAAGTTGCCATAAAGAGGATGCTCCCTCATGTGGGGCAGTCTAGAACAAGAGATCATAATTTTTGGATAAGGGATAGCAGGTTTAAAAGAAATGAGAAATTATTTCTTTCAAAGGGTTGTGAATCTGTGGAATTTACTACCCCACAGTACTGTGGATACTGGGGCATTGAGGAGATAGACTTTTAATGAGAAATGGGTTGAAGGGTTATGGAGAATAGGCAGTGAAGTAGAGTTGAGGCTGAGATGAGATCTGCCATAATAGTATCAAATGGTGGAGCAGGCTCAAGGGGCTGATTTGCCTATTCCTGCTAATTCTTATATTCTTATTTTCCTATGATATGGTTTTGAATTTCAGCTATGGGGAGGAGCTGACACTACAGAGAAAATGGCAAGGGGTGTGTGTGTGTCTTGCCCTTGCAGGTTGTTTGCCAAGTGAACAGTTGGGAGAATATAAATCTAAATTTGGTCAATATTGCATACAGTCACAGAATGTTTATATTACTGGACTAATAATCCAGAGATGATAGTTCCATTATAACAGCTGGGGAATGTAAATTCAGTGAAATAAAATACATTTTCAATTTAAAAGTTGGTACCAGAACTTACTGGACTGTTGTAAAAGTCAATTTGGTTCAGTAGTTGGGGAATGAAACCTGCTGCCTTTGCGTAATCTATCTGATATGTAACCCCAGACTTTCAGCATTGCTAGTTGTTCTCTGAACTTGATAGCTGTTTCTGATTGAACTACCTCAGCAAGCTATGTTAGATTGCAGTGGCTCAAGGAGATGCTTGCCATCAGCTTGAGGGAAATTGGGGATGAGCAGAAAATGCTGACCTTGTCTGTCCCTACATCACGTGATTTTCTATTTAAAAGATTTTAACAACATTTTAAGAAGGCAGGTAGATCTACTCTAGCTATCTAATGTGATTCTTGAGCCATTTATTATGCAATTAACTTGTTCTGAATTTTAAAATAAATTTTTATTCTTTGGCATAATTTTATGAATTAAACTCATCAGCAGTTAAACATGTAGTAATAAAAGTGAAAGCATTATAAAGTTTATAGTATTTGTTTCATTAATTAGCTCCTACCATTGCATTTTGTCCATCCACCCTGTTCACTAGAATATGGAAAATGATTGTGCTGTCGGTTACTTACAGTGCCCCTTTCCAGGAGATGATGATGATGAGATTTTTGATAGCATTGTCAATGATGAAGTCTGCTACCCACGATTCCTTTCTACTGAGGCTATTTCAGTGACAAGAAAGGTCAGTCTGACAGTGTTACAACTCCATCTGTGTAGAGGTTATCAGAAGAAGTTAGTTATGTGAAAAGTAAGTATTTAAGGAGTTTCATGTCACTTTTATCCCCCTCCTTGTTCAGCTTCTGAGAAAGAATCCAGAATGTCGCTTGGGGGCTGGTGATCAGGATGCGGAAGATGTGAAAAAGGAGCTGTTTTTCAAGGTTAGTGAAAAAGACATATTTGATGTACATTTGAGTATAATTTGGTGCCTTTGCTTGCTGTCCTGCATAGTTTTCATTTGTTGATTTTTAACTCTTTGCCTGTACGTACTAATTTGATTTATAACTTTGTTCCACAGGAAATGGATTGGGAAGCCCTGTTAGCTCGAAGAGCAATACCACCATTTATTCCAAAAATAAGGAGCCCATTTGATGTCCAGAACTTTGATGACGAGTTCACATCCCAGAGACCAATCCTTTCTCCATTTTCTGATTTCCAGCCACTAACTTCACAGGAACAGGCAATGTTTGAAGGGTTTGACTCTGTAGTTGATTTTTAACAAGGTGACTGACCTATAGGATTTGAATGCACTGTCATGACATAGCTTAAGAATGCTGACTATTTACTATAAGTTGAATTGAAGCTCTTGTGGCTACAAAGTTTTGAGAAGTTTGGTGCTTCACTGATGGTAACCTGAATATTTTATTCAACATGTAATTTCCAAGGTGACCAGAACACTGGACTTGAGTTTCATTCTATGAATGCATTTTATTTTCTTATCCTATAATCAATGTGTGAACTTTAATCATTACACCAAAATAATGAGATTGTTCATCATTTTGGAAATTAACTATGCACAGTAGTGTTGGGAAGGTATGGCTCCCGAGGTAACTGAGGCACTTTTATTGTGATAAATGAACCAAGTCAATGTTAAATTCATATGTTTGTTAGGTCAAAGTTTTTTTTTTTAACTTAGACATTCAAAATTGTTGATGTCTAAAAAAAGTAATCCCAACACTGGCCTCCTGTTTTAAAGAAATTCCATTGTAAGTGGAGATTCCTGCTACAGGCACTTTTCCACAGTTTTGAATCTATCTGGGAAATATTTGCAGTAATAAGTTGTATGTACCTTTGTCCCCACCCCCTCAACATTCCTGCCTCATTCAACCATTGATCTTCAACAGCTGCAATTGTCTTTGTTCTGCAATCCGAAATACAGGACTTAACTTTCTGCAGCAAGACTGGCTCCATCCATGTTTCCGTCTCTATTAATAGTGCTTTGCAATGAGGACTGGACCAAATTACCAATTATTTTGGGCAAATTTGGATGTGAATTGAAAGAATTTGAACTTTTTATGATGTTGTAACCACACTAAAACTTCAAGATCAGTTATAAAATATGCTATTTTGTCCAGGTGGACGTTAAATATTTGTAAGAGCTTTGTTAACTTCCTCCCTCCAATTCCCACCTACAGACTTGGAAGTATATTTTTCTGCTTTTTCTTTAATAAAAAAAAAAAAAATCTTTTTCACTCTGGAACCTCTCTGAATATATTCAAGTGGTCTTTTTGTGATGGCAGTTTTGGTTTGCTTGTCTTATCTTGCTGAGCAGAGAAGACAGGTTGGAGACAATTGCACTGATTTCAATGGATGATATAAGGACAGTTTGGTGTGTGCCTAGGTTTGCTCTGACTTTCTTTTTCCTGACCTGGGGGAGAAGAGAGGCTAAGTCCATATCTGGAGAAATGCAACTGATTCTAGGAATTGCTTGTTTATTTGTTTAAGCTTCAGTTTGTTACTTTTGTATGCCTTACTCTTGCAGAGTATGTTCATATACCTTGGATTTATGGGGGAATACAAGTCCTTTTTAAAATACTGCACTTAACTTTAAACATCCATTTCAAATATCTTCCTCTAAGTTATTTCACTTCGGTTCATAACTTCTGAGCATTCGATTAAACAGATTTATAAAATTAATAGTGGTATTGATATTAAATGACCCTGAATGAAAGAAGGATGTGATCTAAAGCTTACCCCATATTGGCTTTTCTGATCTTGATCTCCTGCATGTAGAAAGCTAGATATTACCCAAAGAAGTGAAGAAAAATGTCTGGAGCAAATTTGTTTTGGGTCACTGCTAAATACTCTGAGCAATGGTTTGGAAGCAGACAGGTGGCCTCACTTCTAGTCCAAGGAATGGGCAAGGTGGAACTATTTGATTCCTCAGATCTTAAAGTCATTCCAAGAATCAGAAGTATTGCTTTATGAAGGAAAACGATATAAATAGATATTTATGCAAATATTTAGATAAAGTATGTTATTTAAGACTAGTTTTATATGGAAAAACACTATGGAATTTTTAAGCACAATACTGTTCATATTTATTGTAATTTATGTCTTGTATTATATGATTATATATTTGCGGTAAAATAAAGGGAATTAACCGTCCATTCCTGAGTATCAGTTAATCCATAGATTTCAAGCAACTCCTCCATTGTTTCTTTACAGAAACACCAATGGCAACAGAGGGAAGAACATGCTGAACAATGTAGCTTTGGCTTCAATTTTTTGAGAAAGTCAAACAGAACTCTATAAAGATCATTCTGTACCATGTGATCTTTACACAATTCCAAGAACTTGTCCAATTCCCTCTTGAAGTTAGCATCCACCATGTTGGCTAGCTACACATTTGAGACTTGTTGCTTTCCTCAGGAAAACAGCAACCCAAAATATAGATTGAACTTGTGGCTCCCATCTCCATTCTGTTAAAATGAAATAATTTTAATCGGCCCTAGTTTTAGAAACCTATAGTTACTGTCCATTCCCAGCAACAGGAGATGCAATCAGAGTGCAAATATCATACTTCATATTTTGAGTTATCATCCTTAACACCTCTGATCTCCCACCATCTTCCAAATGTTCCTCTACAGTTCATCACGGGTATTGGACACCCCTAGCCACAAGCTTTGGTATGCTGCCAACAACTTCTCGCATGCATCTTCAGTGTGTATCAATGGTCCATCTTTGATGACTTCTTCCTGTTTGTACCACATGGTATCTCTTCCAGCTGTCCAAACTCTGCTCCTACATAGATTGGCTCAAAATGCATTTATATTAAAATTATATTTCCTCAAACTTCTTGTTAATATTGAGAGCTGTGCAAGCTACAATAAGCTGTATTTATAAATAAAACTGATAAGAAAATAAATCAAAAACCACTACAATGAAGATTTGATTTTTAATCAATACTTTTCCAGAATATTAGTTGACAGCACAAAGCTACAGTAAAGCTTCCAGTCCAAAAATAAATGTGCAATATTTCAATAAGAATACAACCCATCAGTTCAGGAAATTTAATCATACTTTAAGACTATTATAAAAATATCATTCTGAAAATATCCACTGCTCTGTACTGCTACATAAGGTTTTATTTACATTTCTATAAAGTTCCCTCTTTCCTGTTCTATCTTTAAATTCAACAGGCTAATTTAGTTCTCAATTCTGATTTATTGTATTTTTTGCCATACCTTAATAGAAAGATTGATTGCTGTACATATCATCTACCAAATTTGTCCCTTCTGTGGACTGAATTTTATTGTTAATTACATAATGTGTGTTTTGTCATTATTCTATTTTCCTTGGTCTTGGAAGAGGTCTTTAGAGATAACAGATATCTTGGGATTTTTAAAAATTTGTTTAAAATATAGTGGGGGCATTAAGGGACTTCACATTTAGGGCCATACTGTTCAACCTGGAATAAAATGTTTGCATGTTTCCAAACTGCCTAAAATTTCAAGTCTATCCATTACTGTATACATTACTCCAGAGGCAGAGATGAAATGGTTGAAATTAACCACCTCTTTCAGCCACTAATCAAAAGCCTCATTCATCTGTACCCTAGACTGTCGTCTTCTCTAAGGGAGAGATCTGCTGGTTTAAATTGAATCACATTTGCCATTTTTAATTTTAAGTAAAACTGTTTGCATAGGAAAGCAGTAACTATCACCTTCGTGTTTGAATCAATAATAAATCTGAACAATTTGGTACTTGACTTTTCACGGTCTATATTGTAGACGGACACAACTGTTACTTTCAGGTTTGGATGTGGAGGGTTTTTTTTTGTTTTAAAAAGGCTCATTCATGCTTGAATTTCAACAAAGACTTACCAGTAAAGCATTGCTTAACTAATAGGATTGAAATTAAGGGGTGATCTCTTCTTTCTCATTAATGGGTGAAATGCACTGAATAATTTTCTCTAATCTTATGCCTTTTGGATTTAAGAACAAAGGAGCCACTCTACTTGATTGCAGTGCACTATTCTGAATTTCAATGCAGACATTCTCAACTATGTCAAACCATTCATTTGCATAGCAGATTGAACGCAACATTTCTCTGCAAATGTATTGATTTTAAGCAGTTCATGACTCCGAGTTCTGGAAGGCAAAATTAGGGACAACACAAAAGGATCTTGGTGTTTTGTATGGTACAACAACATGCATTTATACAATGCTTTTAGAAATTTAAAAACTCCCCACGGTGGTGTTTGGAGCATAAACAGACAAAATTTGACTGAACCACAAGGAGATATTAATACAGGATTGAGTTAGGTCTTTAAAATCCTCCTTTGAAAGGAAATGAGGTTACAGACAGAGGTTCGGGGAGTTTTAGTGCTTTAGGTTATTGTCATCCTGAGCATTAGGTACCTCCTATGTAGAACAATTTTCACTGGGAGTCCTTCCCTTTTTTTTCCCCTCACGCGCTCTCTCTCTCTCTCTCTCAATTAGGAATCATATTTTCTCAGATAACCACTTCTGGTACATTTTGTATTTTTGCCACTTCTACCTGTAAATAGCGCTAGGTAAGGGTTGTGTGAATGATTCACTGCCTGCTATCCTCTTGGCCCCAAGAAAGATAAGCTTGTGCTTAGTGGTAGTGGATACACCACCATAAAGAACCTGCTGAAGAGGCACTATTCTAAGATTGCAATAAACAATAAGTACAACTACATTTGGTCAGATATAATTACTAGGACCTTTTTGGGAGGTATCTGCTCCTTCCAAAAGGAACAGTGGAACTTCATTTCAACCCACAAACGTTAGTGCCATTAGAATGGGTGGAGCTAATGTAACATGAACACTGACTGCACCACTCCCCAAACCCCAGAATCATTCTTTTACAACAGCAAGGGTGAGATTTTTAAAACTAACTTGCATTAAAGTAGTGCCTATGGCAATCTCCGAATGTTTATAGAACACTTTGGAACAAAGACCTACTTTTGAAATGCAGTTACTGTTGTAATATAGGTAATGTGGCAACCAGTTTGGGTGCAGTACAGCCCCACAATCAGTCCTGTTATATTGACCAGATAATCTGTATGATCTCAGTTAAGGATTAAATAGTGGCTGAGGATACCAGCATGAACTCACCAACTCTTTGAAACAGTGCCATGGTATCAATCTTTTACACCCACCTGACAGCCGATATCCTCTCTGAAAGATGGCTCCACTGATGGAGCGTCATTCCCTCAGCCGAGATTTATTACGTTTCTGGAGTAATATTTAAACCTGCAACTTTCTGGCTTGGGACAGTACTCCCTAGAACTGTAGCTGACATGTCCCTATTTCTGACTTCTGCAGCAGTTCAAATATAACAATTTCTAACCTTTACAACTGAACATAACAAACATTCACCTGTGTGAAGTGATCTGATAGATCTTGGTACAACTAGATTAAAAATAGAATGGAATTTTACAGAAAACAAACTTTAAGACCTGGTTAATAGAAATTGAAATAATTTAAAAATAAGTTTGGTGATCAATGGTGTTCATTAAATTTTAAGCACATTAAGGTAACAACAGTGTTCTTGAAGGAAAATTTGATTCAATACAGCTTAAGTCAACATTTCAGGCAAGTGAACAACAAAATGGTTCATTAAATTGTTACCAACCAGTGTTAAATGTTTCAGACCTTAGGATTAACTTGGATTTTTCTTTTCTATTTTTATTAAAGTATCAAAAATGACTACATTTAAAGTGCATTTTGTTAGATAAAGGAGCAATCAGTGCATTTTTAATCTTTGGAGAGGCTGCCAGTATAAGTAAAGGATGATTTCACAATCTCAATGCTTTCTCTCAGAACCCCTTAAGGATCACATTTCCTCTTCTTTCCATCCCACTCCTTCTCCTCTTCTCTTGGAAGCCAGTGGCAGTAATCCTTGTCTTTATTTTCGTTTGAGAGGCGGGGAGCAACCTATGTTCCCCTTTGGAGATAGCAAGAACTGCAGATGCTGGAGTCAGAGACAACACAGTGTGGATCTGGAGGAGCACAACAGACCAGGCAGCATCAAAGGATCAGGAAAGTTGATGTTTCAGGTCAGGAGAAGGGTTGAAACTTTCCTGCTCCTCTGATGCTGCCTTGGCTGCTGTGCTCATCCAGCTCCACACTGTTGTGTATAATTCCACTTTCCCTTTTTATGTTGTGGAATACTGGACATTCTACGGAAAAAGTATTCACCTAGCTCTTGCCTTCAATTATCTCACGCCATCTCTGAGCCTGACACGTTGGAGAAAACATCAATGTTATGACATTGCCCACAATAAATAATACCATCCCAGTGAGGCAGAACAACAAAATAGAAATTACAGAAAAATCTATTTAAATGTGCCACTCATTACACCAGCTCATCTTCATCCTGAAAATAAATCCTTTCCCATACGACTGTCTTGCATACGCAGAAAAATGTCCACAAATTCCCAAGGATGCCCTGGTCGAATGGGTTCTCCTCTGAGCCACAATGTTTCAGGTAGGAGATGCGATGGCGAGACATGAACTCCCACGTTGTGGTGTTGTTGGATACCAAGTACAAATGTGACACCAGTAGCAGCATCACCACCACAGTGAAAATGATAATGACTATAAATGCCAACAGGAGAAGCAGATTGACTTGGAGCCAGTCTTTCCATGCAGTCTCAGTACGGAATCCTGACCTAAAAATACAACAACATTGAAGAACTGTACAGGTGTAAACCATGTCTCAGTGGTTACCACCCTTTCCTCCAAGTTAAGTAGTTGTGAGTTCAAGCCCTACTCAGAACTCTGCAATCTCTCACCATTTAGATATTATGCTGCTGCTTTATTCTTCCTATCAAAACAGTCAATTTCCCAAATAATACTCCATTTGCTGCATCTTTCCCACTCAATGTATCAATATCTTTCTGTAACGTCCTTGTATTCTCTTCACAACTTATGCTCCTACCTGTCTTTGCATCATCAGCAAATTTGTCCCTTCATCCAAATCATTTTTATCAAGTTGAGGTCCCAGTACAGATCCCCTGTGATACACAAACTGTTACATATTGCCAACTTGAAAAAGATTCATTTACACCTACTTTCTGCTTCCAGATGGCCAGCCAATTGTCTATCCATGCCAATATGTTGACCCTGCACAGCTTTTATTTTCTGCAATAATCTTTGTAGCAGCTTATCAAATGCTTCTAAAGATCTCAGTTCCTCTTAATCTACAGCACATTACCCCCAAAAGATTGGTCAAAATGATTTCCTTATCAAAGCCATGTTGACTCTGCTTGATTTCATTGAACCTGTTATAACAGTGCCCTGTTGTACGTTTAAAAATAGCTTCTAGCATTGACAGATGTTAAGCTAATTGCTTGTGGTTACCTGCTTTCTATCTCCCTCTCTTTTTGGATAAAGGCGTTAATGTTATCTTCCAATTTAATGGGACTATCCCAAAATCTAGGGAATTTTAGAAAATTAAAACCAATGCATCAACTATCTCTCTACCACTTCTTTTACAACCATTAGATCCATTAGGACCCAGGTACTTGTCAGCCTGTAGCTCCAATAATTTACTCAGTACTCTGGTGATGGTGATTTTCCCAAGTTCCTCCCTCCCTTCCATTTCCATATATTTGCTATTTTTGGAACATTATTTGCATCCTCTGTCGTGAAGATAGATGTAAAATACCATTTCCTTATTTTTCATTCTGAATTCTCCAGTCTCACATTATATTGGACCAACATTCACTTTGCTAACTCTTAAATATTTACAGAAACTCTCACCATCTTGTTTTTACATTTTTGGCTAACTTTGTCTCTCTCTCTCCTTTTTTTGGCCACTTTTGCTTTTTTTAATATTTTGTAGTCTTTTGACCTGCCAATTTTCTTTACACAATTATGTTTGTTTCTTCAAGTTTAATACTAACTTTAACATTTCTTGCTAACCACATCGTGGGTTATCAAGGTTTCAGTGGGGGATCATTAATTCCGTCAGTTTTTGTATACTTATCGATAAGGACAAGACTGGACCTCAGATTAAGGTATTAAACTGGGGGAAGGCCAACTATAATTGAATTAGGCAAGGATTGGAGAATCTGGATTGGGAGTGGCTGTTTGAGGGTAAATCCACATCTGATGTGGAAGTCTTTTAAAGACCAGTTGATTACAGTGCAGCACAGGCAAGTTCCTGTGAAAATGAAAGACAGGAATGGCAGGATTCGGGAACTTTGAATGACAGGGGAAATTATCAGTTTAGTCAAACAAAAAAGGAAGCATACCTAAGATCTAGGCAACTAAAAATAGACAAATTTCTTGAAGAATATAGAGAAAGTAGGGAGGAGCTCAAATGGGGAGTTAGGAGGACTAAAAGGAGCCATGAAATTGTCTTTGGCCAGCGGAGTCAAGGAGAATCCCAAGGCATTTTATACATATATTAAGGGCAAGGGGGTGGCTAGGGAAGGGTAGACCCAAGGATAAAGGAGGGAGGTCATGTGTGGAGCCAGAGGAAATGGATGAGATTCTTAATGAGTACTTTACATTCATATTCACTAAAGAGAGGGACATGAGGAATGTTGAGGTTAGGGAAAGGTGTGTGAATACTCTTGGTTAGCTCAATATAATAAAGGAGGAAGTGTTGGGTGTCTTGAAATGCATTAGGTAGACAAGTCTCCAGGGCCAGATGGATATCTATTACAGAATACTGTGGGAGACAACGGAGGAAATAGCTGGGACCTTAATAGATATCTTTGCATCCTCGTTGGCCTCAGGTGAGGTTCCAGAGGACAGGAGAATGGCCAACGTTGTTCCTTTGTTTAAGAAGGGAAACAGCGATAATCCAGGTAATTACAGGCAGGTGAGCCTGATGTCGGTGGTGGGGAAGCTGTTGGAGAAGATACTGATAGACAGGATTTATTCATATTTGGAAGCGAATGGATTTGTTAGTGATAGGCAGCATGGGTTTGTTCAGGGAGGGTCAAGTCTTATCAACTTGGAGTTTTTTTGAGGTGACAAGAATGATTGATGAGGAAAGGGCAGTGGATGTTGTTTACATAGACTTTAGTAAGACTTTTGGTAAGGTAACTTCATGGCAGGGTACTACAAAAGGTAGAGTCTCATGCTGGCTAGATGGATACAGTCATAGTTCGGTCATAGAAGACAGAGAGTAGTTGTAGAAGGGTGCTTTTTGGAATGGAGATCAGTATTTTAGAATCATAGAATCCCTACAGTGTGGAAGCAGGCCATTCAGCTCATCAAGTCCACACTGATCTTCCAAAGAGTGTAACCATCCAAATTTATCTCCACTGACACTATCCCTGTAACCCTGCATTTCCAATAACTTGTCCACCTAGTCTGCACATCCCTGGACACTACGGGCTATTTAGCATAGTCAATCCACCTAACCTGCACATCTTTGGACTGCTGGAGGAAGCTGGAGCACCCAGAGGAAACCCATGCAGACATGGGGAGAATGTGCAAACTCCACACAGGCAGTCATCCAACGCTGGAATCGAACCCAGAGGCCTTGACACTGTGAGGTAGCAGTGCTAACTACTGAGCCACTGTGCAGTAACTAGTGGTAGTCCACTAGGATCAGTGCTGGGACCTTTGTTTATTGTAATACATATAAATGATCTTGAGGAAAATGTAGATGGTCTGATTAGCAAGTCTGTGGATGACACCAAAATTGGGGGAGTTGCAGATTGTGATGAGGATTGTCAAACGACACAGTGGGATATAGATAGATCACAGATTTGGACAAAGAAATGGCAGGTTGAGTTTAATCTGGACAAATGCGAGGTGATATATTTTGGAAGATCAAATTCAGGTGCGAATTATACAATAATTAGCAGAACCCTTAGGAGCATTGATATACAGAGGTATCTGGGCGTACAGGTCCACACATCCCTGAAAGTGGCAAAACAGATGGATAAGCTGGTCAAGAAGGCATACTGCATGCTCACCTTCATCGGCCAGGGCATCAAATATAAAAGTTGACAAGTTTTGTTATAGCTGTATAAAACTTTAGCGAGGCCACATTTGGAATATTACGTGCAGTTCTGGTCATCACATGACCAGAAAGATGTGGATGCTTTGGAGAAGTTGCAGAGAAGGTTTACCTGGATGTTGGAGCCAACACCGTGTGCAGCTGGAGGAACACAGCAGGCCAGGCAGCATCAGAGGAGCAGGACAGTTGACGTTTCGGGCCTGGACCCTTCGTTGGGACCCTTCATTCTGATGAAGGATCCAGGCCCGAAACATTGACTCTCCTACTCCTCTGATGCTGCCTGGCCTGCTGTGTTCCTCCAGCTCCACACTGTGTTGACTCTGACTCCAGCATCTGCAGTTCTTGCAATCTCTGATTTACCAGGATGTTGCCTGGTCTGGAAGTTTTAGGTATGAGGAGAGGGGGGGATAAACTCGGATTGTTTTCACTGGAAAGATGGAGGCTGAGAGGTGACCTGAAAGAGGTCTACAAAATTATGAGAGGCATAGAAAGGGTGTATAATCAGAGGCTTTTTCCCAGGGTGGAAAGGTCGACTAGAAGAGGACATAGGTTCAAGGTGAGAGGGGGAAAATTTAGGGGACAAGAGCTGAAAACAGTTTTTAGACAGAGGGTACTGGGTGCCTGGAACACACTGCCAGTGCAGGTGGTTGAAGCAGTAATGTTATCAATGTTTAAAGTGTATCTTGATAGACATAAACAGGAGGTGAACAGAGGGATAGAAACAGCGTATGGGCAGTAAGTAGCAGGTCCAAACAAGGACTAGGAATCAGCACAGGCTTGGTGGACTGAAGAGCCTCTTCCTGTGCTGTATTATTCTTTGTTTGTTCTTTGTATATGGTCACTTCTACATATAAGTATTTTCAGTATAAGATCATTCATTAATCCTATCTCATTGCACAATACAAGATATCATAGAGCCTGCTCTATGGTTACTGTTGTTAAGAAACTATCCCAAAAACATTCTCTGAATTCTTCATAAAGGGTACCTTTGCCTATCTGAGATTTTGTCAATATGTAGATTAAATGTATGTAGATTAAAATCTCCCATGATTATCGCTGTGCCTTTATGACAAGCTGTCCTTATTTCTTCCTTTATGCCCATCTTAGCACGTGCTTACTGTTAGGCTGCCTGTACACCATTCCCATAAATGACTGTTTGCTTTTCTCATTCTCTCTTCTACTCAAACTCCTCATCTTGATTTCCTGAATTTGGATCATCCCTCTCTATTGTGTGTATACCAATCATTAATGAACAGGATCAACCCCTCTACCTTTTCCTACTTTCATGTCATTCCTAAATGTCCTTACCTTTCAAGGTTCAGGTCCCAATCCATATCATTCTACACTCTCATTCATCTGTTTTATTTTGAATGCTTTGTGCATTAAGATACAGAGCCTTTAGTTTAGTCCTTTTACCATCGTTATAAATTCTAGTCTTATCTATTGGTTGCCTTTTAGATTCATATCTCTGTCCCTTCTTGTCATGGGCTGTTTCTCATTTCTCATATTAATACTTTTCTCTTTGGTGTTGACTCTACTCTTGTGATTTACTACATCTTCCCAAATTCAATTCCTTGTCCTAACTACTCAGTTTAAAATCCTCTCCATTTCCCTACTCGTGTCTGGCAAGAACACTGGCCCCAGGACGGTTCAAGTAGAAACCATCTCATCGATACAGTCCTGGTATCAGTACGTCACAAACTAGAACCCACTTCTCCCAAACCAGTCTTTGAATCACACATTCATCACTCTAATCTGATTTGCCCCATGCCAATTTGCACGTGGGTCAGGTAATAGTGCAGAGATTATGACCTTTGAGTTCAGCTTTTTAATTTGGCACTTAGCTCCTCATACTGACCATGCAGAATGATTAAAATTGAATGGGTCAAATGGGAAGAATTGCCAGTGATATCTCAGCGTCTCTCTCACCCATTTTACTGAACCCACATTGTACAAGCTTGCAAAGACTCTCACCATGCAATGTGGAAGGCCCACAGCAGAACAGCAAGTTGCAGCATCAGGTACAGCACAAAGAAGCGATGGTTCCTTTCCCCCACGCAGTTTTCAATCCAAGGACAGTGATGGTCATATCGACGCACACAGTGCTGACATGACTGACAGTGTTTGGAACGCATGGGCTGCTGCTGGAACAAAGGAAACTAGTGACATACTGTTTGTTAATACTTCAATTTTCAATTTTTTTTTGTCCCCAAGTAACTGCACACTTTGCCACCGCCCTCTTCCCCATACCCTCCAAAATCTCTGTTTCCACCCCTAAAACCAACTGAGATCATTGATCTCCTCCAATTCTGACCTCTTCAACATTCCACAATTATGGTGCTTTCACCACTGGTGAACAGGCCTTCAGCTTCTAAGATCTCATGCTCTGGAATTCCCTCCTTAACCCTCTTTGACTCTCTCGACTCTCTTCTTTAAAACCTACTCCTTCTTGTCCTATTGTCTCCTTACGTCATTTTGTGTCACATTTTTGTCTGATTTACGTTCCGTGAATCACCTTCAGATGTTTTATTATAGGAAAGGTACCACAGGCAGTCCCTGGGTTGCAAACAGGTTCCATTCTGGAGTCAGTTACAGGTGAATTTGCAATGTCGGACAATATAAAGCAGCTGTTTGTAAGTCAGATCTTTAAAAATATACCCCTGTATGACATCACGTCCGTAAGTACTAGAACTTGTAAGTCGGACTCCCGTAAGTTGGGGACACCCTATATATAAATGTGAATTGTTGTTGCAATTGACTGCTCTGCAGCAAACGATAAAGCTTACCTAATGTGTTCCAATATTCATATTTTTCTACCTGATTCTGGTAAACCCAAGGTCAAGGATCAAATCTCACCCTGCCACCTTAAACTTACTATAATATTCCTCTTTGGTTGTAAATTTTGAGTGGGTATTCTTTGTTATCTTGTGAAGCTGCGATTATTTCCCCAAGGTCATAACGACAAACTAATGTCTTGCAATTACCCCCTTACAATGCTGTCTGTTTTCCAATGGCCTTTCACAAGGTTATCTGTTTATACCCTTCATTATGTGTGATTTGGTCCTTGGTGTTTATACCATTCGTCCTTCAATTTCCCCTCCTGCTGGTGGGCTGGGAGCCTCTCTGTACTATCTACAGCCATTTGCCTAAATGAATTCAAGAAAATTCCTTAACGTTTATTTGTTAATTAGTTGCACTTATAATTTCAATATACCTCCATGTATATAATGCAATGGGAATTACTTAAAAAGCCTTTGATTATGGTTGGATCAGACTTTCCCATCTACATGTTACTCAATAACACGTTTTCTCTTTCCTGCTAAGATTTCTACGAGACACTTCATTATCTTAGCTGGTTGCCATGAGTATGAAGGCCAGGATTCTGACTGTGGAAACTGCTGCCTCAACTAACAATTCTATTCATCCAAGGCCAAGGCCAACAGAGATTTTCAGCAGGTTAGGTTTCCTGTGAAGAAACTGCAGGTTATTGACTGTTCAGTGATAAATCAAGAACACTTCAGACTTATTTATTCATATTAATCACAACACAATTTCCTTTGTCATGTCTGAACGTTGCAGTTTTGGATAGCTAAAGCTAAGTAAAACAGAACAGTACATTTCACCCCTGAGCACTGCTATTATTATCAATAAAAACTAATCCTGTTAATACTGCTCTCTGAACCAGAAGCTCTTAGTTCAAGTCTCCTGCTAATACTGGGTGGCCAAGAAAGGTGCATTCATAATGTAGCCAAGCAGCTTAGCTATCAACTTATGAGTCCTTCCAGCACACACCAGTGGCACATGGTCAGACCAGGTCAGTCATGTGGTGGAAAGAATATGGGAGTCTCACAACCGCTATCCATATCTCCACACTACAACTTGCATTCCTTAGGTGACACCATATAAACCCATGGTCTCCACTGCCAAGAAGGGTAAAGGCTGCAGATATGTGAGAACATTGTAAAAGACCACTTTTTTTTTGGTCTGTGGACTAAAAATGTGAAAAGGAACTGCTTTAAACCAAGCAAACCGTAAGAAGGAGTTTGCAGTTTAACGAAGTTACTGGAACACACTTAGAGCTGTATATATAGTGCATATTTTACTATATCTGTACAAGGTACTGGTGGAACCATATCTGGAGTACTGTGACAACAA
>NC_063359.1:39557506-39578434 GCF_021869965.1 Rhincodon typus | reverse complement strand
TGCTGTGTTCATCCAGCCCTGCACCTTGTTGTCTCGGATTCTCCAGCATCTGCAGTTCCTACTATCTCTGGAGTACTGTGAGCAGTTTTCGGTCCCCTTATTTAAGAAAGGATATTATTTCAATAGGAGCAGTTCGAAGAAGATTCAGTAGGATGGTTTCTGGTGAGAGCGACTGTCTTATGAGCAAAGGTTAAATAGGTTAGGGGTCTATTCATTGGATTTTAGAAGACAGAGGTGATTTCATTAAAACACATACAATTCTGAAGTGGCTTGTCAGGGTAAATGCTGGGAGATGTTTCCCCTCATGGAAGAGTCTAGGGCCAAGTGGCACAGTCTCACAACTAGGGGGGCCAATTTAAAACTGAGATGAGGAGGATTTTCTTCTCCAGATTGTCAAGAGTCTTTGGAACTCCTTGCCACAGATAGCTTTGGAGGCAGAGTCCTTGTGTACATTTAAGGCTGAAATAAATACTTGATCAGTAAGGGAACCAATGGTTATGGGGAAAATGTAGGATAGTGGACGTGACGAGTGTTGGATCAGCCACCATCCTATTGAATGGCAGAGCAGGCTTGACAGATCAAACAACAGTTTTGCTCAGACACTGGTGTTTCAATCAGGACCAACTGTGTGGATTCAGGAGAGATCAGCATGGTAATAATTCCTAATTCCTAAGTTGATTCCTGAGCAGGTTGCTACAGTCTTGTGTTTGGAGAATGCAAGCTAGGGACAGAATAGGGCCCCTTAAAGATCAGCAAGACCACCTACCTGTGGAACCGCAGGAGATGGGGGAGATTCTAAATGAGTATTTTGCATCAGTGTTTACTGTGGAAAAAGATATGGAAGATATAGGATGTGGGGAAATAAACAGCAACATCTTGAGAAGTGTCCATATTACAGAGGAGGTGGTGCGGGATGTCTTAAAACGCATAAAGGTGGATAAATCCCCAGGACCAGATCAGGTGTACCCTAGAACTCTGTGGGAAGTGAGGAGAAGTGATTGCTAGGTCCCTCGCTGAGATATTTGCATCACCAATAGCCACAGGTGAGGTGCCGGAAGACTGGAGGTTGGCTAACGTGGTGCTACTATTTAAGAAAGGTGGTAAGGAAAAGCCAGGGAACTATAGACCGGTGAGCCTGACATCAGTGGTGGACAAGTTGTTGGACGGGATCCTGAGGGACAGGATTTACATTTATTTGCAAAGGCAAGGACTGATTAGGAATAGTCAACATGGCTCTGTGTATGGGAAATTGTGTCTCACTAACTTGATCGAGTTTTTTTGTAAGAGTAATGAAGAGGATTGATGAGGGCAGAGTGATGGACGTGATCTATATGGACTTCAGTAAGGTGTTCAACAAGGTTCCTCGTAGTAGACTGGTTAGCAAGGCTAGATCACACGGAATGGAGAGAGGACTAGCCGTTTGGATACAGAACTGGCTCAAAGGTAGAAGACAGAGGGGTTGGTGGAGGGGTGTTTTTCAGACTGGAGGCCTGTGACCAGCGGTGTGCCACAGGAATCGGTGCTGGGTCCACTGCTTTTTGTCTTTTATATAAATGAACTGGATGGTGAACATAGGAGGTATGGTTTGCAGATGACACTAAAATTGGAGGAGCAGTGGACAGCGAAGAAGGTTACCTCAGAGTACAACGGGATCTTGAACAGATGGGCCAATGGACCAAGGAGTGGCAGATAGAGTTTAAATTAGATTAATGTGAGCTGCTGCATTTTGGAAAGAAAAATCAGAGCAGGACTTATATACTTAATGGTAAGGTCCTGGGGAGGGTTGCTGAACAAAGAGACCTTGAAATGCAGGATCAGAGTTCCTTGAAAGTGGAGTTGCAGGTAGACAGGATAGTGAAGAAGGCGTTTAGTATGCTTGCCTTTATTGGTCAGTGCACTGAGTACAGGAGCTGGGATGTCATGTAGTGGCTATCCAGACATTGGTTCGGCCGTTTTTGGAGTATTGCATGCAATTCTGGTCTTCCTCTTGTAGGAAGGATGTTGTGAAACTAGAAATGGTTCTGAAAAGATTTACAAGGATGTTGCCAGGGTTGGAGGGTTTGAGCTATTGGGAGAGACTGAATAAACTGGGGCTATTTTCCCTGGAGCATCGGAGGCTGAGGGGCGACCTTATAGAGGTTTATAAAATTATGAGGGGCATTGATAGGATAAATAGGCAAGGTCTTTTCCCTGGGGTGGGAAGTCCAAAACTAGAGGGCATAGATTTAAGATGAGAGGGAAAAGATATAAAAGGGACCTAAGCAGCAATATTTTCCATACAGAGGGTGATGCATGTATGGAATGAGCTACCAGAGGAAGTGGTGGAGGCTGGTACGATTATAACATTTAAAAGACATCAGGATGGGTACATGAATAGGAGGAGTTGAGAGGGATAGGAGCTAAATGCTGACAAATGGGACTAGATTAATACTGGATATCTGGTCAGCATGGATGAGTTGGACCGAAGGGTCTGTTTCCATGCTGTACATCTCCATGATTCGACGATTATCAAGACAAAGCACCTAAATCTCTCTTTCCCTCCTGTTTCACTCCTAACAGAAAATTTCCTGGTAGCTGTCCTCACTCACCATTTCCCTGTAAATTGCTCTTTCTGCAAATTCCCTTGATAAAAGGATAAAGATGATAAAACCTCTGCAGAGGCACTGTGAGGGCAAATTCTCAACCAGTGAGTGGAAGACTGAGAATTGGTGCATCCACAACCTGGAGTCAAAAGAAAACTGAAAATCCAGACTGGTGCCAGAACTTTGCTTCACTGTCTTCTTCCACCCCATTCCAAAAACATCCTTTTTCTTATCTTCGTGTGTCTGATTGTATATGCACATACATTATGACAGGAATACAGTTTGATTTATAAGCTAGCAACTCCTGTTTGTTTTTTGTCATTGCTTTAAGAACATTTTGATTATGATGTATTTTCCTGTTAATGGAAAACATAGTTTGCATATTCTTTTTTACCTATCTGTATAATTCATGTTTCTTGGGATTCAAATTTTCACATTTGTAGTGACTTCAGGAATACTGGGGCTTGATTTCCATTGCAATACCCCATTGAGTCATGACAACAGCAAGTGCCCCTCCAAGCCTCATGCCACCCTGACTTGGAGCTATATCACTATTCCCTTGCTGACACTGGATCAAAATTCTGGAACTCCCTCTCTAAAGGCATTGTGAGTGTACCTACACCCCAGAAATTCAAGAAGGCAGCTCACCATTATCTGCTCAAGACTTATTTGGGGATGGTTGCTAGCCAGCAATGCCTATATCCCATGAGTGAATTTGTAAAAATAAAAGGGCACATTGCCGATGTTGCTCCCTAACTCACCACCAGTCTCACATTATTGCTGGGCAGAATTTGTAGCACGCACATTGGCTGTTACCTTTCCTGTACAGGCAGTGCCCAGGTTGAAAACAGGTTCTGTTCTGGAGTCTATCTGCAAGTTGTTTTGTATGTGAGTCTAAACACAATGCAGGACAATAATAAAGCAACCAGTTATAACTACAGGAAATGTTTGTATGTCAGGTCTTTAAAATTATAGAATCATGTTTGTTAGGAAGAGCGTTTGTAAGTCAGAAACCCCTCCCCATATTACCATAATGACTGCAATTCTCTAGCCTTCTGGCATTTTGGAACACCCTAAAGTTTTATTTTCTCCCCCTAAATAACGAGTTCTCGTTTGCTCAAGCAGAATGTTTTTATATAAGTAAAGGTGTTCCTAAAAAACAAACTGACCTGGACCATGCAGAATCCACAGCGCCTCAGTCTGTGTGCTTTCTGTACCACAGGAATCATCTGCTCTTTCTCATCCCCAGCATCCCGACTTGATTGAGAAATCCGGCCCTGGGAGTAGCCAGCAAGAAGATCAAGAAATGGAAAAGTCAAACTCTTCAAAACAGAACATTCAGTCCACTTTGCACCAATTTTTAAAAATAGAATTATCACATTGAACACATAAGGAACATTAGCGAACTTTCTTCCACAGGGAGTGATTGAGACCAAAGTGATAGATGCATCTAAGGGAAAGCTAGGTAAGTACATGAGGAAGAAGAGAAGACAAGGAGGTGCTGAGATGTAATGGAGTGGTGGGCAGAAGACTTGTATGCTGACCAGTTTGTTCACATGACATGTTTCTTAGCTATAATTTCAACTTCTTGCGTAAATCTTTTTCTGGAGAAAACAATTCTCTTTAGCTGCTCTGAGGAGTAATGCAGCCTTGCTCACTCCTCACAGTTCATGTTGGACAGTGATTGATTTACCTTTAGTTCATCATCAAATGTGACATATCCTGGGTCCATGAGGGAGGTGATGAAGTACAGTAACATTGAGCAGAAAACCAGCAGGACAAAGGAAACTGGCTGGAGGAACTCACCACGCTTCTCACTCCGTCTCAGATCTGCAACCATCAAAAAGAGAGATATATAACTTTATGCAGGGAGTTTCAAGATCTCAGGAGACAAAGTGGTTAACGTATTAAGAGGAGGATGAGGCAATCACGGCTGACATGGGAAATCATGGACAGCAAAAAAGCAAAAGAAAAAGCATACAATGTGATGAAGACTACTGGAATACCAGAGGATTGGGAAGCCTTTGAAAGCCAGCAGAGGATAACTAAAAAAGCAATAAAGGGAGAGAAGATAAAATATGAGGGAAATATAAAATAAAATTGCAAGAGCTTTTTTTTTTTAGGTATCTAAAAGATAAGAGAGAAGCAAGAGTGGTCACTGGACTACTGGAAAATGAAGCTGGAGAAGTAGTAAGGGGAACAAAGAAACGGCAGAGGAACTGAATAGGTACTTTGCATCAATTTTCACAGTTGAAGACTCAAGAACCATACCAAAACCCCAAATGAGTCAGGGGGCAGAGGTGAGTGTAGTGGCTATCACTAAGGAGAAGGTGCTGGGGAAGCTGGAATATCTGAAACTGAATAAATCATCCAGACCAGATGGACTACACCCCAGGGTTCTGAAGGAGATGGTTGAAAAGATTGTAGAGGCATTGTGGTGATCTTTCAGGAATTACTGGAGTCAGGGAGGATCCCAGGATACTGGGAAATAGCTAATGTAACAGCCCTGTTTAAGAAGCAAGGGAGGCAGAAGACAGGGAACTAAAGGCCGGTTAGCCTGACCTCAGTCGCTGGTAAAATTTTAGAGACCACTATTAAGGATAAGACTGCAGAGTACTTGAAAGTGCGCGGTAAAATATGGCTGAATCAGCATGGTTTCATCAAGTGGAAATCATACTTGACAAAGCTGTTAGAATTCTTTGAGGTAATGACCAAATTAGACAAAGGAGAGCTAGTGGGTGTGAGCTATTTGGATTTCCAGAAGGCCTTTGACAAGGTGCCACCCAGGAGGCTACCAAAAAAGATAAGAGCTCATGGTGTTCATGCTTAGAATTCTTTGAGGAGGTAACACACAAGTTAGACAAAGGAGAGCCAGTGGATATGATCTGTTTAGATATGGATTTCTAGAAGACCTTTGACAAGATGCTGTGTAGGAGCCTGATAAATAAGAGCCCATGGTATTAGAGGCAAGTTACTGGAATGGATAGAGCACTGGCTGACTTGCAGAAGGCAGAGGGTGGGGATAAAGGAGCCTTTTCCAGGATAGCAGCCAGTAACTAGTGGAGTTCCGTAGGGATCCATGTTGGGACCACAACTATTCACATTATACATTGACGATCTGGAAGAAGGAAATGAGGGCATTATTGCTAAGTTTGCAGATGACACAAAGATAGATAGAGAGGCAGGTAGTGTTGAGGAACTGGGGAGGCTGCAAATGGAGTTGGATAGGCTAGTAAAGTGGGCAAAGAAGTGGCAGATGAAATATAATGTGAGGTTATGGTTGAAAGAACAGGAGCGTACACACTATTTTCTAAACGAGGAAAGGCTTTGGAAATCTGAAGCACAAAGGAGTCCTAGTTCAGGATTCTCTTAAGGTTAACATGGACATTCAGTTGACAGTTAGGAATACAAATGCAATGTTAGCATTCATTTCTAGAGGGCTAGTGTACAACAGCAAGGATGTATAAGGCTCTGCTCTGACAACAATTGGAATAATGTGAGGAGTTATGGGCCCCGTATCTAAGGAAGAATATGCTGGCCTTGGAGTGAATCCAGAGCTGGGGATGAAGGGCTTGTCATATGTGGGGTGGTTGACAACTATGGGTCTGTACTCAGATTTTAGATAGGTAAGGTTTGGATCTGATTGAAACTTAAAATATACTGACAGGCCTGGATAGAACCTATGTGGAAATGTTTCCACTAGTAGGAGATGCTATGACCCAAGTGCACAAACTCTCAGTGAAGGGATGACCCTTGAGAACTGAGATGAGGAGGAATTTCTTCAGCCAGAGAGTGGTGACTCTGTGGAACTCATTGCCACAGAGGGCTGTGGAGGCCAAGTCATTGTCTGTCTTTAAGAGAGATGGATAGGTCCTTGATTGGGAAGGAACTCAAAGGTTATGGGGAGAAGGTAGGAGGATGGAGTTGAGAAACATATCAGCCGTGATCGAATAGCGGAGCAGATTCAGTGATCTGAATGGCCTAATGCTGCTCCTATTTTTATGGTTTTTAGAACAAATGAAGTACTTTTAACGCAGTCACCATGGATGTACATACACCATATGGCCTACAGCAGTTCAAGGTGGCATCTTACTATTACCTACAAAAGGGTAATTAGGAACAGGGACACATCCTATGAGAAAAGTTTTTAAAAGCGCTATAATTTGAGCACACAAAACTACTACAAACAGCAAATGCGACAACAATCAAACCTTTTTTTTAGTGCCGTTGGCTGAGCATTCAAAACTGTCCTAAAAACTTGGAGGACAACTTCCTTGCTAGTCATTAAAATTGTGTCATTAAATCTTTTACATTTATCAGAGGTTATGAAAGCCACAAAAGAAAGTCTTTTAGTTAGAAAAACGTGACAGGAGTTTTAAATTATGAGTTTGTTTTTAATTCAGAAATTTCATACTACAACTGTTCTGCATCTTTTTCTTTTCTGTAAATTGAGGTAAATGAATAGAAATGTTTCTGGCTTAGACACATTCCAAAACTGGGAGCCAGAAATACAAGAGAACCACTAATAAATCCAACAATGATTGTAGGAGAATTTTTTTTTTACTAGAGCGGTAAGAATGTGGAACTTTTATTAAAAATTCATTTCTGGGATGTGGGCATTAGTGGTTTGCCCATCATTTATTCCCTTTCCCAAATTTCCTTAGAGAAGGTGGTAGGAAGCTACCTTCTTGAACCACTGCAATCCACCAAGGATAAGTACACCCACTGTGTTGTTGAGGATGCTTTTCCAGGATTTTCACTCAATCATGGTGAAGGAACAATGACATAGTTCCAAATCAGGATGCTGAGTGGCACAGAAGACATCTTGACTGATTGACTGATTTACTGTCACATGTACCAAAATACAGTGAAAAGTTTTGTTTACAAGTGGTACAGGCAGATCATAGAAAGCAAAGGATGTACAGATCAAAAAAGACTTAGAGGCATACAGGTTATATTGCACAGGGTGTGCACTAGATGAGATCAACATTAGCAAGATCAGTGTTATTTGAGGCTAGAGAGAACATCTTGCAGGTGTTATTATTTAATATGGTCTGAAAGAATGTCTGAGACATAATGGAATGAGGGAACAGACAATGGATATATTTGCTGAGAGTTAAAAGGGTTAGATTTAATTGTATAAATGTGGGAAGCTAGTAATCAGTGGGGTGTGAGTTTTACAATGTGGGGTTAACTGAAATAAAGCTCTCACTGAAAATGTAGACTTGGAATTGTTAAGCAGTTACCTTCTAATGTATCACATTGGTAGCAGAGAATGGTTGAGTCAAAATGTCAAGTTTTGGGATGGCTAAACCTGCTTTCTGAGAGTGAAACTTATGACCAGTGGATGAATGAAATTATCATGTGGAACTGAGTTATTTCTTTACCAAAGAGGACATAAAGTACGGTCTTTGCACTTTTGTTGCCATATGGGAACAGATAAGAAAAAGGTTTTTTATGGGCATTGGAACCTTGTGATTTGAACACAGATATGGGTTTGGACAGATTGTTAACTTTCATCAATCAAAAGATCTTTTAAAGAACTATGAATGTTGGAAATCTGAAGCAAAAACAGAAATTACAGGTTTGGTAGCATCTGTGGAGAGAGAGAAACAAGAGTTAAATGTTTTGAGTCCAGTCACTGGACTTGATATTATAAACTCGTTTCTCTTTCCACAGATGCTGCCAGACAAGATTTATTGACTGAGATAGTAAGAACTGCCGACGCTGGAGTCAGAGATAACAAGATGTAGAGCTGGATGAACACAGCAGGCCAAGCAGCATCAGAGGAGCAGGAAGGTTGATGTTTCAGTTCGGGACCCTTACTGCTTTTTGCGAGGCATTGTCACATTATAGTGGGATTGATGAGGGTACCATGGAAGCATACATCATGGAAATTAGGAGAGGTTACACACAACTGCAGAAACTTCATTTAGAAATGCTCCAATCTGTCCTGGCACAAACAGGCCATTCGGCCCAACAGCTCCGTACTGATAATCAGACTCCACAACAACCACTTTGCATCTCGCTTCATCTCCCCTTTTATCAGTAGTTTTTATTTCAGTTTTCCCTAATGGCTTATGGTTTTCGAATAATTGCTACTGGGCATTTATTGTGTTTATTAGGCGAGCTTTCAATGAAATAAAAGTTGTTTTGTTGTTGTAGTACGTCATAGGATCTACCACTCTTTTTAAAAAGGGAGAGCATAAAATCATATAGAAAAAAAAATTAACCCTTACAAAGACTAATCACAGGCGATGCTTAAAAATGGCATAAATATTATACTCTAGGCAGTAATTGTGTTCAGTAACCATGACTACTTCCATTAAAGACTCCATTCCATACTCTGCCCTACACCCACCACCCCGCGGAGGAGATGGTACAGTCCGAGTGTCACCTCACCCGTCTCGAACAGGAAGAGCACCAACGTCACCGCCCACGTCAGCGCCGCGTGCAGGGCCCGGATCAAGGAGCCGGTCGAGAGAAGGTTCTTGAACATTCCGGGGTCTTCCCAGGACCGAGAGTCGGACTCCGAGACTAAGGAAAACGGCAGCAGGATCGGTACCCGCGAGGCTCACCGCCACGAGCGGCGCCCGCCCCCATCTCCTGGGGCGTGACAGTAACCCGCGTCTTGATTGGTCAGGAGCTAGGGGCCGGTCGGAGGTAAAACCTGGAGCGGATTGAGTGGCTCCCGGGATCCGGAGGTTGAGGCAATCATCTCTCCTCACTTCATAAGGAGAGCGTGGAGTAGGCCATTCAGCCCCTCCAGTCTGCTCCAAATGATCACAGCTTCATCTTCACTCTCTCAGCTTCTGATGAAGAAGGGTCAGTGAACTCTTCAAGTGTTTCTTGCTAAAGTTGACTTTGCCTCGTACGTGCCCTGTGCAATGTAACCTGTATGCCTCTAAGTGTTTGGGATCTGTACATTCTTTGCTTACTATGATCTACCCGCACTGCTCGTAAACAAAGCTTTTCAGTGTACATCGATACACGTGACAATAAATCAATCTCTTTCCACAGATGCTGCCGGACCTGCTGAGCTTCTCCAGCAATTTCTGTTTCTGCCTCCACGCCCACCTTCCTGCGCCTCCTTCAAAACCCTTCAACTCATCTTTCATTTAAATCTGTCCATCTCCTTTTTCAAAATTTACTCAGTGTCCACCACACTCTAGGGTAGTGAATCCCACAGATTCGTGACCTTTATTGAGAGTAAGAAGAATGGGGAATCTGTGTTGTATAGAGTGTTATTAGCAGGGAAAGGGGTCTTTTCAGCCCACCATATCCCTGCCTGTCCATCTATTCAAATCACATTTTTCAGCATTTCGCCTTGTATGCATTGGATAGAAAATGCTCATCTAAGTACTACTCAAAGGTTATGAAGGCTTTTGACTCTACCACCCTTTTCAGGTACAGTAAGTTCCAGATTCCCACCAGATCAGCCATGATACTATTGAATGGTGGAGCAGGTTGAACAGGCTGGACAGCTTATTCCTGTCCCTACTTCACATAATCACTCAGTGATTTTGAAAAAACTCCTCTCATCCCATTGCTTAAAACTGATACCCAGCCCCTCTACGTCCACCTCCTGACCTATGGGGTAAAGTTTCTCCCTACCTACACCCCTCACAGCTTTGTACCTCTCATTTAGGGTTCCCCTCAGCCTTCTTTGCTCTCCCTATCTAATCTGTCTTTGCTGAATTGCTCCATCCTCAGCAAAATCCTGATGGGTCTTTACTGTTGAGGCTGCATATGGCTCTGATCATACACATTTGGAATATTGTGAGCAATTTTTGGGCCCTGTATCTAAGGAAGGATGTGCTGGCATTGGAGGGGGTCTAGAGGAGGTTTATAGAATGGTCCCAGGGATGAACAGTGTGTGATATGAGGAGTGTTTGAGAACTCTGGGTCTGTACTCAATAGAGTTTACAAGGATGAGGGGGTATCTCATTGAAACTTACAGAACACTGGGAGTCATGGATGGAGTGGACATGGAGAAGATGTTTCCACTAGTAGGCAACAGTAGGATGTGGGGGCACAGCCTCAAAGCAAAGGGATGATTCTTTAGATCTGAGATGACGAAGAATTCCTTCTGCCAGAGGGTGGTGACTCTATGGAACTCTGTCACAGAGGGCTGTGGAGGCCAAGTCATTGAGTGTGCTTAAGGCAGAGATAGACAGGTTTTTTGAAACAAAAACAAATTGTTGGAAAAGCTCAGCAGGTCTGGCAGCATCTGTGAAGAAAACATTAGAGTTAACATTTCGGGTCTGGTGTCCCTTCCTCAGACAGGTTTTTTGTATTGGTAAGGGATCGAGGGTTAAAGAGAGAAGACAGGAGAATGGAATTGAGAAAGATGCTCAAACAATAGAGCAGACTTAATGGACCGAATGGCCTAATTCTGCTCCTGTATCTTACTGTCTTATAGTGCAGTGACCAGAACAGCACTCAATACGCTAGCTGTGGTTTAACTAGGCAATGGCCTAGTGGCATTATCACTAGACTATTAATCCAGAAACTCAGCTAATGTTCTGGGGACCAGGTTTCAAATCCCGCCGATGGTGGAATTTGAATCAATTAAAAAAACTGGAATTAAGAATCTACTGATGACCATGAAATCGTTGATGATTGTCGGAAAAACCCATCCTGGTTCACTAATGTCCCACAGGCAAGGAAACTGTTGTTCTTATCTGGTCTGGCCTAAATGTGACTCCACACCCATAGCAATGTGGTTGACTCTCAGTTGCCCTGTGAAATGGCCTAGCAAGCCAGTTCAGTTGCACCAATCGCTACAAAGTTTCAAAGAAATGAAACCGGACGGATCACCTGGCATCAACCTAGGCACCGGAAAAGACAACGGCAGAAACAGCCCTGTTGACCCTGCAAAGTCCTCCTTACGAACATCTAGGGGCTAGTGCCAAAGTTACAAGAGCTGTCTCTCAGACTTGTCAAGCAACAGCCTGACATAGTCATACAATATACACTGCAGAAACTCACTAAAGATCCTCAGACAGCACCTTCCAAACCCACGACCCCTTCCATCTAGAAGGACAAGGGCAGCAGATATATAGGAACACCACCACATTCAAGTTCCTCTCCAAGCCACTCACTATCCTGACTTGGTAATAGATCGTTGTTCCTTCATTGTTGCTGGGTCAAAATACTAGAATTCCCTCCCTAATGACATTGTGGGTTGACCCACAACAGGTGGGCTGCAGCAGTTCAAGAAGGCAGCTCACCACCACCTTCTCAAGGGCAACTAGAGATGAGCAATAAATGCTGGCCAGCTAGCATAGCCCACATCTCACAAATGAATAAATTTTTTAAAAATATGGAGCACCGTCATAATATCTTTGCTCTTGTATTCAGTGTCTTGGCTAATAAAGGTAACAGTCCTTTATGCTGCCTCAATCACCTTATTTACCTGTCCTGCTGCCATCAAGGATCTACGAACACAATGCACCAAGGTCTTTTTGATCCTATGTACTTCCTAGGTTCCAACCCTTGAATACGTACTCCCTTGTTAGTCCTCCCAAAGTGCATCACCTCTCACTTGTCAGGATTAATTCCTTTTTCCATTGTTCAGCCCATCTGACCAGCTTGTTTCTATTCATTAATGGGAAGTTTGCTTAATGGATCGATGAATTCTTCATCCAAATAGGTCATTACTTTGAAAGTAAATTTTACTACAGGGGTTTAAAAATAAATCTTATTATACAGGATAGTTTGCCATCTTATTGAAATTTGAGTATAACTGAAAAACAGTACATTTTGTTGAAGCTTTTTGTCTTGCCATCATCAGGACAATTTGCAAGGACCTCAATGTTTGTTATCTGCTGACTTGCTATCCGCAGATCCACATACTTGTGAGATTGGCCCCTTGTTTTTCCCTTCCCACGTTGTCTCATAGAATCCCTCCAGGACAGATAGAGGCCATTCGCTCCATCAACATTGTACCGACCCTCTGAAGAGCATCCCACCCTATCCCTTCGTCCAGTTTGTCTTGGTAAACCAATCATGGTCCTTCATGGTACATAGGAGTGGTGTATACATTTTTTTGTTATCCGCAGGAAGTTTGTGCCCCTGTCCCTTGCAGATAATGAGGACTTAGTACACGGGGAAAATCTTACTGAATCTTCAAATGCTGGGATGTTCTACACCCGACTCAGGAATAGGCCATGAGCCCTTCCAGCTTGCTCCACTACTCGGTAACATGGTGTCTGATCTGATGACCTCACATTCCTGCCTACTCCCAATAATCTGTCACCTCGTTGAAAGTTAGATTCTGATAGGATGTTTCCCCTCAGGGGGAATGTCCTAGTGGACATTGCTTTTTAAAATAAGGGATCTCACATTTAAGACAGGGTTGTTTGAGTCTTGGGGATTCTCTTCCCTTAATACACCATCCACACACACACATGCACACAGAACCCAGAGCAGTAGAGGCTAAGTAATAGGTTACGTTGGCGTTGAGTCTGGCATGTATTTGATTAAGGGTCATGGGGGCTGACAGGAAAGTATAAACATACACATTAGGAGGACACTATTCAATCCCTTGAGTTAGTTTATTCCATTTAGTAAAGTCATGTGGCATCAGCTCCAATTTCCTGTCTACCTCCATAATCTTTCACTGTTTTGCCATAGAAACAAGAGATTCTCTCAACAGAGAAGCACACCCGGAACATTAACTCTGTTTCCCTTCATGATGCTGCCTGACACACTGAGTATTTCTAGCACTTTTCTCTTTCTATCTGAGAATTCCATTATCCATCATACTTTGCTTCAATGTTAGATTTTTAAAATTAAGGCCAGTACTTGTTACTCATCCTTAATTGCTTGACCTTTCTGTAGTGGTCTTGTACAACTGATTGTCTTGCTAGGCCACTTCAGAGGGCTGTTGAGTGTCAACTACATTGTCACATGTATTCCAGACCAGGTAAGGATGGCAGATTTCCTTTTCTTTCAAAGGATTTTGAGCACCAGATGGATGTATATGACAATCCATGATCGTTTCATGGTTGACATCACTGAGACTAGTTTTCAATTTAATCAAAATGATAATTGGTATAATATTGTTACTTAGAATTTAACTTCTAACATTAGCTGTAAACTCATGTTTCCAGAGTACTAGCTTGGGCCTCTGAATTATTAGTCTGGTGACATTACCAATATGCCATCATCTCCGCTAATTTGGCTGTTATAAACACTTTTGCCTTATAGTAACTGGAGATCATTCAGCTCATCAAACCTGTTCCGATGACTAATTGGATCATGGCTAACCTTCACTTTAATTACACATAAAAACAAATACAGTGGATACTGTAAATCAAAACAGAAAGAAACAGGAAAAACTCAGTAGATCTGGCAGCATCCATAGAGAGAGAGAGAGAGAGTGTGTGGGGAGGAGGAGGAGGAAGTTCAGAGAAGGTTCTTTCAACTGATACCTGGGATGAATGTATCTTAATAAAGGGTTGTACGGCTCAGTCTGTATCTATCAGAGTTTAGAAGTATAAGAGATGATCTTATTGACTCTTTGAAAGGATGTTTCACTTGTGAGAGACACCAGAACTAGAGGACACAATTTAAATAAGGGGTCTTCCATTGAAGATAGAAATTAGGAGAAATATTTTCACTGTCTTTAAAATTCTCTTCTCCAGAGAGTGACAAAAGCAAAGTTGTTTGTATATTTTAAGGCTGAGGTGGACAGCTTCTTGTCCTGTCAAAGTCAGGAAAAGGAAGTCGAAGGTTATTTAGAGTATCAGATCAGCCAGGATCATATTGAATGGTGGAGCAGGCTTAAGGGGACAAATGGTCTAATCTAGCTCTCAGTTCCTATGTTTGTAAAGTGCCCCAATCATGCAGTAATAAATGGTGATAGAACAACAAATAACCAAAGGAGGCTTCTTGAATATCCCATCCCGAGCCATAGTGGGCATGTGCAAGGATGAAGTATTTGAACATATCTTGAGAACGTGGATATTGTTTGGATGAAGAAAGAGCAAGCACTGTAGGCTTTGTCTTCTACCGTGCTGTAGTTATAAAATATTAATGGAGTTGTTGACTCATTGTAATCAATCTTTTTAATGAGTCTACAACAGATCCAGATATGACGAGAGGAAAACCCCCAATAGGCTTTGGGAATCTTGAGTCCAGTTATCTGTTCCTCCTAAACTGGCTTCTCTCACTACACGTTTCAAATTACTCAAGACATGTTCTAAAGCATTGTTTTCTGAAAGAAATGTATAATATTAAACTAAGAGGATCCTGTTGGAGAAGAATTTTAAAGAGGAGCCTGACTCCCGTGTTCAGTAGCACAAATCAATCTTTCTTCGGAGCTCCTTTACCACACATGTGAGAGACCAGAGATCTGAATCTGGTTTTCACGTGGAGCCAAAATGCCCTCTCAATGACAGCTCAGATCGGAGGTCAGTGACATTCTACCTTCCCCAATAAATTACAGGATATTTGTACATACCATGTTACTCTGGTTACATGCAACATTGACATCGGTGCTTGCCAAGCCCGCTCTGACTTACACATCCAATCCTTTGAATAGATGATCAATGATGGACAAACTTCATGGTCCTTCTTAGGTCCTCCGATCATGTCATGATGTTTGCCAGATCCCCTATCACCTGTCCTTGGGCTCTGAGGATTATTGACTGCATTCCAACACCGATTATGTCCCTTCCTATACATTTGCCTGTTGCATCATATACTCGCTTATTACTGATGACTTTTGAAATTCAGTTATGCAATTCATATCCCTTGTTGATCTTAGTACAGAAGGTTAAAAAGACATTAATTTTTTTACCAATTACTACAATATTTCTCATATCAGCACTAATATAAAGGTACTTAAAGTTATGTAAAGTTAAACCTAATACTATGATTCTGTGACAAAGCTAACAATTTCAGGAACAGCTTTCCTCTTACCTGACTTGTGAAGTGGCAGTTGTTTATTCTCTTGTGGCCATAGCGACCCTGTTTCAAAATTGTTTCTGCCTCCCCTTGCTATGTTATTTGTCTCTTGGTATTCTTATGAGGTTATTCTGTTTATACCTTTTTTTCTTTGTTCTAATCTTGCTGACTGAGAAAAAAGTTTCTGCAAGTGTGTTTATTGAAATTAGTTTCTGCATCGAAGGCTAACTGCCTTCAAGAATTTAATTCCCCAATATCTAATAAATTTAAACTTCTTGTACAAATATATCTACTCTAATACGTAATTATAATTACTTACAAAGGCTCATCTTGGGTAGGGCAAGCTTTCCCTTTCTATTTCATATAAAAATCAGAAATCTCTGATCAGATGGTTTTCATCTGAACTGCCTTATCAGAGTTTTTAACTTTTGCATTCTTGTCCCATTTTGCCATGACTCAGACATTTTGTTGTCTGGCTGTGAATGCCATGATTTGAGCTAAGATTTCCTTTGATTGTCTATGTCAGTTTAAAAAGAAAACCCCTAATAGCCATTTTGTCATATTCAGCCATGGGCAACTACAACAGATTCCAATATGGACCTATTTCAGACCAGAGTGGTAATATCCTCCCAATCTGCTAGTGATTATCTGTCACTGATCATCCTGTGCCGTTAACTTCTGAGGTCTTATCACACATCAATGTACCCATAATAATGATTGGAAAAGAATGTGAGGCAGTGTCAAAAAACATATTCCATCTGATTTCCTGGCCCACCAAAGTTGAACAAAACAAAGTTGAAATGTGTTGAACAACTGGCCCTCCCCTTTTAAGGTGACAGTGCATGACGGTTGTCAGTAATAATATGCAGAGGTTATTTTAGAGGTTAATTGCTCATAGCAAGTGGCATTTATAATCCCTTCGCTGGCCATCATCTGAGCCAGATGGCTCACAGTCTAGGTGCCCTATTTAACCCTGAGTTGAGCTTCTAACCCTTCTTATTCACTCCATGACCAAACACTTCCAGCAGAACGTGGCTCATTCTCCAGCCCTTCAAATTCATTCTGTAACTCTGGTGAGACTTGCCAGAGAGCTCGGATAGATGTTTGATGGAACCTGTACACATATGTATTCATTGCATTTTTAAAGATCAACAATATTGATGTGGTAAAAAACTTTTTATTTTAGCGATCATAGATTTTAGTCCATCACCCTTTAATTGAAAACCGTTTACACGCATTGTCCCATTCCTACCTGGTAGACATATTCAAGGTACAACAGTTCGTGTTAGAGAAAACGGTATTTAAATATTTGGTCCCAATATTGTTTTGGTCAAAAATGCCTATTTTCCTGCCACAAAATGTTTGTCTATTGATCAAAATACACAGCGAATCAAACAGGATTTCTTCCACTAAGTCAAAAACTTTCACTTCAGGTCAAGTAACAGTTTATCAACCTGCAGCAATTGTGGCAACAGCTCAGCAGTGGAAAATGTTAATGTAACCCTTAGATTGTTGGACAACAACACTTTTATGTTCAGCAGTCATAAAACCTTGCAACACAGATAGAGGCTCTCAGTCCATTTAGTTTTTGCCTGAATTTTTGAGTTATTCATATAATTCTACACCTGCCCCTTGCTTGGAAATCTTTTCACTGTATTTCTTTTTTTCAATTAATTATCCAATTCTCTTTAGAAAATGACCACTGAATCTACTTCCATCATTCGTTCAGAGTGTGTTCCAGATCATAACAAATCACATGCAAATTAAATTCTTGTCTCCACCCTGGTTCTTTTGCCAAATATTTTCCACCTGTGTCTGGCTACAGACATCCCCATCAATGGAAACAGTAATGCAATCCAGGGATGAAATTATTATTAGGTTAATTAAAACAAAAATATACATTCCTATATGAACAGAAATTAGGAACAGAAATGGGCCATTCAGCGTATTGAGCCTGCACCATCAATTAATAAGATCTTGGCTGATCTGCTTGTGTTTTTAATTGGAATTCTCTTTCCCAGCAAACAATGAAGGTTAGTCATTGAAATTTTTCAAAGTTGAGTTAGATAGATTTTTAATCAACAAGGGAGTTGAGGGAATCTGTGAGTGTTGTCTTACTGACTGGCAGAGCACGTCTGAGGGGTTGGATGGCCTAGTCTTGCTCCTATTTCTTATGATCAGGACACTGAGCAGAAACACCTCTGTTATTCAGAAATAGTAGCCATTAAATCTTTTATCTCCACGAGAGGGCAGGTGTGTCTCTGTTTAATGTATCTTCTGAATACATCTCCCTAACTCTGGCAAGAATCATAACTGATACATTCAGCCAACATCAATAAATTATTAAGGGTGAAAGCTATAGTGGAACTGCTATAGCATTTCTGGTCTGCACACACTGTATGCAGACTGTAAGAGAGGATATTGGAACCATGGGATCTGGTGAAATTGGAGACCTTTGTTTTTAGAAAAATGACCTGGGCAGCTGAGGATGTTGGAATGCATGAGTAGGCATGTCATTAACCGTCTTGAATCCTCTCCACATATCCAGATCCCGGGGGCTTAGGGCTTTTAGGTTGTTTGCTACCAGGCACACGACATTTCAGATGCAGCATCACTATTTCGGCGGGTTCTCACTGGAGACCATCCCACCTCTGACCGAGTGTCATCCATGATTGTAGACTTTGTCCAGCGGCTGTATCGCTTGCTGGAATGTTTATTAGCCCAAATCCTGGGCTTTGTGTTCATCTGAAATATAACAGTTTATATTAAAAACTAGATGTACCGTTCTTGTGTTACCTTTTAAAGCAGAGTTGTCTCTGCAGCCTACAAAAGCATACAAGATGATAACATGCATTGTGTATGTTACATAAAATACAAAACATCAGGTATGTACATAATACATTGTCCGTATGTAAACAAACATGACCTACATTGAAATTATATGTATAGAATATAGGAGGTGTGGTTAGTAAGTTTGTGGATGACACCAAAATTGGTGGTATATCGGACAGTGAAGAAGGTAATCTAAGAGTACACTTGGATCTTGATCAACTGGGCCAATGGTGATAAGGAATGGCAGACTGGCTTAATTTAGATAAATGTGAGGTGTTGAATTTTGGTAAGACAAACCAGGGCAGGACTTGCACAGTTAATAGCAGGGCCCCGGGAAGTGTTATTGAGCAGAGGGATCAAGGGGTGCAGGGACATAGTTCCTTGAAAGTAGTGTCACAGAATGACAGGTGGTGAAGAAGGCATTTGGCATGTTTGCCTTCATGGGTTAGAGCATTGAGAACAGGATTTAGGACACCATGTTACAGATGTACAAGACAATAAGGCTACATTTGGAGTACTGCGTACAATTCTGGTTGCCCTGCTGTAGGAAGGATGTTATTAAACTGGAAAGGGTGCAAAAAAGATTCACAAGGATGTTACCAAGACTGGAGGATTTAAGTTATAAGGACAGGCCGGATAGACTGGGACTTTCCTCCCTGAGGCATTGGAGGCTGAGGGGTGACCCTGTAGCGGTTTATAAAATTATGAGGGGCATAGATAAGGTGAATAACCAAGATCTTTTCCTCAGGGTAGGGGAGTCAAAAACTAGAGGTTTAAGGTGAGAGGGGGAACATTTAAAAGGGACCTGATGGACAACGTTTTCACACAGAGCGTGGTGCATATTTGGAACAAGCTGCCCAAAGGATGTGGGAGAGACGAGTACAATTACAACATTTAAAAGACATTTGGACAGATACATGGATAGGAAGGTTTTGGAGGGATACAGGCCAAATGCAGACAGATGGGACTAGTTCACTTTAGGAAACCTGGTTAGCATGGACAAGTTGGGCAAAGGGTCTCTTTCCGTGCTGTATGACTCTACATCATACACTTTGACAATCAAAATTCAACATGCTGAATATTCTGATTGGTGGAGCTTCAACACAAGTGCAAATGTCTTGCATTTAAGATACTTTCTAATCAACTTGTTCAGAGATATTATTAAACACTTCTGGAACAGGTGGGATTGGAATTTTGGCCTCCGAGACTAGCATTTTAATAATACCTTTCACAGCCAGATGTATCAAAGCACTTTACAGCCATTTGAATACTCTTAAGTATAGTGACTTGTTTTTGAGTAAAACTGGCCGATATAAAGTGATGAGTGAGAAATCTATCTTTTGATGTTGTACAGCTACAAAAGATTACATCTACAAGCAAGTCTAAGTCTCACTCACCTGCACAAATACAGCCGTGTTCATCTGAAGTGTCTCCATTCGCTCGTTCATTCTTGCCAGCCAGTCCCCATGATCCATAATTGCCAGCTTCAGGTCATCATTGGCATCCTGGATAAAATCGAACCCAATCTCACTGCTGGGCGACAGGGCCTGGATCCCAGAGAGACAGTGCAGAGTTTTCAAACGTACTGAAACAACAGAGAACTAAAGACTAGAAGCTTAACCTGCCTCTGATAGTGCAGCACTCCCTCAGTACTGCACCAGAAGTGACAGCTGAGAAATGCTCAGTCCGTACAGGGACTTGAACCTGCAGTCTTCTGACTCAGAGGCTAAAGTGCCATCCTGTTGCTAAATTGTAATCTTTTCCCTAAATCCAGGGCAAATGGACTGACAAAATGTTCATCTTAGTTAACCTGACACCCTTTTCCAAAGCATTGGTGGTACCTCCCTCGGAAATACATCCCTAAACACAGTATTGAAGTAACAGCAAGTTAAGCAATAAACATAGAAATAAAATTGCATTGCCTCTGCAACAGAAAGTCGCAAATGTTCCAGCTTGTCAATTTGAGCCCTCAGGCGATCCTCCAGATCTTTCATCAGAGCCAAAGTATCATCGGTCTTCGGGCTTTCTCTTACTGACATTGCAACAGTCCAAAAGCCTCTCAATGCGGATTCAGCTGGTGACAAAATAAAGGAGCTGAGTTTTAGATATTTTTCTAATCAACCTGTTCAGAGATGTTATGATGTGGAGGTGCTGGTGTTAGACCAGCATGGACAAAGTCAGAAGTCACACAACACCAGGTTATCATCCAGCAGGTTTATTTGATATCACAAGCTGCTCCTTCATCAGGTGACAACAAGGTGCAGGGCTGGATGAACACAGCAGGCCAAGCAGCATCATAGGAGCAGAGAGGCTGACGTTTCGGGCCTAGACCCTTCATCAACCGCAGGAAGTGCTACACCTGCCCCCATACCTCCTCCCTCACCCCCATCCCAGGCCCCAAGAAGACTTTCCACATCAAGCAGATGTTCACCTGCACATCTGCCAATGTGGTATACTGCATCCGCTGTACCCGGTGTGGCTTCCTCTACATCGGGGAAACCAAGCGGAGACTTGGGGACCGCTTTGCAGAACACCTATGCTCGGTTCGCAACAAACAACTGCACCTCCCAGTCGCGAACCATTTCAACTCCCCCTCCCA
>NC_063359.1:39531463-39547506 GCF_021869965.1 Rhincodon typus | reverse complement strand
GTCTGTTTCCTCTCCTCTATCCATCTTCTATCCGCCTCCCCCTCTCTCCCTATTTATTTCAGAACCCCCTTCCCCTCCCCCTTTTCTGATGAAGGGTCTAGGCCCGAAACGTCAGCCTCTCTGCTCCTATGATGCTGCTTGGCCTGCTGTGTTCATCCAGCTCTGCACCTTGTTGTCTTGGATTCACCAACATCTGCAGTTCTGATCTGTATCTCTGATCCAAGGACATCCTGTCACCCGCGCTCTGAAAACACACAGATATGAGTCAGAGATTTCCCCTCTGGATAGGCTGTAAAAAGTGGATGTGGCCCGGGATGTTTAATTCAATCCAATTCAGTATTAATTTAACCGATCGACCAAGATGGAGTCCTGTTTGCACGGATCAGGACACGCTCTGTTACTAAGCTCAGCCGCAGGAATCCTCCTCAGTCTTACCTCCTGTAGTTCCAATAGTGCTCCTCAAGTGCTTTGCTCTGTATAACATAACTTAATTTCGATTTTAAAAACCTGTAGTTCTACCATTTAATGATTTTAAGGCTGTTTATTTCTCTTTTGCCCCATTAATGTTAACGAATTGTTCCACGTCCCTTTCTGCAGCAATTGGCAAAAGAAACCAATCCAAAAATGGGATCAGAGATAGTAGGAACTGCAGATGCTGGAGAATCTGAGATAACAAGGTGTAGAGCTGGATGAACACAGCAGGCCAAGCAGCATCAGAGGAGCAGGAAAGCTGACGTTTTGAAATTGATGCTGCTTGGCCTGCTGTGTTCATCCAGCTCTACACCTTGTTATCCCAATAAAGCTTTTTCATGCAGCGACCGATTAGGGTCTAGAATGCACTGTCTGCGAGTGTGATGGAGGCAGGTTCAACTGATGTATTCAAAAGAGAGTTAGATTGTTTCTTTTCAAATAACAATGTACAGGTTTACAGGGGAAAGGCTGGAGAACAGCATGAAATTAAATGCTCATTCAGAAAGGTAGCACACACAGACACTGGGCTGAATGGGTCCTTTTGCATTGAGGAGGCTTCATTGCTACACAGACTGCACTGTGCTGGCACATTCTTCTCCCTCACATTCTCTTTCCTCCACAGTCTGGACACATAAACAAACATACTGTTAAAATACTTGTATCTTTAGAATGAAACCTATTCTGTTGTAATATCCCTTTCAACATCTCAAAAATGTTTCAGTTTGAGCACTTCCCATAGCTGCTTGATGGCCTAGTGGATTAGGGATTGCTGAACAGAATGAATCACTCAAGGGTTCCAGAGTCATTGTGTGGCATGTATCGAGTTACACAAAATCAGTTGGCATCCTCAATTGGTTTCAGTTCATCTGGGCAAGGAGCAGAGACGTGTGAAAGCAGATGAGAGAAAATGGAAGGAAAGGCAAGGGGAGAGGAACACAGGGTGCACATGGTTCCTGATTATAGAAAGCTTTCCCTTGTAGATTAAGTGACAATAATTAAGCCATTGGCTCTCCACAGCTAAATATCTTGCAGACACCAGCTCTTATTGGAAGATTAGCCATTGGCTAGGTTGGAGTACTTGGTAATAAAATCCCTGTGAATCTGGCCAGCAAGAGCCAGAGTCTCCAGAGTCGGAGAGATGAGAAATAAAATGCTACAATTACATGATTCTTTGTCACAAAACACTCAAACCTTTTTGTCTTCAGCCACGATCATCCTTGAAGCTGACACTGCCCCTCCTATTCCTGGAGCCCCAAATTTCATTAATCAGCTTTTTCCATGGCACTTTATAAATGGCTTTCTGAAAACCATATGGACAACATCCATTCCTCCCCTTCATCTATCTGAACTGTTGCCATCCAGCCCCCTTCACTCTTTTCTCCGGTTGTCCATCTACTGTTTCCCATAAGCTATCAGCTCTACAGCCCCAACTTCCCAATGACTGCATTATAAAGACATTCTGATCCATTTCATACCCAGGTCCTTTATTTGCCTATGAAGGAAGAACTGTACTGCAGCATGTTTCACAACCACAGGGTTTCCCAAAGTGCTTCATAGTTAAGGAAGTACAAAATGTTACAGTCTGGGCACTAAGGTAGCCATTCTAGTTACACACAATACTCCCTTCTCGTTGGGAAGTCTGAAAAGGTGGATAGCTTTTCAGATGTATTTATGAAGAAGGGTCTAGGCCCGAAACGTCAGCCATCCTGCTCCTCTGATGCTGCTTGGCCTGCTGTGTTCATTCAGCTCTACACCATGTTATCTCAGATTCTCCAGCATCTGCAGTTCCTACTATCTTTAGATAAGAAACTACCAGGTTACTCAGATAGACAAAGATGCTGTTGCTCTAATGACTTGGTACTGAATAAGTGGTACAAGAGAGCCTGTTCTGAGGTTGGTATCTGGCTGATATAAACAGGAACCATCACGAGGAACACAGGCTCTGTACCAACCATGGCCTCATTGAATGGTGGAGCTGATGTGATGGGCTAAATGGCTTATTTCTGCTTTGACGTGTTATGGTCTCTACTGGGTGGACTGTGCAAAACACAGAAGCTAGGACTCCATGGAATGGGTAAGTACTGCTGCAGCAGAAATGCCTGCACCAGCAAGTGAACGAATCACAAGTGCTACTGAGGCTGGACCTACCCTCATGTCAGATTTAACAACTGGCTAATCGAATAGGAACAAGAATATAATGAAAAACCATGAGGAAGGGTAAGGGTTAGAGAAATTATGAGGTGGGAGAGGGTAAAGTAGCTGGTTAGGGGCAGACAAAAAGCATAAAATAGCTTAAATAAACATTTCCTTAGATCATTTAGCTATGTATTGACAGAATGTGTGTCCGTAAAGCAGAAACCTAAACCAGGTCATTGACTATTACATATCACAGCAACAACCAACACTGCCTGAACCCATACAACTAAGATGAACTTTGCACGGGCAGCCCTTTAATTCTTATGGCGAAATACTCAGTTCCTTTGAGGTTGTGCCAATGTATTACTTCTGTAGTCAAATATATTGAATCAATTTAGCAGAAGAATTTAGAGTTGGAGCACTTTCATTGAGAAGTTGGTCTGTAATTAACATAAGTTCTATCCAAGGAGTCAGACATTTACTGGGGCAGCATGGTGGCTTAGTGGTTAGTACTGCTACCTCACAGCACTGGAGACCCGGGTTCAATTCCACCCTTGGGCACCTCTCTGTGTGGAGTTTGCACATTCTCCCTGTGTCTGCTTAGGTTTAAATTGGGTGCTCTGGTTTCCTCCCACAGTCCAAAGACGTGCAGGTTAGGGTGGATTGGCTGTGGGAATGTAAGGTTACAGGGTAGGGGAGGATGAATCAGTGTGGCCTTGTTGGGTTGAATGGCCTGTTTCCACACTGTATGGATTCTGTGAATAATCAGCTGCTCTGCAGATGGAGACCACGTCACTGGACTTGTTATCGTATCACCAACAGCGCAGCAAAAATGAATTACCAACAACCCCCATCCCCAGTAAGTAACAGTTGCCTCAACAACAAATCATTTATTAATTATTCTGTTTGGTTTTTTCCCTAAAAGTTTATAACCGTTGACATTTGAGTAACTGGCACAGCCCGAGGGGTTTCACAATCAAAAAAATTCAAGACAAACCATGGAAGCACAATTTACAGAGAGATAAGAAGATGGGAAGGAGATCGTAAATAGTATAGAGAGAGAAAGAAAAAAAATATTGGAACAATAACAGAGGTGGTGAGAACACCACATAGTGTGATAAAACGCAAGGTAGGGAAAGTGAAAGAAGGAGAAAGAGATTTGAGAAAGTATGGAGGGAGGAAAAGTATCATGGAGAATGAGGGACAGAGGAGTAAAGAGGAAAAAAAGAGCGAGAGAGAAAACGCTAATGTCTCATTCAATAAAAATGATGTGAATTAACATTTTCTTGTGCAACACCGAACGTTTCCCCCTGCGTGTCATCTGAAACAGTGTGTCTTGCACAGAGGCTCCTCCCTCCAATGCATCTGATGCATTGTTGTCTAGCTGAACAGAAGATTCCTCAGTATTTACACAGATGCCACGCATGACAGGAAGTAGTGAGGGTAAGTGACAACTTGTCCTCAGCCTTTATCTGGATGTGTCCATCCGCTCCTCTTTAAAAATCTCGCAGAAACAGATGACCTCGCTGTTGGAAGAAGCAGAAATAATGCTTGGCTTAAAACTGTTTCGCAAACAGTGTCCACTGTGCATTCATTTTTTTTTGTGTTCTGTAGGTATATAAAAGGCTGAATAATGTTTGGCAAACATGTTGAAATCTGAACTCAAAGGGAATTTTAGATCCCCTCTATCTACAGTGAGCTGAGAGAGCATTAATCAGTCTGACACAGACAGGCCCCACACACACCCAGGAACCAGTTTCTGCTGATTCAACCTTACAAGAGGTCCCCTGACACATAGGCAACTTTTCCTTTCTTCTCACCAATTATCTAATCCAATGGTATCCCATCTTTTATTATTAGGACCGAACAGGTACACACGATGGAGCTATTGACTGGGGGCATGAGGTGGTGCACACCTTTAAATTGAAAATCCTTGAGCCCATCAATCTGCAGATAACTCAAACTGATAAGGCTCACACATTTGGGTGTTCGGATTTAGGTTTCATCTGATAACGGGTAAACAGAAATAAGTGCAGCCCATTTCCAAATTCAAATGACCAGTAAACCCAATCATTTACGTTAATGATTGATGAAACATTAAACACAAACTGAACAGTATTGCCTCGTCAGCAAAGGTGGGATTTCTAGGGAGGCTGCTCCAGATGCAGCTTCAACTGATTCCTAGTGTAAAATAAACTGTTGACTTGGAGACAATTTTATGAACATCGTCTCGCAATTGGGTGGATGCGACTCAAACTCATTTGAGTTGGATCCCAGGGATCTTGTGAATCAGGTTTGGATTGAAACCCAAGCACTAGAAGTTAAGAGGCTGAACTGAACCACATTTGTCTTACATTTGGCTTAATGTTTCCTAAATGGAACATGTATACAGTTTAGAAGAAGAGTTATACTGTACTTGATACATAAACAATTTCTCTCTGCGCAAACACTGTCAGACCTGCTTCATTTCTCCAGCACTTTCCGTTTTCATCACGTATACACAGTCATGTGTGAAAGTTCTTCATGTACCTTGCCATCGCTTTGGTCTCCGGTCTAGCTGCATCACTCTCAATCACTCCCTTCAGCAGTTCAATTCCATTCTCTTTGATCAGCAATGGACAGTATTTCTCAGCTAAGGATTTAAACCGTTAAATAGCAGGTTCACAAATCGCTTCAGCTCAGAAGCAACACTTCACGCAGCATTGATCTTTACAATGCAACAGTATCCCCCCCATCCACAATTTCATTCATTCTGCAAACCAGACGCTTGAAATTCAACAATGTGTAGTGAAATATTTTCTTCTCTTCCTCACTGGGACATATATTGTTGAAACACAGAAGCTGTACAGCACAGAAGGAGGTGTTCTAATCCACTGTGTCAATGTTTGTATCTACCTGAATGGCTGTAAATTGGGAGAGTGGGAGTGTGCAGTGGGACCTGACCTTGTGCACCAGTCGCTGAAGGTAAGCATGCAGGTGCAGCAGGCGGTAAGGAAGGCAAATGGCATGTTGGTCTTTGTTGTGAGAGGTTTCGAGTACAGGAGCAAGGATGTGTTGTTGCAGTTATACAGGGCCTTGGTGAGACCACACCTGGAATACTGTGTGCAGTTTAGGTCTCCTTTTCTGAGGAAGGATGCTCTTGCTCTTGAGGGAGTGCAGCGAAGGTTTACCAGGCTGATTCTGGGAATGGCGGGGTCTGATGTATGAGGAGAGATTGACTAGGTTGGGATTGTTTTCGCTAGAGTTTAGACAAATGAGGGGGGATTCTCATAGAGGCTTATAAAATTCTAACAAGACTGGATAGGGTAGATGCAAGGAGGATGTTCCCGATGACAGATGTATCGAGAACCAGGGGTCACAGTATGAGGATTCAGGGTAGATAATTTAGGACAGAGATGAGGAGACACTTCATCCAAAGAGTGGTGAGCCTGTGGAATTCATTACCACAGGAAGTAGTTGATGCCAAAACATTGAATGTATTCAAGAGGCAACTAGATATAGCACTTGGGGTGAATGGGATCAAAGGTTATGGGGAGAAGGCAGGATTAGGCTACTGAGTTGGACAATCAGCCATGATTGTGAAGAATGGCAGACCAGGTTTGAAGGACCAAATGACCTCATCCTGCTCCTATCTTCTATGTTTCCATGTCATTTTGGCCAAAACTTAGACTGAAATTCCCCAGCATAGCATAGTCTAGTGCTGGTGGTTGTAGTGCACAGCACATGATCCAGGAGGTTAGAAGTTACATAACTGTCATGAAAACCCAATTAATTCATGAATGCAAGCACAGACACAATGGGCCGAGTGGCCTCTTTCAGTGCCGTCTCATTCTATGAATGCCTTTCAGAGTAGGGATTCTGCCACCCAAACCTGGTCTAGGTTGAGTGAAAAACACCAAATGGCAGGAGAAACTCAGTAGGTCTAGTAGCATCAGTGGAGAGAAAAACAGAGTTAATATTTCAATTTCACTATGACTCCCCTTCAGAACTTTTCACACAGACATACAGAAATCAAAATGTTAACTCCATCTCTCCACAGATGCTGCCAGACCTGCTGAGTTTCTCCAACATTCTCTGTGTTTGTTTCAGATTTCCAGCATTTGCAGTATTTTGCTTTTATAGCTTGTGGGACAGATGTTCAGACTATGTGGTGAACTCATAAACAACAACTTGCATTTATTTTGTGCTTTTAACAAGGCAAAATGTTCCTTATTGGTTCAGAGGAGCATAAATCAGTCAAAATTTCACACTGAGCCCGTGAGATGTTGGGAGAGTTGACCCAACGTTTGATCAAAGAGTTAGGGTTAAAAGGTTTTTCAGAGAATTTTAGTGAGAAAGGAAATTTCAGAATGTAGGGTCCAGGCAGGTAAAGGCATCGCTGCCAATGTGGGAGGATGTGGGAGAGACCATAATTGGACAATTTTAGTGATATTACGGCAGTAGGGCCAGAGAAAGTTGAAAAGATTGTGAGGTGGGGTGAGGAGGTCACAGAGTTTCCAAAAGCAAAAATGAGAATTAATGCTGTTTGAAGTGATGTTCCTGCATCAGTAATCTCCAGGCCTGTAATTAAGGTGCAGAAAATGCAAGTTTAAATCCAACCAAGACTGAGAGTTTGAAAATATGAATTCTGTGAAAAAAACTGTAATCAGTGAAAGTGAATAGCTGTCTAGTTTTCCAGCAGGGTCAGGAGTTGGAATCATGGCTGATTGTTTCCATCCTTACCCAGCCTAAAGGTACTGATGCTAATTATAGAGTCCTTAACACAACCTGGACTAAAGACAGAGCCAATTCAGCCCCAGTACAGGCACTGAATCTGGGATCTTCCATGGTCATAGGACTCCTGAACACTCAATTAGCCCCAGGAAAACTGTTAGACACTTGTGAAGTGATAGGGGTTGAAAGGGCTGGGAGGGAATAAAGAAAATTGAAATGGCAAACTTTGCAGGCCATGATTGGGCTAAAAACTGGTATAATTGGGTGGGGTGAGCAGATTGATGTGCTGCCCTGTCAGTCACAGAAACACACAGGCATTGACAGGCTTGGCCTGTATGTTGCTTGATCAATCTGTCCTCTACTTGCCATGACTATACACTCAATGTTACAGATTAAAAGGTACATCACTATCCAGTACTTACGATAAACAGACGTAAGGTTAAACAGAGCCCATGTTGCCCAATGCTGGCTGACTGGAGCCACTTGCTGAGGGAGAAGGCGTAGAATTGGCTCAAAAGACCTGCAAGGAGGAAGGAATCTGCAGCTCACAACTGTCCTCAGAGTTCAGAATACTCTATCCTGCCCAAACACCCCTCCACTGGATTTGGGATGTCCCATCCACCTGGAAAGACATGCCCTCGCCACTGGACGAATCACACCCCCTCCACTGGCCTATTCTCCCCACCAGCCCTGGATAATCTCCCCACCACTGGCCAAATCTATTCAAGGCCCAAACTAAACCTCTCATGTGACAGAACATTCTGCCAGTTCCCACCTGTAGTTAATGTTTCTTCTTGAATTCTCATCCCAGCTGGAGATTGCTCGCCACATTCGATCCATTACTTCCACACGCTGTGGTTCTGTGATGGTCCAGGCCTCATCTCCATCGAATATGATGTGAGACAGAACTCCACACGCATTATATGACACCTCAATCCCATCTGCATTACTTTCTAAGAGACGGCTGCAATGAAAATAAAGGGGTAAAAATGAGGTGTGAGGTGGGGTTGGTATGAGAATGGAGACCTTTCCACTATAAATTGGGACACATTTCTTCATAATAATTGCAGAATATAGTCAAAAGAGATGACCTTTGTAGATTCGTGGTCAAATGTAAGAGAGGGCATTTTTACTATATTTTATAATGGAAGGAAATGTTGCAGAGCAAGGCACTTAACCCATCCAGCAGCTAACAGATGGAATTAGATTGGCAATGGGAAGTCAAATGAGGCAGAGTATAAATTGGGAGAGTAAATTCCTCTCTTGACTGCTTACAAAACACAGAAAAAGTGTAGGGCGATAATCACTTTGCTTATTTTATAAAATCAGGCTATTTACATAAAGAGATAACCCAGGGCAAAGGGTCAGAGCAGTTTACATCACTGCAGTAGTGAGTGGGTAGGGCAAGGCCCACTCCTAACAATATCTACTGAGCTTATGATACCAGATTCAGGAACATGCCAACTGGTTGTGGGAAGTGCCAATCCCAACACCTCTCACGCCAAAGATGAATTTGAATGTATATCACTCGAAGCAACTGTACTGTTCAGGGTTGTTCTCCTTACAGCGGAGAAGTAAAGATTTAATAGAGGAGTTAAAACTTATGAAAGATGTTGATAGAACTAATGAGGGAAAACTGGTGGGAGAGTCAGTAAGCAGCAGAATTAAAGAGAAGGCAGAACAGGGGGAGAAGAGAATTTGTTTATGCAGTGCGTTGTTATGGTCTGAATGTGCTTCCTTGAAGGGTTATGGTCGCAAAGTCATTAGTATCTTTTAAAGGGAATTGACTAAATATTTGAATGGGAAAACCTTCAGGTCTAAGGGGAAACAGGAACTAAATAAAAACAAAAACCATGGCAAAAACTCAGCAGGTCTGGCAGCATCTGTGGAAAAAGAAACAGCTGATGTTTCAAATCACTGTGATCTTCTTCCCAGCAGTCATTTTGAACTTGAAATATTAACTTCTTTTCTGTCTCTGCAGATATGAATTAGGAGTTTGGCCCCTCAAGCATGCGGCACCATTCAACAAGATCATGGCTGACCTATTTGTATTTCAAATTCCACTTTCCCATCTACTCTTGATAACCTTTGATTTGCTTCCCCAACAAGAATAAAATATTTAATGCTACATCTCTACCACTTTCTGAGATAGAGTTCCAAAGTCACACAACCCTCAGAAGAAAAAAATTCCCTTAATCTCTGTCCCAAAAGGATGAAACTTCATTTTTAAACAGTGCTTCTAAATCTGGACCCGCCCACAACAGGAAATATCTTTTCCTTGTCTAATATATAAAAACCATCTTGTATGCTCTGACCAAATCATTCCTCACTCTTCTGAACTCCAGTGGAAATAGTCTGTCCAACATTTCTTCATAAAACAACCCATTCATTCCAGGTGTCAATTTAGAAAACCTCCTCTGGACCACCTCCAAGTCATTTACAGCTTCCCTTAAATAAGGAGACCTAAATAAAAACTGCACACACAATTCAAGATTTGGTCTCACCAATGCTCTGTATAACTGAAGCATAATCTTCCTTTTATGTTCAGTTCCCCTTAAAATAATGGATAGCATTCCACTAGCCTTTTTAATTATTTGCTTACCTATCTATAGCATTTTTGACAACATCAGGGTATTCTAAAGTGCTGTTGAAGTGTAGTCACTGTTGTAGTACTTATAAACATGGCATAATATGCTCCCACACACAGCAATGTGATGACCAGGTAATCTACCTTCTTATAATAAGGATTACATTCCATTAGCTTTCTTAATTAATTGAATAACCGGACTCACACATGAGAAAACCTAGATCCCTCTGCACCGCAGATTTCTCCAGCTGTTCTCCTGGACAGTACTTTCTGTTTTTATTTCAGATTTCCAGCATCTGCAGTACTTTGATGTTATTATGTATGGCAGAGGAACCAACCGTCTGCGTTTTTATTCTTCCTGCCAATATGAACAATTTCATGTTTTCCAACTATATTTTCTACCTGCCAAATTTTTGACAGCTCATTCAACCTATCTATATCCATCCGCAACCTGTTTATGTCCCCTTCACAGTGTACTTTTGTATCTAACTTTGTATCATCTGTAACTTCAGCTAGCTCAACTTTCAAGCCCACATGGCGGCCCTTATTTACACTAAAATACTGGCCTTACCCCACTTTCTCCCTTTGCTGCCTGAGCTGCTGAGCTTTTATATTTATATGTAAAAATTCAAATAATATAAACATATAAATATTCAAACATATGAAATAAGAACAGAAGAAGGGACTTGACCTGTTGAGTCTGCTCCATCCTTCAACAAGATCATGGCTGATCTGATTACTCCTCATCCCTGCCTACGCCTAATGACCCATTACTCCCTTGTCTATCAAGAATCTATCATCCATTGTCCTAAAAATATTAAAGGATTCTGCTTCCATTGACTTTTGAGGAGGAGAGTACCAAAAACCCAGGAATCTGCGAGAAAAATAAAGTTCTCCTCAACCGTGTCTTGAATGGCCAACTCCTTAAATTCCTCAGTGGTCATGGTGAGATTTGAACTTATGTCTCCAGATCATTAGCCCAAACCTTTAGATTACTAGACTAGTAAGCTAACCACTGTGCTACCATACCCTACAGCCCACTTCCACCATTTTGTTTTAATTCCTGATTTCCAGCAGTCTGATTTTATTATATACAAAAGCGGATCTAATTGGATAGTCAAGAATCTCCTTGCGTGGGGACTGATGTACAGAATGTGCAGAGGTGAAGAAGTTGAAAATGTCTATAACATAATTGGATGCAATATAATAAAATCCACAGTTTGATGATAATCTGACTACAGCATAAACAGTGATTGGAACAGAGTAAGGGGGCGTGTGGAATGGAAGCCAAATCATTATATAACTTTTTGTACCCTGACAGGTAAACTACAGGTAAGACACAATAGCAATGTTTGAGGGGCCTCTTGACAAATATATGAATGGGTAGGGAATAGAGGGATATGGACCGTGTGGAGGCAAAAAGGTTTTAGTTTATGAAGGTGTGATGTGACAGCGCAGGTTTGGTAGGCTGTAGGGCCTGTTCCTGTGCTGTACTAATCTTTGTTCTTGTTCTAGATTGTTTCAAAATGGACTTTAAAGATACTAACCTGAAGACACTGATGAATTGTGTTGTCATCAGATGCGGTCGAAGATGTTTGACCTCAGCGACATTTCCCAGCAGTCCCAGCATGTTCCTGTGTAATTCTTGTTTTCCTTGGAACTCCTGGAATTAAAGGAAGATTTAAAAACTTTATAGAAGCAAATTGAAAAACAGTATGCAAAGTACAGGGTCTCACAGCTAATCATATCTGGGATCCTCCAGCCAATCACATCTGGGTCCCCATAGCTGTGCTATCATATCCTGCACCAACCATTGCAGTGGCCAGGACAAAACAGAGAGACAACGATTAATTCTTTTCATGCTCTGAATGCATTTGTACATGTAAACGCAGGGTCACATTCTCCAGGAAGAAACTTACATTCAAACATTCCAGAAACAGCTTCATTCCATTGCAGTTCAGAAACATTTCACAGTTATCAGGAGTTTCGTCAGTAATATTCCATAGTGCACTCCATGAAAACTCCATAACCTGGTCACACTGCCCAAAGAAAGAAAGAAGGGACAGGGAATATGATATAAATGTTTCTCAATCAAGCTCTAGCACACTGATGCTGATCTAAAGCAGGAATGAAAGCAAAATACTCAAAGTACTTGATACTGTTAAATCTTCAAAAAGAACACAGGATACTGGAAACAATATGCATGTTAGGTAGCATCTATGGAGACAGAAATAAAGTTAACATTCCAGGCTGATGATCTTGCATTAGAGTCACTGTTGAAACATTAACCCTGATTCTCTCTGTATGGATGCTACCAGACATAATGAGAATTTCTAGCATTTTAGTTCTGAGATAAGAACAAACAGATTACTTATGATTTGAGTCCTGGACTTGGGAGGTGAAAGTAGTAAATTCACAGAAAAACCTATTGGAAACAATCATTTTGGCCCCACTGTCTCTTGAATTTGTGAATGAGTGCCACCCCGGGCAGTATGTGTTTACTGCTGAGAATGGAGTATAATTGAGCTCCACCTTGTCTTCACACAATTTTGGCCCATCGATGAGCACTTTTCAGTGGGAGTCAGGAGCAGAGATGCTGCTCCCCACCAGCTTTTGGAGGTCAACTGCGTTACTCGAACTACTGGGCACTGGCTCAGATCAAACAGGAGGCTGGAAGAACACAGCAAGCCAGGCAGCATCTGGGGGAAAGCAGCAGTCAACGTTTCGGATATTATGCTTCTTCAGGACAACTCCAATTAGATCCCACCACCTGGAACATCTTCCACTCCCCACTCCTCTCTGCCTTCCACAAGGACCTTTCCCTTCGTCACTCCTTAGATCACGCCACGCTCCCCAACAACGACTCCAATCCATCCGAAGAGGGGTAATACCTGAAACGTTGACTGCTCCTTTCCTCCAGGTACTGCCTGGCTTGCTGTGTTCTTCCACCTCCTGTTTGTCTACCTTGGATTCCAGCATCTGCAGTTTATTTGTCTCTAACTGGCTCAGATCAGTTGGAACTGTACAATCTGAGCAATGAACCTGCAGCCTACAGGCTGCCTGGCTTCCAGCTGAGCTCAATGGTGTATTAACCATGTGCTCGGCACTGAATAAGCTGCCCACACACAATTGCTGGGCTCTTAGCTGAAGTAAAGCCTCTTGGATGCAAGATAACAAAGGAGTGGCGCCACACACAGAATTCCAGGTTAATTGACAGCATCTTCAAGAGAGAAGGTGGGAACATGGTGGGGAAAGGAAACACAACTTTCAGCCATCAGTCAGGGAATAACACTCTCTGGCCTGCCAGTCAGATGGTTGTGGGTTCAAACCCTACTCCAGATACAAAGCACAAAATCTAGACTGACATTTCAATAAGGTATTGAGGAGTGCTGCATTGTAGGAGGTAATTTTTTCAGGTGACACTATAAAACAAAATTGACATTAAAAATTCTATGGGCATAACTGCAAAGAACACAAGCGGGCTTCCCTCCAGTGTTCCATCCAATACTGATCCTGGGAGTAATATGTTGGTGTGACCTTGCTGCGTGCAAATCGATGTCTGTATTTCCTACTTTACAGCATTGGCTATTTTAATGTTTTATGAATGTTTTATTAACAGTGAAGTGCTTCAAAAAAGGCACTACATAAAGGCAGGTTCTTCTTTCCTTTAACTTACCACTTTGTCTGTCAATTTTTTCTGAATCAACTTCAACATTGTCTGAAAGAAGATACAGATTAAACAGGTTAGCAGTAAAGGTCAGGTCATCTCTTGAAAGCAGGCCCACCTCATTTCACCGAGGAGCAGGTATTATACAATACAATACAGCACAGGAGCAGGCCCTTCAGCCCACCAAGCCTGTGCCGATTACTAATCCTTATTTAGACCCTCTACTTATTGCCCATACGTGGTTTCTAACCCGCCATTCGCCTCCCCCATTCGTGTGTCACCAAGATACGCCTTAAATGTTGCTAACGTGCATGCTTCCACCACCTTCACTGGCAGTGTGTTCCAGGCACCCACCACCCTCTGTGTGAAACATTTTCCCCACACATCCCCCCTAAACCTTCCCCCTCTCACCTTGAACCTGTATCCTCATGACCTTTCCACCCTGGGAAAACACCTCTGACCATACACTCTTTCTACGCTTCTCATAATTTTGTAGATCTCTATCTGGCCCCTCAGCCTCCATCTTTCCAGTGAAAACAATCTGAGTTTATCCAACCTCTCCTCATACCTAAAACCTTCCAGACCAGGCAACATCCTGGTAAACCTTCTCTGCACCCTCTCCAAATCATCCATGTCATTCTGGTAGTGTGGCAACCAGAACTGCATGCAATATTCCAAATGTGGCCTAACTAAAGTTTTATACAGCTGTAATGTAATTTGCTAATTTTTATATTCAATGCTTCGGTCAATGAAGACGAGCATGCAGTATGCCTTCTTGACCACCTTGTCCATCTGTGTTGCCACTTTCAGGGATCTGTGGACCTGTACACCCAGATCCCTCTGTATGTCAGTGCTCTGAAGGGTTCTGCTAATTATTGTATAATTCATACCAGAATTTGATTTTCCAAAATGAACCACCTCTATTTGTCCAGGTTAAAGTCCATCTGCCATTTCTCTGTGATCTATCTATATCCCATGTGTCCTCTGGCAATCCTCTTCACTATCTGCAACTCCCGCTAATTTTGGTGTCATATTACAAACAACAAAGGTCCCAACTCCAATCCCTGTGGAACACCACTAGTTACTGATCTCCATTCCGAAAAGCACCCTTCTACCAGTATTCTCTGTTTCTATGATCAAACCAGTTCTGTCTCCATCTAGCCAGCACACCCCAGATCCCATGAGTCTCTACCTTTTGTACCAGCCTGCCATGAGGTACCTTATCAAATGTCTTACTGACGTCCATGTAAACAACATCCACTGCCCTTCCCTCATCAGTCATTCTTGTCACCTCCTCAAAAAACGCAATCAAGTTAGTGAGACATGACCCTCTCCACACAAACCCATGCTGCCTGGCACTAATAAGTCCATTCACTTCCAAATGTGAATAAATCCTGTCTCTCAGTATCTTCTCCAACAGCTTCCCCACCACCGACATCAGGCCTGCAGAAATTCTACAATAAAACCTACTATGCGTATACCAACACCTGCCACCACCCCCTTCCCAATCATTCAACAAATCTGACCACTGGGAGCTGTAAAATTACTGCTCAACCAGTTTCAGGCTGAAAGACTGACTGGAGAAAATGATGAAAAGCTACTTGTAAGCAGGTTGATCCTTAATGAATGAGATATGAGGAATATCTACTGATGTTCTTGGCTATTTCAAAACATCAAACATCCAAAAAGAGAGGTGAGAACAGACCAACGCAGCCATCCACATTTGCCCTCTGCATTAGGGCCATCGAGCACTTTTTAAAAATAGATTTGTTATGGCATGCGGGTGCCACTGGCTAAGCCACATTTATTGCCCATCCCTAATTGCACTGAGGACAGTTGAGAGTCAAACATATTACTATGGGTCTGAAGTCACATGTAAGCCAGATCAGGTAAGGATAGACAACTTCGTTCCTTAAAGGATATTCATTAAATGGGTTTTTAAATGAGAATCAACAGTAGTTACACAGTCATCATTAGGGTAGCTTTTTAATTTCATGTTTTTCCATGGATACTGAATCCCATAAAAGATTTAAACCCATGTCCCTAGAATATCAGCCTTTGGATTCCAGACCAGTGACATTACCAGTATGCCAATACCTCCCCCAACTGTTAGCAATATTAAGTAAGTTCCAACAAGAGGCAAATGAGAAGTGACCTGTAGGAAGATCTGAGATAACAAGATGTAGAGCTGGATGAACACAGCAGGCCAAGCAGCATCAGAGGAGCAGGAAAGCTGACGTTTCGGGTCTAGACCCTTCTTCAGAAATCGGGGAGCGGAACGGGGTTCTGAAATAAATAGGGAGAGAGGGGGAGGCGGATAGAAGATGGATAGAGGAGAAGATAGGTGGAGAGGAGACAGACAGGTCAAAGAGGTGGGGATGGAGCCAGTAAAGGTGAGTGTAGGTGGGGAGGTAGGGAGGAGATAGGTCAGTCCAGGGAGGACGGACAGGTCAAGGGGGCGGGATGAGG
>NC_063359.1:39513327-39531063 GCF_021869965.1 Rhincodon typus | reverse complement strand
TTCCCGTTGTGGCCTCCTCTACATCGGGGAAACCAAGCGGAGGCTTGGGGACCGCTTTGCAGAACACCTACGCTCGGTTCGCACTAAACAACTGCACCTCCCAGTCGCAAACCATTTCAACTCCCCCTCCCCCTCCCATTTCTCAGACGACATGTCCACCCTGGGCCTTCTGCAGTGCCACAACGATGCCACCCGAAGGTTGCAGGAACAGCACTGCATATTCCGCTTGGGAACCCTGCAGCCCAATGGTATCAAAGTGGACTTCGCAAGCTTCAAAATCTCCCCTCCCCCTACCACATCCCAAAACCAGCCCAGCTCGTCCCCACCTCCCTAACCTGTCCTTCCTCCCACCTATCCCCTCCTCCCACCTCAAGCCCCACCCCCATCTCCTTCCTACTAGCCTCATCCCGCCCCCTTGACTTGTCCGTTCTCCCTGGACTGACCTATCTTCTCCCTCCCTCCCCACCTACACTCACCTTTACTGGCTCCATCCCCACCTCTTTGACCTGTCTGTCTCCTCTCCACCTATCCATCTTCTATCTGCCTCCCCCTCTCTCCCTATTTATTTCAGAACCCCCTTTTCCTCCCCCATTTCTGAAGAAGGGTCTAGGCCCGAAACGTCAGCTTTCCTGCTCCTCTGATGCTGCTTGGCCTGCTGTGTTCATCCAGCTCTACACTCTGTCATCTCAGATTCTCCAGCTTCTGCAGATCCTACTATCTCTGTAGGAAGATCTGTAAGGGTGTATTTAACACTATACACTACTTCAATTAGATTTTAACTAATAGGTTAAGAGGATACAAGTTCAGAATTGTAAAAGACAAAAGTACGTTTCATATCAGAAGAGCAATCAACATGCAAAACAGACCCTGGACAGGGGACTGAGTGCAAAAAAACTTGATCTAATTTCTGGGACAGTTCAGCAATGTGTAATCTTTCGGAATGAATGGACTAGGATTGGCCAATTAACTTTCTTGTTCAGGTCGAGGCAGTAAGATTCATCTCACGCAATGTCTGGAGCACAAAATCCAGGCTCATATTCCACTGAGAGGGCTATGTGCTGTCAGAGGTCACACTGTTCGGATGAGACATTAAACAAGGCTCCAATTTCCCACTTGTCAAACATCCCATGTCAGTACAAAAGCAGGGGAGGTAACACTTACATAGAAGCAAAAATTTAATCTTCAACTGGTATTATTAAAATAGATAATCTGGGTCGCATTGTTGTTTGTATGACATTGCTGTCAGTAAATTAGCTGCTGTGATTCCTAATACTGTGACTACATTTCACAGTTGCAATTTTGTTCATTCGTTCAATGTAGGCATTCCTGGCTCATCGCTAATAACTCAGAGGACAGTTAAGAGTCAACCACATTGCTGTGTGTCTGGAGTCATGCATAGGCCAGACCAGGTAAGGATGGCAGATTTTCTACCCTAAAGGACATTAGTGAACCAGATGGATTTTTACAACAATTGACAATGGTTACATGGCCACCATCAGTCCATCATTTTATTCAACATGTAACTGAATTTAAGTTTCACTATCTGCCATGGAGGGATTCAAACCCATGTCCATAGAACGTTTGCCAGCATTATTGATTGACATGACCTCCACACCACCACCTCCCCTTTGAGCTTTGAAAGGTTATGGGGTGATTGCATGTCCTCCCATTATCCCATTTTCCCAAATTATCTTCAGGAGAAATGTTTGGAGCAATGAAAAATATCTAAAAGTAGAGTGCTCTGCCCAGTCCTCAGCATCACAACACTTACCGTGACAAAGCCCATCTTCCCCACTGCTTCCTTGTGATCATTGTCAACTTGGCATACCAGTGCATTGCAAAGATGCACTGCTATACGTTGAATGGACTCGTCCTGTCGAGTCTGGTTGAGGATACTGAGGAGCAGCTCATTGACCCGCCGGTACTGGAACTCCAACTCCTCTGGAATACTAAAGTTGCAGAGCGTCAAGCAGCAATTCCGTTGTACCTACGTTGCCAGGAAGCGAGTGAGAGTGAGAGTTGTGGAAAGTGCATTACTAAGCACACAAGAAAAATCAAATGGTGCAGAGATGATCAGCAAGAGTGAAAGACTGGGACTATGGGGAACGAGTAAGCATAAGAGAGAAAAAGCGCATGGGGAGAGATGAGGGGAACAGGTGAGGCTGAAGAAATGGGCTGGGGAAAGTGGAGGTGAGATAGAGTGAGGTGGTGTGGGGGAGGACAGTAAGGGGGTGCATTGGGTATTGGGGGGTGAAGAGTGAGTGGGGAGGAGGCTCATGTTGGAATGTGTGAAGCAAGGGATCGCTGATGCACAGTAAATCGGGGACTTTGGGAAACAGAGACAAGAATATTGAGTTTGTTGGTTTTGTGTTAGGAGGACATGATGATCGGATGTAGTCAGGATAATCCTGAATGCAGCTTGAACCAGCAGAAGCTGATGGGCGTGGGAGTGGAGTGGAGGCAGCGGAGAAAAGGTGTTGAGGCAGGGGGGTCACGCGAAAGACAGCCACCACCAATCTGCCCTATACACCTCGCATAAACCTTCAGTGATTGACAAACAAAACATGTAAATGTACTTATGGTGAATACAGTAGAGATATCTGGCTTTTAATAAACTAAGTGTTGAAACAGACCTCTGTTTCAAGGTAGACACTTGTGGATTGTAAGGATAAGTTCATACCGTCACCTCCTGATAGGACTCCATACCATTCAACACCACCTGAATGACCTGGCGGCGGAGCTTGATGCTCTGTTCGTGCCGGTAATCTGAGCCAGTCAGATAGAAGAGAGCTGCGCTTCCTGTCACCTGAACACTTTTATCAAATTTGTGATACTTCAATGCAGAGATCACCAGCTGCAATGAGAAAACAGGAAACAGTTTTTAAAATAACCACTCTCCTTCTGTCTGTTTTATCAATGCAACAATGGTCAGAAAATTTGAAACCTTTATCTTTTACTTCTTCCTCTTTAGACCACATTAATCGACTCATTATCCTTTCTTCTCCTCTTTATGCTATCTCTGTACTGAGGGGTGAGGTATGTGTGCGTGTCTGTATCAGTGTGTTTGTGAGAGACGGTGTGCCATGCTTGAACAGCATACGCTGACAGATCAGCTTATCTTTTCCTGACTATTTTCTTATGTTCGCAAATCCAACTCTAAATCATTTTCTCCCTAGACTTCAAACACCTGGAACACTTTACTTTTCTCCTTCCAACCTTCCTGTATCCACTAACATCTTCCATAGCATCTTTAACAGAGTAAAAATGTTTGGTGCTTCACAGGCTCATTACTAAATAAAACTGGCCACATTTTAGGGCAGGTGGCATAAAGAAGAGGGGAGTGAAAAGATTTAGATAGGTAATTTCAGAATATATTCTAACTGATATAATTTTATTTTTTATGTTGCTTCATGGCTTCTGAGATGAATTCAAATTCATAGACCGATATTCTTTAACATTGGAAACCAATTCTCTAATTAAATCAAATTACAGTATGTCACAAGCTTTGGTGTGCGTCACCCAATCACTCCTTCCCCATACATTATCCTTTCTCTTCTTTCTACTTTTCAAGGCGAGGCAGAGGCATTATTATAGTGTCACTGGACTGGTAATTCTGAGTTCCAGGTTAATGTTTTGAGGATATGGGTTTAAATCCTACCACAGCAGACAGTGAAATTTGAATTCAAATCGAAAGAAAATCTAAATTTAAAATTCAAACCAGAAGCTACTTTGCAGTGATCTGATAATATTACAAAAATTTATCTGGTTCACTACCGCCCTTTAGAGAAGAAAAATGGTTGTCTGATATGTGACTCCAAGCCTAGAAAGCCTACCCCTTCTAGGGCAATTAGGAAAAGTCAACAAATGCTGGCCTTGTGTGCAACGTGCACTTCCCATGAAAGAATAAAAGAAGAGCTTGATACCATCACTGTGTGGAGTTGGAGAAACACAGCAGGCCAGGCAGCATCAGAGGAGGAGAGCCAACGCTTCGGGATGGGACCCTTCTTCTTCAGCTTTCCTACTCCTCTGATGCTGCCTGGCCTGCTGTGTTCCTCCAGCTCCACTGTGTTATCTCTGACTCCAACATCGGCAGTTCTTACCATCACTGCTTGGATTTATCACTGAAAACACTTTTTTGTTTTTAAGGTGATCACAAAACTGGAAGGTTTGTTCATTTCCTTCCAGAACCCTAATTATACAGAATTCCTATGAAAACATCAGACTTTTTCGCATTTTTTTCATGGTGGTTGGAGGGGAGAAGTTTCAGTTCTTTCCTTTTATTGCTTCATCTGACTAAAGTTTTCTCTGCAACCAGCTTGTGTTTTATTGGAAATCCTGTAGATGTAATAGCAGTTCATTTAAGGAAGTATCTAAAAGAGAAATGATTGACTTCTTTACATTATAATTGTAAGTTCTTATTATTTGCACAAACAGCTGGTTGTGAGGAGGCACAAGCTGAATAGGACAGCATATACTGAAAGCACTGCATGAAGGAAAGTTTGCAATGACCTTGGTGCTAAAAAAGGAAATGTCATAAAGTGGATCCAGTAACAAGGTTTAGTATTGCGTCTGGAGAAGCAGTGACCACTTTACATTGACACTACTAAAGCAGGTTTCAGTACCATTCTAAAACTGTCAGATCCCAGTCAACTGGACTTAATGTTCAAAGCTTACCTGTAGAGCTCGCAATGGTTGGTCACACTGTTCAATCCGTGCGATATCGAAGAGATGGTTTATTGCACGTGACGCAATCTCTGGCCGGTATTCAGTGTAAGCTTCTATGGCATTCAGGATTTGATCCTCATTTGCTTCACCAGTTATCTAGAAACAGGAACACAATCTGGAGTTCAGTCTGCAGGTCAGCCAATTACAACCCAAACCCTGAACGTAAGCTCTAAGATTCTTACGATGGTCCTTTTCCAGCTCCAAGCAATTATAGCAGATCACAAACACAAGGACATAAGTGCATTGGAACCACTAGCAGAGATGCACACATGTGTAAGACACATTTACATACACATATGGAAACACACACCCACAATCATGCATAAACACAGACACATATGCATATCCTAAAATGATTTTAAAAAGAGTAACAACGAGAACTAGCTCGCTATGCTTACCTTGTGGGCAGGAATATGAGTTAGGTTACAAAGTGTGGTGTCAAACAGTCCCAAAAACTGAAAAGATCTCCTCAGTGCACGGAATGGTTCAATGCTGCTCTTCTGTGGTTCGTTGCTAAAGACAAAAAAGTGTGAATCAATATGTGCAGTAACTGGTGCACAGTCTTATCACATTTCTCAGAAACATCTCCAAGCACTTGCCACAGAATGACATATTTTGTGCCTATGATCAGTAGCCATGCCTTTAGCCATCTAGGTCTTAAACTCTGAAATTCCTTCCCTAAAACTGCCCTTTAACCTCTCTCTCCTGGTTCAAGATATTCCTTCAAACCTATCTCTTTGATTAAGGCTTCAGTCATCTATCCTAATATTCCTTTCTTTGGAGTGGTGTCAACTTTTCTTTAAGTAGCATGTCTGTGAAATGCTTTGAGCCATTTTATAAGGTAAAGGTGCTATAAATGCAAATTATTGTCTTAAATTCCCAGAGAGATGGATGATTGGTTAATTGGTTTTATTGATTAAAAGATTAATATTGGCTGCAAAATGAGTGAAAATCCTTTCTTTTCTTTCAAGATTACTCAGATATCCATCTAAACCACTACAGAAAACTACTACAGCTTCAGTTGAACCTTGCATCCAAAGGGCAGCATATCGATCAATAGCACAATGGCTCAGTAGAGACTAGATTGTCACCCTAGATTAAGTACTCATATCCAGGAATGGCCTTGAATCCATAACCTTCTGATTCAGTAGTGGGAGTGTTTGTACATTTTATTTAAAGAGAGGCTGGGAGTTTGTCCTGGGCCAAATGGATCCCTAAACAACCAACACTGAAAGCCAATAAACTGGTCAAACATTTCAATACTATCTGAGGGACATGGCAATGCATACAATGGTCACTAGGCTTGACTACATAATCACAGCCATTGCATGCAATTCAAAATGTTTCAATGACTGCGAAACATTCTGAACATGCGATCAAAGACTCAAAATGAATGAAAGCAACATAATTTTGTCAGATTTGAAGATTTGAAAATGGCCCTGGAAAATGTGATCAGTAAAAGTACTTTGATGTTTAAATGTTTGGCGGTAGGCCTCAGGCCTTACCTTGCAGGACCCAGAGCCTCATCATGGCATGAGATTGCAGAGTTATCCAGCATCAGGTGCCCTGAGATGTCCAATGAGACAAGGTTTTTAAGGTTCTGTGCAAAGGCAGTAAGGACTTTCCGGGTAAGCTTGAATTTGTAAAAACTCGAAGTTCTGTCACGAGAAATATCCAAATGTCTGTGGAACAGAAACAACATATAGTGAACGAGACTTTGAGGTGGATGTGTTCAGGTTACAATTAAAACAATATTAGATTTGTTAATTAGCCACTACCCATTCTGAGCCAAAGTTTTTTCCACCTTCCAGACTTTTCCCTGGTGTCTTGGCTAAAATTTGTCCATGAATCAACAAAAGATATCACAAATCAGTTTGTGCTATGCACAAATTGGTTGCCTGGTTTCACTCTATCCATTGTCACTGTAGAAGTACAATAAATTTGGGAAGTCCTGAAGTCATGAAGGTCACAACAGAATGCAAGTCTTTATTTCCCTCAAAAACATATACTTAGAACATCTGATATTCATACTGTAAATCCTATTACTACGAGGAATAAATTACACCAATCTCTAACAATCCTACACAAGGAAGTGTAGAAGCTTCCAGCAACATCAGGGATGCAGCAAAACTGAATCCTAGTCACTTTCCTAGGGAATTTTTTTTTTTAATCTGTTCATGGGATGTAGGTGTTGCTGGTTAGACCAGCATACTCATCCTTGGTCTTAAATCCTTCCATGGCCTTGTCCCTCCCTATCTCTGCAATCTATAGTTCTCTGAGATCTCTGTCTTCCTCCAATTCTGGCTCCTTGAACATTCCCTGATGTTAATTAATCTATCATTGGTATCTGTGCCACCAGCTACCTGGCTCTGAAACACTGAAATTCTCTCCCTCAACCCTTTTCAGCTTGAAGATATTCCTTATAACTGATCTCCTTGATTATGCTGTTGGTTGATAAAAATAAAAGCAGAAAATGCTGGAGAAACACAGCAGGTCTGGCAGCTTCTGTGGAGAAGGAAACAGAATTAATGTTTCGAGGCTAATGTGACTCTTCTTCATTACTTTTGGTAACTTGTCTTATTGTCTCAGTAGCAAATGTTGTCTGATAATGTTCCTGTGAAGCATGTAGGGATGCTTAACTGTGTTAAAAATGCTATACAAGTTGTTTCCACTGTCATGCACTGCTGAGGGTGGGAATGAGCTTGGGGAAGGAGGAATTAAGATCTGCCACTTGACCCTGACCCAAAAGCGTTTTCCTCATACCTGAGGTTAGTGAGTTGCAAAAGGACCCAGATATGCTCCTCAGAGAGGTCCATGTTGTACAGAACCAGTGATCCAAGCCGCTTCTGCCACTGAAGCAGAAACTGGATGTCATTGAGCTGAACGCCAGAGAGGTCGAGCGAGGTGAGGGAGGTCAGCGGCCGCAGGAGTCGGTCCACATCCACTCCATCTGTCAGGTGACCCAGGTTGAGGAAGCAGAGCCTGTGGAAGCCAGCGAAGGTGAAATCTCTGACCAGGACCTGCCGTGTGGGGTTCACCAGGCTTTCATTATCTCCCTCGCAGCCACCAGGGTTCTCCTCCTCGTAAAAAATGTTCTTGCAGCCAAACAGGCTGAGGGAAACCAATGTGCTACGAAAGTTATTTAGAGTCTGCAGACTCTTGGCTGAGAGCTTCTCACAGTTAACCAGGCGGAGCTCAACCAGATCCTGAAGAATAAAAGCAGAATTTGTCATCACCTTAGAAACAGTGTTAAAGGTTTGTTGATTATGTTACTAAAGATACAGAGGTGATGGGATTGGTTTGATGAAGGACTGGGGCGACATATTGTTTTTCAGTTAGTGTAAATCACGTCAGGGCAGAGGGCAAGGTGGCAAAGTCAAAGCCTGAGTGAACTGCAAAATTTCTCAAAATATCTAGGGTAAGCTGCATGGCTTGCTGCGAGGGCATTAAAGACATCTCTGGCTCCACATACGAGGAGGTTCATGGAATTTTGAAAGCCTTTTTCGAGAATGGCAGCTGGGAATTGGTCACCGACACTGAACACAAGATCAAAATAGCCATGGAGAGCACGGCTGAAGTGCCAGAGATGGATACTGTATAGATTCGGGGGTTTAAGATCATTTCTACAATGTCTGCCTCTGACAGTCAATTTGTGGTTACATTTGAGCATGTCGGTCCCTGAGGTCTTCCACAACCAGGGGCTGGAGTGCAAATCAGCCCTAGGAATAACATTTTAATTTAATTCATTAACTTTCCTTTAAAGTTTTGTTTTGCAACAATGCTCCTTTAAGGTGGTAATTTATTAGTTAATTTGTTTAATTGGGCATTTGTTTTCAAAAAGAATATATGGGGAAAGTCAGACTGCACCAGGTCTTATTCTACAGGGGCTAAGTGCTAGTCATAAGCCAATGAATGGCCACCATATTGTAGTACTTTGATCTCTTCTTTGCAGTTTGTAACTGAGATACAGAAAAAGCTCACTGACCTCTTCTAGGACAAAAGGCTGCCTTCAGTCACTGCTGAAAAACTGAGTCATTCGATATAAATGCCACATTTTTGCAGGGTGAAAACATTCAAAGGTAAGTGTGTTTGAAAGCACCTAATGAGGGAATGATGTAGAAGGGAAGCTGCAGAGGTTAAACAAATGTGTTTATGCATTAAATGATGTGTCATGGGTATTATATTTCTCAGATGGATCAGTATTTCTGAACGTAGATCGTATACATAGGATTACCTCCACCTACAAGTAACCCTTGAAGCCACATCCATCCTGCAGAGTCAAAGTCCTGGAACTCATTTCCTAACATTACTGTGGAAATGCCCATGCCACATGGACTGCAGCAGTTCAAGAAGACAGCTCATCACTATCTTTTAAAGGGAAATTAGGGTTCGATATTAAATGCTGGCTCAGCCAGAGATACTCACAATCCGTGAAGGAATAAAAAAGACAAAAATGTTTACTTGAAGAAATTATTGGATGTCTTAGAGGAGACATTTCTTGTGTTATGATTAGTTATAAGAATTATGAAAAGCATATTTTTCCTTAAATTATTTTATATGTTAACTATGTTTAAGTATGTCATAAAGTCTTTCTTTAAATACAATGAGCAAAAGGAATCTGTTAATAATTTGTTGATTACATTGTTTAAAAACACAGGTCACAGTATTGTTTTATTAAGGACAAGGTATCACCAAGGGCTCTTGAGGCATGGTTTAACATCCCTACCTGTAGACTTGGAGACCTGGGTTCCAATCCTACCTATTCCAAGGTCTGTAATAACATCCCTGAACAGGTTGATTAGAAATATCCAGGATGCCACATAGCATTAAAGACTCTTGTGATACAGTGGTAGTATCCCTGCCTCTGAGCCTGAAGTCTAAGTTTAATTCCCAACTACCCAGAGATGATAACATCTCTGAACAGGTTGATTAAAAATAATCAGGTTTAAATTTGAAGAAAAAAAGCTATTGTGTTGCAGTGGTAATGTGTCTACATCTATAACAGGGTTTGAATCCCACCTGCTTCAGAAGTGTATAATAACATCTCTGAACAGATTGATTAGAAAATATCTAAAAGAGATTCAGCTGGAGGAGTTAGGAAGCCATGCCTGGAAGGCTGCATTCTGTGAATAAACCTACCAGGGGAAAGAATTGTGTTTTATTTTGTTCTTCACATCGGGACTGGGTCTATTTAACAAAACACATTGTGACCGCTGACCTCACAACGTATAAATCATAAAACGTAGGAGCAGAAGTAGTAGGGCAATTGACCCATCGAGTCTACACCATCATTCAATGACATGGCTGATCTGATAATCCTCTCAACTCCACTTTTCTGTATTTTCCCTATAACCCTGGATTCACTTCCGATTAAAAATCTGTCTCTCTCAACCTTGAATATTCTTTATGATTCAGCCTCAACAATTCTCTGCAGTCAAGAATTCCACAGAATCCAAGAGAAGAGATTCTTCATCTCTGATTTAAATTGGTGACCCTTTACTTTGGGATTATGCCCTCTCGCCCCAGGCTCTCCCACAAGGGGAAACAACCTTTCCACATCTACCCTATCAAGCCCACCAAGATTTTTATGTTTTAGGTAAGGTTGCCTCTCATTCTTAAGAACATAGGATGAGGAGTAGGCCATTCAGCCTCTCCAACTGTTCTGCCATTCGTTGAGATCTTGGTTGGTCTGTGACCCAAGTCCATATACCTGCCTCTGACCCATAACCCTTAATATCTTGCTTACCAAAAATTAATTTATCTCAGATTTAAAATTAACAATCCAGCATCTACTGTCATTTATGTAAGACAGTTCCAAACCTCCACCACCCATTCTTTTAAACGTTTATGAGTACAAGCCCAACCTACAAAAACCCTCCTAACAAGAAAATCCCTCCATATCTGAAGTGCATAACCTAATATTTTCCACATTGTATTCCAACTGCCAAGATTTTTGACCACTCACTTAACCTGTCAGTATCTTTCAGCAAACTTTTTGTGTCATCCTCAGGATTTGTCTTTCCATTTGTGTCATGCACAAACATGGTGACAGCACTTTCACTTCCCTCATCCAAATCTTTAATTCAGATATTTGTCTAATGTTCAGATATGTTACTAAACACCTTGGGAGCAGGTGGGATGTGAACTCTGGTCTCCTAGCTCAAAGATAAGAAGAATACCACAGTGCCACCAGAACCCTTAAGTAGTTAATATATATTGTAAATAACTACGGCTCCAGCACTCATCTCTGTGGCACTCCACCTGTTACAAACTGCCATGCTGAAAATGCCTTCCCCCACCTTCTTATCTCAACTCTCTGTCTTCTACTGGTTAGCCAATCCTTTATCCATGCTAATATACCACCCCACGGGGTGATTATCTTCTTAAGTAACCTTATATACAGCACCTTATCAAAGGCCTTAAACACTAAAGTACCCTAATGAGGGGTTATTTTACTGCACTAGTAATCCCAAAGCCTGGACCAGGAACTCATAGGAGTTCAAACCTGGGGTTCAAATTTCAAATTCTCAATTACTTCAAAAGGAAATCTGTAGATAAAAAGCTGGGATCCACGAAGTTCGTAAAAAACCCAGCTGATTCACTGATGTCCTTTAGGGAAGGAATCCTGTCTTCTTTTTCTAAATTGGGCCTACATATAATTCCAGTCCTGCACCAACTTGGTTTTTGCTTAATTGCCTTCAAAAATGGCCTTCATAAGGATTGGGCAATAAATGCTATGTCCTGAAAATAACTTAAAAATAACTCTACGTTGGAATGAGATGGGGCTGGAGGAAAAGAAGGGGGTTAAGGGAGAGGGGGAAGGTTGGGGAAAAAGGCATTTGGGGAGAAGGAGGGGGCTTTGGGGGAGGAGTGCAGTTGTGAGAGAGGGAGGGAGGAAGAATTGGAGGAGGAGTAGAGAATTGAGGTAGGATGTTTAGTGTTAGAGAATGGTGAGAATGTTTAGGATCTGAAATGCACTGCCTGACACAGAGTAGTGAAGGCAGATTCAATCATGGATTTTAAGAAGATACTTATCTAAAGATATAAAATTGCAGTGTTATGGCAAAGGGTGGGGGAATGGGAGTGCTGAGTAACTTTTGCAGAGACCAGATATGATATGTCGAATGACCTCCTTCAATGCTGTAATCATCTGTGATTCTAGGAGTGGAGAGCATGTAGATGTTGTTGCCACATGGAGTGTTTGAAGCAGACAGTATTGATGCAGACATGAAGGGTTAACAAATATAGAAGGATATTGCAGGTAGAGTGGGTTGCCAGTCCAGTACTATAATCACTACATGATCATTCACATCCCAAACCTGTTCTATACTCAGCTCCATATTTACAATTCCTTACAACATCCTGTCTGATGCACAGCTGTCGAAACACGAAGGTGACAGGTTTGATCTTTGCTCTGTGCTGGTCTCAAAGAAAGGTACATTGGGAATATAATAATTGGCCCCACTGACTCCAGATTAGGGAGAGGAGAGTTAGATACAGTCCTGACTGCACTGGAAAACATGGGAACTGAGATTGGTAGAGTTGTGAATTCTCACTCTCATTGCTGAATAGCCTGTCAACACTCACTGTCCAGCTGTTCAGGCTGAATAACAGCTCAGTGAGCAGGATGACTGGGGCCTTGTTAAACTGTACCTTTAGTGAGAGATCACCATCTTCATGAGGGGGAAGACTGACTGTTGAAACAAAATATGCCCAGCTTATCCTGCTTTGATGCCAGCAGCACTCCAACTAATGGTCTCTCAGCTCACACTTACCAGTTCAAGCAATGCATTTCAACAGGACTAACTGTAAAATGAGCTTCTAGGGAGTAAGCTTCACAAAGAAATAATGGGAGGGTTTTTAAAATGTAAAAGGCACACATACCTGCTTAGAAAAGGCCACCAAGTCCTGATCCTGCACGATATCCTCCTGAATGCCCCTCAGGTGTATGTGAGTTAGTCGGGTGCTCCGATGATCTGAGAACAAGCTGAAGAAGCTTTCGTGTGGCTGGAAGCTATTGTCTGTATTTACCAGGTCCATATACCTAGAACATGCACACAGGGAGAGGCGAGTCTATTTAAACAGTCATAGATTGAGAGTGTGACCAAGGTGGATGGGGCAATAGAAAAACATAAAAACAAAGGCTTTCAGGTTTCCATTACTGTTTGGTTAAGTAAATGCTTTCTGATTATACTTCCTGAATGTGGAAGTTCTACTCTTCTGGGCTCTCTCCACTAGCAGAAATAGTTTATTTTTACTTCCCTATTAAACTATTACATAATTTCAAAAAACCTGATCAGATCACCCCTTGATTTTTCAAAACGGGAGGGAATACAAACCAAACTACAGCTTTTCCTATTCATATTTATCTTGTGAACCCTCTGCCACTTGCACTGTTGCCAATAACTCAAACTATTTTAAACTTATAGAAACAAATAAAACAAGAACTGGAGTAGGCCACTTAGCCCTTTGAGCCTGCTCCACCATTCAATAGGATCACGGCTGATTGTTCAACTAAGTCTCCATTCCCATTTTTGCACCATCCTCTTTGATCCCTTTAGCCCTAAAAACTGTATCAATCCCCTTGTTAGAAAAATTCAGTGTTTTGATTTCAACCACTTTCTGCGGCAGAGAATTCCACAACTCACCACTCTCTGGCGAAGATATTTCTCCTTAACTCAGTCCTAAATGACCTACTCTGTATCCTTAAATTGTGACCCCTTGTCCTGTAGGAGGACACTATTCAGCCCCTCAATCCTGTTCTGTCAACATTCAGGCAGATTGTGGCTCCCTCGAGCTGTCTTGGTTCCTTAATCCTTAATGCCCTTTCCTACCCAAATTCTACCAGTCTTCAGTTTAGCAATTAACAATTGACTGCTTGCATCAACAGCTTTTTGGAAAGAAAGACTTGCAATTATACCATGCTTTCACAACTTCAAGACATCCCAAGATGTTTTGCAGCCTATGAAGTAATTTTGAAGTGCCATCACTGTTGCAAAGTTGAAATGGCTGCCAATTTACACACTGCAAGCTCCCAGTGTATGAAGAAGTGCTTTCTGATGACACCATTTGAAGGCGCTTTCTGTCACTGTGCTTTACCCTTCTTCTCCTCAATAACCCCTCTCTGACACACACACACACACACACACACATAGCTTGGGACTCACATGTTGACGAGGCGGTCACAGATCTCACTGGGCAGGAAGACGTCAGGATGGAGTCTCAGGGTCTCATTGTCTTGCATGTAGCACAGGGTTCCTTCCAGGTTGTGCAGACAGTACTTTGTGCACAGAGTCATGAGTGATTCGGGGCTGTACAACGCCATGTCTGGCAGCCCCCCACCTTGCTTCCTTCACAATTGGCTCAGCAGTTACACACCGCCTGGAGCTACATGGATATTGGGAGAGATCTGGGAAATGAGGGGAAGCCAGGAGTCAGCCAAAAGTTTCAGTACAACAGATACAGGTGCAACTTGCCTAACTTTTCCTCATAAGACAACCCCTTCAATCCAGGAATCAGCCAACAGATTGTTGTTCTTTGCACACCATCCAAGACGATGATAACTTTTTTTTTTAAAATTAGGAGGCTAAAATTGTACATATTACTCCAGGTGTTGTCACACCAATGCCCTGTAATTCTCTATTTTTTTATATTCCATCCTCTTGCTAAAAGTAATAAAGAGCCACTTGCAATTCACTGTGTATAAAAGAAAAACTATCCTCATCTCTCCACTGTACTTTTAGGAATTATTTTAAACCTGTGTAACTTACACCCCGCCCCCAGACAGTGGAAAATTTCTCCTTAACTGATCCAGCATAATTTTGAACTGCTATTACATCAGCCCTTGAGCATCTCTGCTGTAAATTGAACAATCCCAGTGTATCTGGAAGTATTTATTAGAATATGGCTTCAGTGTGTAGCATGGGTTGTTGAGAGGCACTCAGTATTGTAAACTACTGGGTAGCACAGCGTATCCTGAAATCTGAAGTTTCTGTTTGCTCAGTTTGTCCATTACAGCTCAAATAGTGATTTGAAGTTGTTCTAAATGTAAATAACAAAAAGCAATTAATCCAAAACCATCTAAATGAATATAGAATCATAGAATCCCTACAGTTTGGAAACAGGCCCTTCAGCCCAACAAGTCCACAACGATCCTTGGAGCATCCCACCCAGACCCATACCCCTGTAAGCCCTGAACACTACGGGAAATTTAGCATGGCCAATCCACATAGCCTGCACATCTTTGGACTGTGGGAGGAAACCGGAACACCAGGAGGAAACCCACGCAGATGCGGGGAGAATGAGCAGACTCCACACAGACAGTCGCCCGAGGGTGGAATCGGGTCCCTGGTGCTGTGAAGCAGCAGTGTTAACCACTGAGCCACTGTGTCGCCCATCGTTGGTAAATGAATACCCAGGTTAAACATATAAAATGTTGTGAAACATTACTCAATATTCTACATGTTGTTTCAATGAAAGAATTCAATTGATCAAGCAGGGATTCAGATTGGGAGAGGCAGGGCAACAGCAGTTCAGAAAAATCAAAAGAACTATGGTTGCTGGAAATCAGAAACAAAAATAGCAAATGCTGGAAAAACTCAGCAAGTCTGGAATCTGTGGAGACAAAGCAGAGTTAAAGTTTCAGGTCCAGTGATCCATCTTCAGAACTGATGGTAGCTAGGAAAAAGTTGGTATTTACGCAGAAGATGGGATGGGGAGGAAGAGGGTAGGAGTAAACAATAGGTGGAGATAGAGCCCAAAGAGAGAGAAAGATAGTTGGACAGAAAAAGGACTGGGTAAAAGTCAGCCCAGGTTCAGAAAAAGTTCAGAAAAGTTTTGTTTTATTATTTCACGGGATGCAATACATTATTAATAAGGCCAATATTTGTTGTCCATCCCTAATTGCCTTTGATTGCTAGGACTTTTCAGAGTGATTTAAGAGTCACATTTCAGTGGGTCTGGATTCACAGTAGGAAGGTAAGAACATCAGATTTCCTTCCCTTTAGGACATTAGTGAACCGGGTGGATTTTTATGACAACCGACAAAGGCTTCACGGTCACTGTCCCTGAAACTAATTTTCAATTCTAGTGTTGTTTACTAAACTTAAATTCCATTGGATGCTATGGTTGGATTTGAAACTATAGGCTCTGGGTTACTTGTCCAGTGACGTTACCATTTTTTTATTCATTCACAAGATGTGGGTGTTACTGGCTAGCCTAGGCAAGTATTTACTGTCCATCTGTAATTACTGTCAAGAGGGTGGTCTGCATTCTTGAACCTCTGCAGTCTACATAGTGCGCCTACAGTCACGGTGCTTCTCAGGAGGGATTTCCAGGATATAACTCTGCAACAAAGAAGAAATGGCGATATATTTCCACGTCAGGAATGGCTTGACACTTGGAAAGGAGCTTGCAGGTGGTGGTGTTTATATGTATCTGCTGCCTTTCTGGTACAGACTACAGATTTGAAAGGTGTTGCTGAAGAACTAATCACGACCGTCTGTCATGTATCTTGTAGATAGTATACTTTGCTGCCACCATATGTCAGTGATGGAGGGAACTGATGTCGAAGGTGGTGGATGTGGTGCCAATCAAACAGCCTACTTTGATCTGGACGGTGTCAAACTTCTCGAGTGTTATTGAAGATGCACCTGTTCCATCATGCTCCCGACTTATATCTTGTAGATGGTGGACAGACACTGGGGAGTAAGGAGGTGAGTTACTCACTGGGGAATTCCTAAACTCTGACCTGCTTTCATAGCCAATGTATTTATGTGGCTGGCCAGTTCAGTTTCTTGTCAATGGTAACCCCAGGATGTTGATCATGGTCAATTTAGTGATGGTAGTCATGCAATTCTAAGTCATGGGGTGATAGCTAAATTGCCTCTTTTTGGAGATTATTATTTCCTGGCACTGGTATAGCATGAATGTAACTCATCACTTATCAGCTCAAACCTGCATATTATCCAAGTCTTGCTGTATTTGTACATGGGCTGTTTCAGGATCTGAGCAGTTGCAAATGGTACTGAACATTATGCAGTCATCAATATCCCAACTTCTGATCTCATGATACAGGGAAGGTCAAACTTCCTAACAGATACCCCAAAGAACCTCTGCAGAGATGCCCTTGGACAGAGGTGACTGACCTCCAACAGTCACAACTATCTTCCTTTGTGAGATATACCTCTGACCAGAGGACAGTTTTCACCCCATTGGCTCCAGTATTGCCAAAGCTCCTTGATGCTACACTCGATCATCTCTGCAGGAGTTCCTCACGGTAGCGTCCTAGGTTCAACCATCTTCAGCTGCTTCATCAATGACCTTCCCACCATCATAAGGTCAGAAGTGGGGATGTTCGCCAATGATTGCACAAAGTTCAGCACCATTCGTGACTCCTCAGTTACTGAAGCAGTACACATTCAAATGCAACAAGATCTGGACAATATCCAGGCTTGGGCTGACAAGTGGCAAGCAACATTCATGCCACACAAATACCAAACAATGACCAACACCAATGACCAATGGTGTTACCATCGCTAAATCCCCCACTATCAACATCCAGAAACTCAACTGGCCTCACTACATAAACACAGTGGCTACAAACGCAGGTCAGACACTAGGAGTATTGCAGTGAGTAACTCACCTCCTGACCAACCCGACAAAAAAACAAAGCCTGACCATCATCCATAAAGCACAAGTCAGAAGTGTGATGGAATACACTTCACTTGCACGGTTGCTGTGCCAACAACACTCAAGAACTTGAAACCATCCAGGTCAAAGCAGCCCACTTGATTGGCACTGCATCCACAAACATCCACTCCCTCCACCTCAGTAGCAGCAGTGTGTACTATCTACAAGATGCACTGCTGAAATTCGACAAGGATCCTCAGACAGAACCTTCCAAACCCATGACAACTTCCATCTTGATGGACAAGGGCAGCAGATATGAGAAAACTACCACCTTCAAGTACCTCTCCTCATCACTCACCATCCGGACTAGGAAATATAAGA
>NC_063359.1:39507874-39508327 GCF_021869965.1 Rhincodon typus | reverse complement strand
AGACAGATAGAGAATGGGAGATGGGTGGGCAGAGAGAGAGAGAGAGAGAGACACAGACGGGCAGAGAATGGGAGATGGGTGGGCAGAGAGAGAGACACAGACGGGCAGAGAATGGGAGATGGGTGGGCAGAGAGAGAGACACAGACAGATAGAGAATGGGAGATGGGTGGGCAGAGAGAGAGACACAGACGGGCAGAGAATGGGAGATGGGTGGGCAGAGAGAGAGACACAGACGGGCAGAGAATGGGAGATGGGTGGGCAGAGAGAGACAGACCGAGAATGGGAGATGGGTGGCTAGAGAGACAGACAGACAGACAGAGAATGGGAGATGGGTGGGCAGAGAGAGAGAGAGACACAGACAGACAGAGAATGGGAGATGGGTGGGCAGAGAGAGAGAGAGAGAGAGAGACACAGACAGACAGAGAATGGGAGATGGGTGGGCAGAGAGAGAGA
>NC_063359.1:39491723-39507774 GCF_021869965.1 Rhincodon typus | reverse complement strand
GGGTGGGCCGAGAGAGAGGGACAGACAGACAGGCAGAGAATGGGAGATGGGTGGGCCGAGAGAGAGGGACAGACAGACAGGCAGAGAATGGGAGATGGGTGGGCCGAGAGAGAGGGACAGACAGACAGGCAGACAGACAGTGAAGGTGAAATGGACAGACAGCAGGGGAGTTTGTGGGGCTCAGAGCGAGAGCGATAGAGACACACAGATGAGAGAATGGGGGACAGCGTTGGTGGGTGTAGCAGAGAGTGTTTGGACTGTGGGGTAAAGGAGAATGGGGGAGCTAGTAGGACGTGGAAATTCTTGCCAGGAACTTTGCAAGTTGGAGGGATACCACCAAGGGTTAAGCAACATGGCGAGATGATGGCCTGGTGGTATTATCGTTAGACTGTTAATCCAGAGACCCAGATAATGTTCTGGGGACCCGGGTTCAAATCCCGCCGCAGGAGATGATGGAATTTGAATTCAATAAATATCTGGAAGTAAGAATCTAATGATGACTGTGAATTGATTGTTGGAAAAACCCATCTGGTTCACTAATGTCCTCCAGGGAAGGAAACTGCCATCCTTACCTGGTCTGGTCTACATGTGACTCCAGACCCACAGCAACGTGGTTGACTCTTAACTGCCCTCTGGGCAATTAGGGATGGGCAATAAATGCTGCCTGGCCAGAGACGCCCTCATCCTGTGAATGAATAAAGAAAACAAAAAGCTGTTTCAAATGTTGAGCTTCCGCCTTCAATGCTCTGTTTTGATAAGCATTATATCTGTCCATTGAGCAAGTTTTTTAATCAGCCAAATGGTTTTGATCTTAAACTCCATGTGAATCACAGTGCAGACAGCTGATATGGTGTGTGTTGAAAAAGAACTTTCTTATAGAGTGTTGTCTTTTGTTACAGGATTGCAGAGTTCAGAGTTGCTCTGACTGAACCAAAGATCAGCCTTACCAAGCTGCAGGAACTTTGCTTCAATGGTAAGGAGAGCTTTCCCTTATTTCAGTATCAGCTTCTGTAGAGTGGGTAGCAAGTTCCACAAACAAATGTGTAGAATGTTCCTGCTGAAGATATGGAACCAACTCTTGAATTGGTATGCATTTTCAAAGGGAATTATTTTCACCATCTGACATTTCTGGTGCAGTGAGGTATTGAGTAATGTTGAGTCCTGAAAGATTTCAATGACTATTATAGTGTAGAAGGAGGCCATTCAGCACATAATGTCTGCACCATAATAAGTTTGTAAGAAATAGGGACAGAATTAGGCAATTCGGCCCATCGGGTCTGCTCCACCATTCAATCATGGCTGATATGCTCCCCTCCCATTTTCTTGCCTTCTCCCCATAACCCTTCAACCTGTTACCAATTAAAAATCCTTAAATTTACTTACTGTCCCAGCAAATTCCACAGATTCACAACCCTTTGGGAGAAATAGTTTCTCCTCGCTTTTTAAAATTTGCTACCCCTAATGACTGTGACCGTCTCGTCCTAGAACGTCCCACAGGAGGGAGCGTCTGCTCCACATGTATTTTATCCATACGTTTTATCATCTTAAATACCTCAATTTGATCTCCACTCATTCTTCTAAATTCAAAAGAGTACATGCCTGAATTGTTCAACCACTCCTCATACAACAAACCCCCCCATCTCTGGGATCAATCCAGTGAACTGCCTCCAATGCCATTACATCTTTCCTCAAATAAGGGGACTGAAACTGTGCACAATACTCCAGGTGCAGTCTCACCAATGCCTTGTATAGTTGCAACAATACTTCCTTACCTTTTATATTCTATTCTTTTAGCTATAAAAGCCAACATTCCATTCGCTTTCTTTATTATCTGCTGTACCTGCATGCTAGTTTTCTGTGACTCATGAACAAGGACACACAGATCCCTATGCACCAGACCACCCTGAAGTCCCTCCCCATTTAGATAATAGGTCATGTTCCCATTTTTCTGACCAAAATGCATGATCTCTCACTTGTCCATGTTAAACTCCATCTGCCACGTTTTGGCCCACTCTCCTAACCTATCTATATCCATTTGTAAGGTTCTTATTTTCTCGTTGCTATTTATTGTCCCGCCTATTTTTGTCATCCCCAAATTTGGCTATAGAGCCTTATATCCCTGTATCCAAGTCATTAATGTAGATTGTAAATAACTGGGGTCCGATGACCAAACCCTGTGCCACCCACATGTTACTTCATGCCATCCTGAAAAAAACTCATTTATCTCAACTTTGTCTTCTGTCCATCAGCCAGTCCGCTATCCAAACTAATATATTACCCCTAATTCCCATGTGATCCAACTTTGTGAATTAACCTGTTGTGCAGCATCTTATTAAATGCCTTCTGGAAGTCCAGATATATTACATCTACAGGATCCCCATTATTCACTTTACTTGTTACATCGTCGAAGGACTCTAGCAAATTAGTCAAACATGATTTGCCCTTCATAAAACCATGCTGACTCTGCTAGAGGGTGTTTTGACTTTCCAAATGTCCTAATATTGCCTCCTTGATAATCGATTCTCACACTTTGCCCACAACAGATATTAAGTTAACTGGTCTGTAATTTCCCACATATTGCCTCCCTGCCTTTTTGAGTAAGGGCGATACATTAGCATTTTTCCAATCCATCGGAACCTTTCCTGCATTCAGGAAATTTTGGAATATTGTAACCAATGGATCCACTATCTCTGATGCCACTTCCTTTAATACCCTAGGATGTAGGCCATCAGGCCTGGGGGACTTGTCTACTCTCAATCCTAATAGTTTGCTGAGTATTTTTTCCCTATTGATGTTGATTGGTCTAAGTTCTACCCTTTCTATTGCCTCTGACGTGCCCGTTCCAATAGGAATGGTACTATTGTCCTCCACTGTAAAAACTGAGGCAAAGTATTAATTTAGCATCTCTGCCATTCCAGTATTCCCCACTATTAACTCACCAGCTCCCTGTGTGAGCATTTCACCTGGTTCCATTCTCCCCTTTTCTCCTGTTTATGTTTTAAATAACAATCTAACTCCCTAAGGTTTTGGAATAGATCTGTAGTTGTGAGTGTTGAGGTTGGTTGGCTTGCCGAGCTGGTTTGCTGTTCTGCAGATGTTTCGTTACCACATTGGGTAACATCCTCAGTGCAGCCTCTGATGAAGCGTCGGTGCGTTTTCCCGCCTGGTTTTTAAACTCTGGGGTCCGTTGCGACGGATTGCCTCACTTCCGGGTTTCCTCTACAGTGGAATGTATATGGGGTCGAGTTCAACATGTTTATCAATAGCCTGCTTCGTGGAGTGCCATGCTTCTAGGAATTCTCGTGCTTGTCTCTGCCTAGCCTGTCCCAGGATCTTGGTGTTGTCCCAGTCGAAGTCGTGGTTCTCCTTGTCCATGTGGATTGAGATGAGTGACACGACCAATACTCACTCATCTCAATCCACATGGACAGGCAATCCATCGCAACGGACCCCAGAGTTTAAAAACCAGGCAGGAAAACACACAGATGCTTCATCATAGGCTGCGCTGAGGATGTTACCCAGCACCGTAACGCAACGTCTGCGGAACAACAAACCAGCTCGGCGAGCCAACCAACCTCAACAATCTAACTCCCTTTTGAATGTTTCAATTGGACACCTCTACCATATTTTGCAGTGCATTCTAGATTCACTAGCTGTATGAGAATGCATTGCCTCACCACTCTGCCTCTTAAGGCAGGGTAGAGAGATTCTTGTTAAACGAGGGATGGAAAGGTTTATTAGGGGTAGGCAGGAATGTGGATTTGAAGTTGCAGTCAGATCAGCCATGACCTTAGCTTGAGAGGCTGAATGACCTTCCCTCCTTTATCGATGTGTTCATATGACCTTCCTGTAATTTAATAGCAACAAAAAAACACAACTTTTATTGAAAAATCCTGTCTGTAAAACAGTTGATCAAGTCCACAATGGATCTGACACTTTCCAGAAGAAATTGGAATATTAACAGGAATATTTTATCTCCTACTTGTATAATTTTTCATGTGTTTTGTTTTGCATTTCGTGTTGCAATTCGATCCCCACTCAAGATTAACGGCGTTATCTTTCTGTCTGAGAACTGTCATATGGGAAGTGTGTAATTTCTGGAATGTCGAGGTCATGGATCAGTGTCTTAGGAGGACACAATCTCTGACAGACTCATTGTGTATACAGGTGATTTGTAAGGTTGGCCTATTGAGGAAAATGTCACAGTTTGATCATGGAATAAATGTAGCAATTATTTTTGTGGTTGTCAAATTTACTGCTTGGGAGCTTGATCTTTGAAGAAGTGTGCTGCAAAATGTCATGTCAGACGCAAAACATTAACTCTGCACGTGCTTGCTCAGTCTCTCTTTTTGCTCTTTTTCACTCCCGCTCTCACGCTCTCTCTTCAGTGTTTTGCATTTATCTGATCTTTTCCTCATTTCTACCCACAGGGATCCCATCTGAAGGGGGGCTGCGTTCACTTTGTTGGAAGGTGCGTTTTCCTTTGAGACAATTTGGGTTACCAACTCTGTCTGGGCATAGCCCTGGAGGTTTCATCATGTGATCTGACATCCAATAAATCAAATTCTTTTGAATTCTTGATGTTTTTGTAACTATATAGACTGGAGGGTTCAAATTAAATAAATAAAACACATTTTCCTTTCAGTGCCCTCGTGATTTCTGTCCCGGATATTGCTTACAGCAGTTTCCAAGAGATTAATCCTTCACACCCTGGAGACTCCAGGGCATTCGCTGAGGGTTGGCAGCCTGAGACTAAACTGAGTTTCTTGCTGTAATACTGTTATTGAGCTCTGAGTATGCGGAAGAGATGTGTCAGTGAGAGTGGAACTGTGTGTAATCTGTTTCATGGGAATTGGACATGTTTGGCAAAGTTTTGAGCTGTAGCGGATGAAAAGAGTCTTGCCAGTTTACCTGGGTCAGACATTTGATGCTGTGAAACCAGGTGACTATCTCAGTAATATTTTATACAACCCCTTTCTAAAATACATGGTACCTTTTAATTTGTTTTATTATTCATTCATGGGATGAGGCCATTGTTGGCTAGACCAGCATTTATTGTCCATCTGTAATTGCCTAGAGGCCTGTGTGTGGGAATAGGGATCTAGGCCTTTACAAAAAGTCACATGGTGACTGTAGAAGTTGTGAAGATTAAGAAGGCAGCTATGATCCTTCTCATTAGTGTAGAGACAAAGTGTACCAAAATGAACAAGTGATGTTAGATCTTTTATAGGTTAAGACTAGGTCTTGGTTGAGGGACCCGAAGTCGAGCCATGAGCTGAAATCTTGAGGCCATGAGCTGTGAGGGAGAAGTGTCCACTGTGGAGTTCTGACTTGCTCTGTGTTCCCAGACTAACAAACACGCCTTCCCTCTCTCAGTTCCTCCTCTCCTGCCTCCCCCCACCCCTCACCACAGAGGAAACTAAATGCGTCATCTGCAAATTTGGAGATATTACAAAGCTGGGCTGGAGGGTGAGCTGTGAGGAAGATGCAGAGATACTTCAATGTGATTTGGACAAGCTGAGAGAGTGGGCAGATGCAATTTAACGTGGATAAATTAGTAGTAAAACAGGAGGTAGATTATTATCTGGCTCTAAATAGAGAGAGAGAGAGATACGCAATGAGACCTGAGTGTCCTTGTACACCGGGTAGGCATGCAGATGTTGAAGAAGGCAAGTGGTATGTTGGCCTTCATAGTGAAAGCATTTGAGTGCAGGAGCAGGGACATTTTGCTGCAATTATATAGGGTCTTGGTGAGGCCGTACCTGGAGTATTGTGGTTATCTTATCTGAAAAAGAATGTTCTTCAATAGATCAAGTGCAGCAAAGTTTTACCATACTGATTCCTGGGATGGCAGGGCTGACATGAGAAGTTGAATTGGTTAGGACTATATTCACTGGAGTTCAGAAGAAATGAGGGGTTATCTCATAGAAGGTAGGTCATACTATACAAGTGTATAAGGGTAACAGAACAGAGTGCAGGATACAATGTTACAGGTGCTGAGAGGGTGCAGAGCGAAATCAGCATTAAAGAGGTCCGTTAAAAAGTCTGATAACCACAGGGAAGAAGCGTGGGGGAGTTCAAAACCAGAGGACATATCTTTAAGATGAGAGAAGAAAGATTAAAAAGGAAATAGGGACAGGTTTTTGACAGAGTGGTTCCGTGTGTGGAATGAACAGCCAGAGGAAGTGGTGGATGGGGGTAACGTTACAACATTTAAAAGACATTTAGATAAGTACATGAATAGGAAATGTTTGGAGGGATATGGGCCAAGCACAGGCAGGTGGGACTAGTTTAGTTTGGGATTATGGTTGGCGTGGATTGGCTGGATCAAGGGGTCTGTTTCCATGCTGTATGACTGTATGAACCTATAAAATTCTAACAGGACTGGACAGGGTAGGTGCAGGAAGAATCTTCCCAATGGTGGGGGGAGACTCCAGACCAGGGGTCACAGTGTAAGGATATGAGGTAAGTCATTTAGGACAGATTGAGAAATTTCAATCCCAGAGAGTGGTGAGCCTGTGGACACAAAGCAATTCAAGTCAAATCATTGTATGATTTCAAGAAGAAGTTGGATATAGCGCTTGAGACTAAAGGGTTCAAAGAATATTGGCGGGGGGGAAACAGGCCATTGAGTTGGATGATCAACAATATAAGTTACGAGGGTACCAGAATTTAGGATCTACAGCTATTAAGTAAAACTGAACAGCATGCTGGTTACACTTCTAGAAAAGAGAAAGCTGAGGGGCAGTGTGATAGAGTCTTTAAAATTATGAAGAGAATTGATAGGGTTAAAATAGATGTTTCCATTTTTTGGGAAAAATCAACTCTGGATCATAGCTATGAGATGGTCGGCAATCAATCCAATCGGAGGAATCTTTACCCAGGCAATAGTGAGAATGTGGAATTTGCTACTGTAAATGTATTGAAGGGTGTGCAACATAAACGTGGACAAAAGGATGAGATGAAGAGGATTGGGAAATGGTTGGTGTGGTATGTAAACACCTCTGTGGGACAGTTAAGCCTAATGGCTTGTTATCAGTGCATTAGACAGTAACGAGTCATTGCTTTGCTCTGTTTAACTTCTTTTAAAACCCACGGTTTCTTGTCTTTCCCCAGATCCTCCTCAATTATCTTCCCACCGAGCAGGCCCAGTGGAGCTCCTTCCTGAAGAAGCAGAGGTAAGAAACCATTTTCTGTTGGTGTCTCTGGGTGACTCCACCAGGACCAACTATTTGGTTTGATGATGGGGGCGCAGGGAGAGATTAAGTCTCAAGGCTGAACTTTTCATTCTGTCGTTTGAGGGTGATGAAGAGTGAGGGAGCCTTAAACCCTCTTCCGAAACCACATGGAACTCTGCACCCATTCTCATCATCCCCGACCCAAACACTATTAGACTTTCCACAATACACAACCCAAAGGCGCTGTCTCCACACAAGGATTTGTTTTTTTTTAAACATTGTGTTCGGGTGAGCTATGACACATTAAATAAAAACCGAAAGAACTGCTGATGCTGTGAATCAGGAACAAAAACAGAAGTTGCTGGAAAAGCTCAGCAGGTTTGGCAGCATCTGTGAAGGAAAAAAACAGTTAACGTTTCGAGTCCGGTGACCCTTGTTGTTGAGCTATGACACACCTCTGGAATCGGTGGGACTTGAACCCAGACCTTCTGGCTCAGTGATAGGGACGCTACCCAAACATCAGCCCCCAAACATTATTAGAGGTTTTCACTTTATTTCCAATGTCTATCAGTAACAGTATGCTAGTATACACAGTCCCCTGTAAGACTAACACTGTCTCACAATGAAAAGGATTAGTTTTTGAGGCGTCTGCTTGCAGTACTGATGTGCTATAAGAATTTAAAATATTGTTTCCTAATTATTTGTTATCTAGTTAAAAACTTAATTTGAGCATTTGTCTGCCAATTCTGAGATATTTGCAATGAACCTTTTGACTAATTGAGCAAGATTTATTAAACAGACTAGTTTGTGAGACGTAATTCCATGCTGAAGGTATGGTGGGTAGAACATAATATTAGAGTGCAAGCTCTGACATATATTGCAATTTTCTTTATTACCTTCTCTGCAGAATGAGGCAGGATGGGAGGCAGAGTGGCCACTGGGTGTTTATTTTGGTGTCAGGAGTCTGTCGGCAGTGTGTTCTGTCGGAGCTGCTAGAATCTGAACCTGCTTGGACTTAACCTGACCTCGAGTGGTTTATTCAATTGCAGGGAGATATATGCACAGTTCTTGAAGGAGATGATTATTCAGCCTGGGATCGCCAAAGCAAATCTGGGCTTTATCAGAGAGGATGTCACGCTAGAAGATCATGTGAGTTTCCTTCCTCCTTTCTGTCAAGCAATTTCAACAGTGATAAGCTTTAGATGTGTTGGCTCCAAGTACCGAAACGTCAGCCTCTCTGCTCCTATGATGCTGCTTGGCCTGCTGTGTTCATCCAGCCCTGCACCTTGTTGTCTCTTGTACTGAATCTGTTGTTAGTTTCAGATGGATTGCTAGGATTGTTTAAAATTCCTGTTGTGCATCCACCCCACATTTCATAAATTTTTCCTCCCCGTTCCTTCCTTTCCACACTCTGCTACTCACCCCGTGACTGGGACTATGTGTGTTGCTCAAAGTGTGATCCCATCAGCAGTGGTGATTTAATACATTGGATGATGTTCGTGTGATAAATCGGGCTTTTTAAACTGGCTTTCACTGTGGTTAAATCAAAAGCAGCATTCTGGAAATTGACAATAAAAAAGCTGGCTCAGGAATGGACTCAGCAGCATCTGTGGCAGGAGCCAGAATGCTAAGGTTCCACGTTATAGACGTTTTTACAACAAAGGAAAGAGGCCCTTCGGCCCATCATGTCCATGCCTGTCATCAAGCATCTATCTATTCTAATCCCATTCTCCAGCACTTGGCTCATAGCCTTGTATGCTTATTTAAATATTGTGATGATTCCTGCTGTAACACACTTTCAGATAGTGTGTTTCGGATACCCACCTCCATCCGGTTAAAAGCATTCTTTTTTAAACCCCTCTACGTCTCCTGTCCTTTACCTAATCCTATGTGCCCTGGTTATTGCTCTCTCTCCTAAAGAGAAAAGTTTCTCCCAACTGCCTTATCTGTGCTCCTCAAACTTGAAACACTTCAATCAGCATCACCCCCCAAGCACCTTCTCTGCTCTAAGGAAAATAAACCCAGCCAATCTAGCCATGCTGAATTGTTCCAGTCCAAGCCTCTGGAAAATCTGTGCAGCCTCTCAAGCACAAAATCTGCTCTGCACCCTAGCTCGCAAGACCTTTGCTTGGAGCTCAATAAAATCTGGAATTAACAGTTTAGTGGTATCATGAAACTATTGTGGATTGTTGTAAAAATCCATCTGGTTCACTAAGGGAAGGAAGCTTCTGTCCTTACCTGGTCTGGCCTACACGTGACTCCAGACCCACAGCAATGTGGTTGACTCTCAACTTCACATCAGCAATAAATGCTGCTCCAAGCCATTGTCGCCCACATTCCACAAACGTCTTTTTTAAAAAAAAGACTGAAAAATATCAGATATTTAATATACACAACCAGGGAAAAAGGATTTTTCAGGACACAAGGGGGAGGAAAATAAGGAAAATCTGCGATAGATGAAGGGCAAGTGATCCAATGTAAGAAAGGAAGCAGAAAGTAATAAATGTGAATAATATGTCGCTAAAAGATGTCTTTCATTGTGCAATAATCCTAATTTTTAAAAACTTGTCCACATCCAAACTCCACCCCAAGTCCTGTTCACCCGTCAGCACCATGCTCTCTGACCACCACTGGCATTCAGTCTAACAATAACTCAGTAACTGAGGTCATATCCTTATTTTTAAAGGTTTGCACAGCCTTGTCGCACTCTAACGTTTAGCAGTGTCCGAGTTCTCTTCGTTGAAACTATTAGTGGCTTGTGGCTGTTTGTGTTTTTATACATTTTTTTTTAAATTCTTTTCGACACATGCCGCTGGTAAAGCCATTATTTGTTGCCTGTCTGTAATTGGCCTTTAATTGAGTGAGTGGCTTGCTTGGCCATTTAAGAGGGCATGTGTATCAGTCCCATTGCTGTGTCTGGAAGGGTGTGTGAGGTTGCCAGATTTGATTCCCTAAAGGACATTAGTGAACCAGGTGACATTTTATGACAATCAATGATAGCAGTGGCGACAATAAAACTGAGATTGGCTTTCAATTCCAGATTTATTAATTAATCGTATTTAAATTTCACCCATTCCTGTGGTGGATTGAATCCAAGTCCCCATAGCATTAGCCTTTCCTACTTCTCCTTAAAAGTCAGAAGTCACACGACACCAGGTTATAGTCCCAACAGGTTTATTTGAAATCACAAACTTTCGGAGCAGCGCCTTCTGACCAAACCCTTTTAGTCACCTGTTCTAATACAATATTTCCTTAGGTGCCTGTCATGTTTGAAGTTGCTCAGGTGAAGCACTTTAAACATTATAAAATGCCCACGGTACCTGGCAAATGTATGTTGTTGTTGTTTTGGGTGGACAGGAGGAGTTCATTTAACTCTTCAAGTCTTAACTTTAGTCAGTGACATCATAGCTGATCTGTAACTTCATGTACCCATCAGTCTCCGTTTTAAAATTAATTGATCTGGCTAGATTGAGTGGTGGGAATTGCTTCTATGAGAATAGTGATTAATTTCTGGCAAATTTTCCCTTCATAGAATCCCTACAGTGTGGAACCAGGCCCTTTGGCCCAACAAGTCCACACTGACCCTTGGAGCATCCCACCCAGACCCATCCCCCTATAACCCCCACACCCCTGAACACTACAGGCAATTTAGCATGGCCAATCCACCTAGCCTGCACATCTTTGGACTGTGGGAGGAAACCGGAGCACCCGGAGGAAACCCACACAGACACAGGGAGAATGTGCAAACTCCGCACAGTCGCCTGAGGCCGGAATCGAACCTGGGACCCTGGCGCTGTGAGGCTGCAGTGCTAACCACTGAGCCACCATGCCACCTTGTACCTTTCTCACTGTGAAATTACTTTGCAATTTAATCTCTCCTTTGCCCTTAATAGCCCTTGAATCCAAACCCTGACAGTCGATGGAACACGTACTTCAAGGACAACGAGATTCTCCTGCAAGTGGACAAAGATGTTCGGTAAGCAGAAAGAAATGACAAAAGCAAATTATTATGTAGCACCTTTCGTGTACGTGTGACATCCTCCAAAGCACCTTCGCAGTCATTAAGTCACTTCAATGTTTTTGTTTATGTCAGTGTAACCTGGCAGTCCATTTGGATATAGCAAGCTCCCTCATTTAGCAATTGGTCTGGAATTTAGGATGAGGATGGGGTCTGTTCGGTCTCTCGAGGCTGTTCCGTCAGTTGTTTATATCCTGGCTGATCTGTGCCTCAACTTTGTATGATTCTTTGCTACTTAATCCTTCTGACTCTTACCAGTAAAGAATGTATTATGATTGCAGCTGATGTTACGGTGGCTCAGTGGTTAGCACTGCTGCCTCACAACACCGTGGATCCGGTCTCAATTCCAGCCTTAGGTGTCTGTGTGGATTTTGCACATTCTCCCTGTGTCTGTGTGGATTTCCTGCAGGTGCTCTGGCTTCCCCCAACAGTCCCAAGATATGCAGGTTAGATGGATTGTGTCCTGGCATGTGTGGATTATCCTTGGGAAATGCTGGATTAGGGTGGATCTGGGTGGGATGCTCTTCAGACGGGTGGTGTTGACTTGATGAGCCGAATGACCTGCTTCCACACTATAAGGATTCTATGATTATAAGAAGGTTGCTACTGAAAGTTCAGAACCTAGAATAAAGTTTGGCTTGATTATTCATATTTGGAATTTTTTTTGAATTGACATGTTGGCCTTTTACTGAAACTTAGGCAAGTATGGCAACAGATATAGTTTAGCAATAAAACAAGTGGATTATACAAACGAAGAAACAAAATAAACCCATCTATCTAAATATAACGTCATTTGAAAAATGTCAAAACACACGGCAAGATAATATCTCAGCTGCTCCCAGCACCTTTCAGTTGATCAAAATGAGAAATTTTCCTTCCCTGTCCCTGGCCTGATGTAATGTTTTCTTTTTGTTCCTATCCTATGAACTGCAAAACCTTTTCTTTGAATTTTATTGGAAATTTGAACACACAACTTAGATCTTAGACTTTCTCATCTTGAATAGCCATTGCAAGTTTCAAACGAAACACGCCTGGTCTGGAAGTTTTCACAAACTACACTCTTCATGGAGGTGACCTACCTTCATAATTGCTCTGAACAATACCTTTTACTCCAGTAGAGACTATACTTGCATCTGACCCCTGTCAGGTCTCCTTTGAACTGACCCAAAAGCTTTTGAACTAAATTTATTTTTTTTTTAAAAAGCCTTGCTAATCCTAGATGCTGTCAAAGTTAATGGCTTTTGGTTTACTCTTATGTTGTAAAACCCTGTGGTATCAGCAAACATCCATTAACACTCTAGGAGGCTTAGCACTCAGTTGTTATCCAATACATACGGTTTAAAAGTCATGGTTTGCAATGACTAACCTAATTAATATTTAAATCCCTTCACAGAAGACAACCAGCGCCCATATGCCACTAGATTGAAATCCAGAATTTTAAAGATTTTAATTTTGTGTGTATGTGCCTATTTAGATCTCTCACCATTCGTCGCAGTATCGACCTCCATCTTGTCTTCCGATATCCCTTGGATCCTCCAAATATTATAAATATTTTTTAATAGTTATTGGGATGTGGGCATTGACTTCTCCAACACAGGTTTACTCAACATTTGAAGTAAGGGCCTGGAAAAGAGACATTTGCTTGCAAGATTTGTCCTTGTTTTAGTTATTCATTGTCTAGATGTGGATGACATTATCAATGCTGGAATTTCCTGGTTTACCCAGCAAAGTGATGGATATGAATCTTGAGCCATTGCAGGCAGTGGTAATTTGCCAAAGGAGGGGTTGTAGTATCTTGAGTTACAGAATCGTACAAAGCAGAAAAAGGTAATTGGACTCAATACTTCAGTTGTGCAGTTCCATTCCTCTGTACTTTCTAAGTAGTCTGGAATTTTTTCCTGTCATGTCCACATATGTGCATTTCTTGCGTGTTCATAATTCATCACCTCTCACTACTTGCCCCGTTTTTCATTCATGGGATCTGGGCATCACCTGACTAGACCAGCATTTATTGCCCATTCCCAGTTGCCTAGAGGGAAGCTGTTTTGGGTCTGGAGTTGGATGTAGGTCAGACAGAGTAGGGATGGCAGATTTCCATCCCTGAATTTGTTAACCAGAAGTTTTTGACAGTGGTAACATGGTCACTGTTAGCCTAGGTTTTTATTGAATTCAGATCTCACCATTCACTGTGGTGGGATTCGAACCCATACCCCCAGAACATTAGCCTGTTTTCTCAATTATTAGTCCATTGACAGTACCATTACACCACTAGTTCCCATTCATGTTGCCAATACGAGACCCAGAGCTACCAGTACTTCACCTGATTGTTACCTCTCTAGTTTTGGATAAATAAAAGCATATTCTTCTCAATGCAAGGGGACAGTGTTTGGAAAATTTAATCTGCTTGCCATTTGATATTAAAAAAAGTTCAATCCAAGAGCTGCAATTCTTGAAATAGCTGGTTGTTGTTGAAATGACAGTGACAACGCCATATAACCCACTTATTCTGATAAATCTTGTGTTTTGCTTGTAGGGAAGGGAGGATGGTGAAAGTAAACAGTGGGGTAAAATTGAAAATTTCTATCACACCGAACTGCCCTCTTGTCTATGTGTGCCAATTTGTATACAGTTAGCTCTACTCTTGCCTGCAACCCTAACTTGTTTTCTTTCTCCTAGACGCCTATACCCAGACATGGCATTTTTTCAGCGTCCCACTGACTACCCGTGTCTTTTGATCATGGACCCCCAGAATGAGTTTGAAACGCTTCGTAGGCGGGTAGAGCAGACCACACTGAAGTCTCAGACTGTTGCACACAATCGGAGCGGCGTTACAAACGTAAGGTCCTCATTGTAGGGCAATCCTACTTTTAATAACTAAATAGCAGCAATTTGCCTGTCTGGTGATTAACTCCATTTACCTTGCCCAATTCTTGCTGAGTTTAACTTTGGGCATTTTCTGACCCTTGGGTTGCAGAGCAGGTTGTTGAACACAACCCATTAGCTCTTCGAGATAACAAGGTGTAGAGCTGGATGAACACAGCAGGCCAAGCATCATCAGAGGAGCAGGACAGGTGACGTTTCAGGCCTAGACCCTTCTTCAGAAATGGCTCTTCAATCTTACTAACCTACTGCTTGTTATATAAAGTGTCATTTTTCTCCAATGTTGTGTCTGTGATCTCTCCAAAAGTGAGATTTGTTGGTATACTGTTTAAAGCTAACTGGCTGCACTTATTACATATGCACGACAGCTGTGGCCACTCAGCCCGGCTGGCCTAGATATTTTCTTGTCAACTTGCTCTGAGATGTTATTCTACATCTTTAGAGCGGGTGGGGGGGCGATTGAGCCCGGCCCTCTGAGCTCCGAAGTAGGGACGTTACCACTGTGTCTCTAGCACCCCTAGCCTGGCTGGTCGATGCTGATAATTTCTTCACCAATTTTCTTCCACCTTGCATCCTCCTCCCCTATCAGCATGTCTTTTTGTTCATCTATGCTACTGACCTCACATACTCCATATGAAAGTGAGATCACTTTCTCACTGCTTTCTGGGAAAAGACGTTTCCCCTCATTCCCTTTGGATTAATTGGTGTCTATTTTATAATTATGACTGTTTAGTGGAAATGCCTTATCCACATCTAATTTGTCTTAACTTTTAAAATGTTTTGGTTATCCCTCCACCTTTTTTACTGTAGAGAAAATAGGCTTAGCCTGTTTGGTCCTTTTGTTAATTATGCCCTTTCAGCATATTTATATCATTGTTGTAAATCTTTTTGCATCTTCAGTGTTTTTCTAATCATTTTAGTCATATGGAGATCAGAACTTTCCAAAGTGCTTTCTAGTATGATCTATCTAAAGTTTTTACGAAATTTAACAAAACTTCTGAGCTTTTGTAATCCCTCTGGAAAGCAATCAAAGTGCTATATTTCTTTTTATTGCCTAATTTATTGGTGTTCCTACCTAATTTATTGTGTATCTGTATCCCCAGATCCCTCTGCTCATGTTATTGGCCTCTGGATTATTAGTCCAGTGACATTCCCATAACAGCACTGCCTTGATATAACATCATTCATATTAAAACAATGTGATCAGAACTATATTCTTACACTGAGCATTAAGTGGTTTAAAATTGCAATTCCAAATATTTGATGGGACCTACACTGCTGTTATCAAATTTTGTTGCAATTATTTGCAGGGGAGCACCCATCCTGCACACTCTTGCAATGGTTTTTATTCTGTTTTTCCCGCTGTTGCTGATTCCCTCCCCATCCTTTCTTTGAACAGGTTTCCTCCCCTCGCAAGACAACATCAGCTAATGAATACGAAGTGCTTCCCAACGGCTGTGAGGCTCACTGGGAGGTGGTCGAAAGAATTCTTTTCATCTACGCCAAACTGAATCCAGGAATTGCTTATGTTCAGGGCATGAATGAGATCGTGGGGCCAGTTTACTATACCTTTGCAACAGACCCTAACACTGACTGGAAGGGTGAGGTTTGGAGATTCCCTATCAAACAACAAAAACCTCTAGACTGCAAGGGGCCTCAAGCTCAGACAGCGATAAACAGTTCTCCTTTTCTTCTTGCCTGCCATCTCTCTTTTGCATTCAACCTGTTCCCACACCAGCCTTTCCTTCAATTCCTTCCTGTCTGGTGTCTTTTTGTAGCTTTCCCCTAGATGCATCTAAACTATTTGCATCTCTCCCTCTCTGTGGTGTCATGTTGCACCTTCTCGCCAGTCTCTTGGTAAAGAGATAGTAGGAACTGCAGATGCTGGAGAATCCGAGACAACAAGGTGCAGGGCTGGATGAACACAGCAGGCCAAGCAGCATCATAGGAGCAGAAAGGCTGATGTTTCCGGCCT
>NC_063359.1:39477689-39491323 GCF_021869965.1 Rhincodon typus | reverse complement strand
GAAACATCAGCCTTTCTGCTCCTATGATGCTGCTTGGCCTGCTGTGTTCATCCAGCCCTGCACCTTGTTGTCTTGGTAAAGAACTTTTTTTACTTCCAGAATTCCTAATAGTATATTTATAGCTCCTACTTCTAACTTCCCCACACCTCCCACAAGACCTGGGTTCGATTCCAGCCTCTGGCACCTGTCTGTGTGGAGTTTGCATGCTCCCCCTGTGTCTGCGTGGGTTTTCTTCCACAGTCCAAAGGTGTGTAGGTTAGGGTGAATTGGCCATGCTAAATTACCCGTAGTGTCCAGGGATATGCAGGCTAGGTGGGTTAGCCATGGGAAATGCAGTGTTACAGGGATAGGGTGGGATGCTCTTCAGAGGGTTGATGTGGACTCAATGGGCTAGATGGCCTACTTCCACACTGTAGCGATTCTATGATTCTACAAAGTTTATTGATGTACATTAAGACACTAGTATTGCAGACTGTTTGAGTCCAGACCCTGTGCTCATTGGGATTCTCACTCAGATACTGCTCATATGAGGGTGTCCCTGGATTGCCATCAGCAGCACCAATTCCTACACAAACTGGGGCCGCTAAGGCCAATATGTAGCACTTCACCTTAGCCCCAAATGAATGCTGCTGTCCAATGCAGTCTGTGTCTTTATTCCCACTCCAGGAAGGGATTACATAAATCGTTTTCCATTCCTTTAATAATTTGAACTGCTCTTGATATTATCCAGAACTTTGTGTTTCATTTAGAAATTTAAAGGGAAAAACTGCTTTGTTTTTAATATTTGTTTCTTTTTATGAATTATCCAGAACATGCAGAGGCAGACACATTTTTCTGCTTCACAAACCTGATGTCAGAAATCAGGGACAATTTCATAAAGAGCCTGGATGACTCTCAGTGCGGGATCAGTTATAAAATGGAGAAGGTTTATTCAACATTGAAGGAGAAAGATGTGGATCTTTACCTCAAACTGGTAAGAAATTGTGCATTAGAGACAGGAGTGAAATCTGGGGAGTGCTGCAAGTCCCATTCACCGATCACCCCTTAAGCTGGCTGACCCACGCAGGCTATTGATTGTCATGTCTTTATAATTCTATAAATTTAAAAAAAAACTCTCCATAGCTTTGGTCCTCCCTGTCTCCATAATCTCCTCCAGCCCCATAGCCCTCTGATCTTTCCTTCCAATTCTGGCCCCAACCTTAGTAGTGCTCTCATTGGTGACTATGCCTTCAGCTATTTTGGTCAGAGCTCTGTGATTTTTTTCCCTTAACATTCTCTGTCCATCTGCTCCCCTAAATGTATCCTTTTGGCCAAATGTCATAACGCTTTGTGTAGCTTGGCCAGATTTTGTTTGGTAATTCCTCTAAAGTAGCTTGGGAATTTTTTGTTTTGCTATGCTAATGGTGCTATATAAACACAAGTTGTTCCGCAAAGGGACCGAAAATGGGGAACCTCCAATTTGTTGAGGATTACCACAAACTGGATGCACGCTCAAGCTTAGAAAAGCAACTTGTGATGCAATGCCAGTGTCCCTACGTCTGAGCCAGAGGCCTGGGTTTCAGAGGTGTGTAATACCATCTCTGTACAGGTTGATTAGAAAGTATCTAGAAGAGAGAAGATGCCCTTACATTACAGTTAACCGTGCAGAGACTGGTTCGAACATGAAATTGGCTACTCGGAGAACTGAATGAACATTTGAGGGAGGGAGTGAATGATATGGGGCACCTGGCTTTCTTTGCTAAAACACTTCAATATGCACTTGACTGATTCAAAAATGTTTTTGAGGACATCCAGTGGGTTGTAAAAGTTGCTATGTAAGTTTTTCTTTAGGCTTCTACGGTCACAACTTCTGGGACAGAAATAGCTGCCCTGGAGCTCTGAGTATTTACAACTGCAATGTGCCTTTATGAGCACTTGTTTTTAAATGGTGCGCATGACCTAATCAACGTTATTTATGAGATCTGATCCCTGCTCCCACAAAAGGTAATTACAATTCCTGAATATTAAACAATTTGCAACTTTCCCTGGTCACCAGATTAAGTGCCCACCCCGCCCAAACACTGGAGACATTTAAGCGGAATATTATGTCCATCATTAGACCTGATTCTGTTAATCAGCTGTTTATTAACTAATCCAGACTGTGCTAAGAGTTACACCAGAAACCAATCTGAGATTATCACTGGAGTTCATAGTGCGATGCATTTGTGTCTATTAAAATCTATATGTTTTAGATCCTGTTTTATGTAAATGAAAGGAATTTATATATACATTACACCTTTTTTAATTGTAACAAAGGGGGTCATGACACTGCCAATCCATGTTGCAGTCCCATGGCAGCACCCTGACTATTCATAGTCTACTTGTCTGGGCTGGGAATTAAGACTGACAGGTAACTGTTCCTGCTGTATCTCCATGCCAGTGACCAGTCAGTACCCTCTTCTCATGTTGTGTACATTTTTGTCCCATTTTCCAAGTCTGCTTCTTGCATCCTCAACATGATTAGTATAAGATGTGAAGTTTCAACTTCTTTCTCCTTTTACCAATATTAAGTTGCAAAATAAATTTAAGGGTAAAGGCAACAGAAGGATATACCAATACTGTTGGGTTAAGTAAGATTGGAAGAAGCTTGTCTGGAACATAAACATCAGCCTGGACCAAATGGCCTGCTGCTGTAAAACCATGAAATGGGTATTGTTTATCAGGAATAATTCAGCTGGATGTTTTGTGCTGATGTGTGTCTGTACATTTTATGCTTCAGCAAGAACAGAACATCAAGCCACAGTTTTTTGCCTTCCGCTGGCTAACGTTATTATTGTCACAAGAGTTCCTCCTCCCAGATGTCATTCGAATATGGGACTCCCTCTTTTCAGACATCGGCAGGTTCGATTTCCTTATCCTGGTCTGCTGTGCCATGCTGATGTAAGTAGGAAAACCTGTAGTTTTCAGTTGTTGGTGAAAGATCAAGGGCAGCTTTTTTTTGTCTCCTCTGAGGGTGCAGTCCATCATTTTCTAACCAGAAAACCACCAGCTTTTGGGTGGAGTTGGTGGTGTTAGGTTTGTCTGTCGATCAAATTCATTAGTGATGTTTGTTTATTCTTCGGATGTGTGTAACTGGCAAGATCAGGATTTGTTGCCACTAATTGCTCCTGAACTGAGCGGCTTGTTAGGCCATTTCAGAGGGCAATTAAGAGTCAACTGCATTGCTGTAGCTCGGTAGTCATTTGTAGGCCAGACCAGGTAAGGGAACCATGGAGCCGTTGTTGTGAAAAACCCCTCTGGTTCACCAATATCCTTCAGAGAGAGAAATCTGCCATCCTCACCTGGTCTGGCCTGTGTGTGACTCCAGACCCACAGCAATGTGGTTGACTCTCAGCTGCCCTCTGAAATAGCCTCCGCAAGTCCCTCAGTTGTACCAATAAAGAAATGAAACTGGACAGAGCACCTGGCATCAACCTAGGCACTGGAAAAGATAATGGCAAAACGGTCCTGTTGACCCTGCAAAGACCTTAAAATATCTGGAGGGTAATGCTAGAATTGGATGAGCTGCCTTGCAGACTAGTCAAGCAATAGCCGGACATAGTCACACCCATGGAATCATACCTGAAAAACAGTGTCCTAGACACCACCACCATCATCCCTAGATATGTCCTGTCCCATCATCAGGATAGACCTAGCAGAGGTAGCAGCACAGTGGTATACAGTTGGGAGGGAGTCCATCAATTGGTGTGATGGGATTTGAATCCATGGCCCTGGGGCAATAATCGCAAGGTTGATATTGCAGTGACATTACCACTGTGCCACCTAGTCTTCGCCTGTTCCAGCAGAAGCTCCACATGTGACCCATTTGGCTAGGAAGTTGCTTTGGCATGAATCGACTGAGGGAATTGAATCCCAAAACGGGCAGGTCCGCTATGAGGTTAACGGCACCTCTTATTCTTGCAAAACCCCTTTAGCAACTGCTTTGCTCTGAGGAAGAACGAAGATCAAAACACGAAGCACAGAATGTAGCTTATCAGTCTGTGCTGACCTGGAGAGACAGAATTTTCTACTTAACCCCATTTCCCTTTTATTTCCATGCACCCCTGAATAATAACCCTTTGAGTTTATGTCCAATCCAATCTGTCTGTCATGGGTAACACATTTGCTGCTGAAATGGAGCATGTCTGTTCATGTCCTGTTCTCGTCCACATCCCATGAGTAAATTAAGAAATAAATTCAGGCTGATGTTCAGTGGTGTACTGAGAGTGCTGCACCATCAGAGATGCCATCTTTCAGAGATGTTAAACTAGGGCTTTGTCTCTGTCAGTTGGTAGCAAATAATCTAGTGACACTATTTCAAAGAGGAGCTGGGGGGTTCTGACTGGTGTTCAGGCCAGAATGTTATCTCCTTGCTTACTGTGAGATCTTGCGATGTGCATATTAATTGGCTGTGTTTCTTGCATTACAATGGAATTTGTCATTGTCTGTAAAACACTTTGGCGCATTCTGGGTGGTGAAAATTGTTAACAAAACACACACACTGTAATTTCTGGGGTCATTTAATTGAGATCATTAAGGGTCTTCCCTCCTTTAATTAGAGAATTAAGTATTTGACATTTGTCTCACACTTTTTTGTGAGAAGGATTCTCCTCTGGTGCTGGCAGTATGAGGCCACAATGTGTGCTTTTAAGAACATTTTGTGAATTATGGAGTTGAATTAAACATGATTTTTAGGTGCCAAAGTTTTGTTGTTTCATCTTTATCAGATTTGGCATGAAATGAAGTTACACAGGCTCAATGCAGTCAAGTGTTTTCTGCTCTCTTCAGATTCAGGTACCTTTGATCTGTTGCACTACAGACCTGGGGATTTCCAATAAAGGTTCCCCCACCCTCTATTCTCTTGTTATTTTAGCAAGCCCCTATTAGAACATAAGAACGTAAGAACTAGGAGCAGGAGTAGGCCATCTGGCCCCTCGAGCCTGCCCCACCATTTAATAAGATCATGGCTGATCTTTTTGAGACTCAGCTCCACTTACCCGCCCACTCACCATAACCCTTAATTCCTTTACTGTTCAAAAATTTATCTAGCCTTGCCTTAAAAACATTCAGCAAGGTAGCTTCAACCGCTTCACTGGGCAGGGAATTCCACAGATTCACAACTCTTTGGGTGAAGAAGTTCCTCCTGACCTCAGTCCTACATCTGCTTCCCTTTATTTTGAGGCGATGCCCTCTAGTCCTAGTTTCACCTGCTAGTGGAAACAACTTCCCTGCCTCCACCTTATCTATTCCCTTCATAATCTCATATGTTTCTATAAGATCTCCCCTCATTCTTCTGAATTCCAATGAGTATAATCCCAGTCTACTCAGTCTCTCCTCATAATCCAACCCTCTCAACTCTGGAATCAACCGAGTGAATCTCCTCTGCACCCCCTCCAGTGCTAGTATATCTCTTCTCAAGTAAGGAGACCAAAACTGCACACAGTACTCCAGGTGTGGCCTCACCAGGACCCTATACAGCTGCAGCATAGCCTCCCTGTTTTTAAACTCCATCCCTCTAGCAATGACAGACAAAATTCCATTTGTCTTTTTAATCATCTGCTGCACCTGCAATCCTACTTTTAGCGATTCATGCACAAGGACACCTAAGTGTCTCTGCACAGCAGCGTGCTGCAATTTTTCACCATTTAAAACATGGTCCATTTTGCTGTTATTCCTACCAAAATGGATGACCTCGCACTTATCAACATTGTACTCCATCTGCCAGACCTTTGCCCACACCTTAGACTATCTATATCCCTCTGCAGACTTTCAGTGTCTTCTGCACACTTTGCTCTACCACTCACCTTAGTGTCATCTGCAAATTTTGACATACCACACTTAGTCCCCAACTCCAAATCATCTATGTAAATTGTAAACAATTGCGGTCCCAACACTGATCCCTGAGGCACACCACTAGCCACTGACTGCTAACCAGAAAAACACCCACTTACCCCTACTCTTTGCTTTCTACTGGTCAACCAATCCTCTATCCATGCCAATACATTACCTGTAATACCGTGCAACTTTATCTTATATAGAAGCCTTTGGTGAGGCACCTTGTCAAATGCCTTCTGGAAATCCAGATACACCACATCCACAGGTTCCCCATTGTCCACCATGCAAGTAATGTCCTCAAAGAGTTCCACCAAATTAGTTAAACATGACCTACCCTTCATGAACCCATGCTGGGTGTTCCCAATGGGACAATTTATATCCAGATGTCTTGCTATTTCTTCCTTAATGATAGGTTCAAGCATTTTCCCCACTACCGAAGTTAAGCTAACTGGCCTATAGTTACCTGCTTTTTGTCTACTTCCTTTTTTAAACAGTGGCGTCACATTGGCTGTTTTTCAATCTGCGGGAACTGCCCCAGAGTCCAGTGAATTGGAAACTTCTTGCCTGTAAACAGCAATTGATCCAATTAACTGTCGGAATTTGTGGTATTGTACGACAGTTCATTTAATCAGATGTTGCTGCATCTCCTTGTTTATGTTTCAACATATGTAACCAATGATATCGAAAGCAATTTGCTTTCAGACTGTGTGCATTCAGATGAAAAACCTTGTAGAACTGGTACATTCTTGGAGTGACCGAGTTGTAGCAGAGCTATGCTTTTTTTTTAAATATTAAAAAAAGAGGTCAGGAAGTGTGAACAAAATTAGCCTTCATAATCCATGCTTAAGTTCAAACTTCCTATGTTCACTGTTTGCTTGGAGCTACTCAATTTATCGCATTTACTTTATTTTGAGAAAGTGAAGGCTAGAATTCAATCAATGGAACCAGCAGTGAATAAATTTGTTTCTTTAAATAATTTTGAACATATTTATGATAAATTTGACTGTGAATAAGAATGATGGGAAGAGCATGTTGGAGCGAGATTTTCATTATTTGATTTATCATGCCTTGACAACACCTCCCTGTTTTTCTTGTAGTTTGAGTCGAGATCAGCTGCTTGCTGGGGACTTCACTACAAATATGAGGCTGCTACAGGTGAGTCTATTTGCTGCTATTATAACTATATAACCACATTGTACAATTGCATTTGAGGTTCTGTAGACTTGCAGTATCCTGTTACCTTAGTTGTTGTATCTTCACACTGCATTCTAAGACAGCAATGTGAGCAATCTGCAGGCCGGTTAAAAGTCGTCTGAGCCATGATCTGAATGCTCCGTCCATGGCTGTAACCATTTCTTTACATTAACTGATTTGAGGGGCATGTCTTCAGACTTAATGGGTAGAAGGTTTTATGGGCTCCTTTGGCCTCTATGATGCAACAGGTGTTCACCTACACGCTCTAAACAAGCATCCTACTCGATGTCAACTCAAAGCAGCTGTTTTTGCAGATGTGTGATCTTTTTAAAAAAAAGTTCATGGGACTTTGCAATCTCTTAAACCAGCGTATTGCCTATCTCACCTGTTGAGAAGATGTTGGCAAGTTACCTTCTCGAACCTCATGGTCTGCTGCAGTATGGGTACCTGCAATGCTGCTGTTGAGTTCCAGGATTTTGACCTAGCAACAGTGAAGAAATGGCGATTATAGTTCCAAGTGAGGATGGTGTGTGATTTGGAGGAGGGACTTACTGCTGCCCTTTGTCTTTCTTGATGGTCATGGTCGTGGTTTTGGGAAGTGCTGCCAAAGGAAGCTGGGGAGTAGCTGCTGTGGATCTTGTAAATGGTGTACACTGCTTCAGTGGTGAAGGGGGTGAATGTTAAAGGTGGGGAATGTGGTGCCAATCACGTGGGCTGTTTTTTCCCTGGATGGTGTTGAGTTTCTCGAGTGATGTTAGAGCTGCACTCCTCTTGGCTGGTGGGTAGTATTCCATCACACTCCTGAATTGTAGCTGGAGATGGACAGACTTTGGGAAGACGGGGTGAGTTGCATGCTGCTGAAATCCTGGCCTCTGATCTGTTCTTGTCGCCATTTATACGTGATGTATTTGTATAGACTGGTTCAGGTCAGTTTCCACTCAGTGGCACTGTCTGGGGCCAGATTCTCAGGTGAGAATGCTATCTCCGAGCTAAAAGATTACTTCACTACTTTAGCACAAACACTGGCCACTCTTAAAAAGAATTTGATGTGCTGCTGAAGCAGGCATTATTAAACTTGAAAGCAGAGTTTCTGGTCCTCTGCAAAGGTTCAGATTAGCCTGCGGAGGGAGTTTCTACACGTGAAGAAACCTGCTCCTTCTCTGCTGGAGACTGTTAGGGATATCCTCACCAGGCTTTATATGCTGTTCCCCAGGCTCTGGGAACAGTGTGAACTGTGGCAGTCCTCTGATGCAGAGTGTTTTCACTGCATTGGAGGCAGATTCAATGATAACTTTCAGATGGTAACTACCTAGAGAAAAAGCAGAGGACTGTTCCAATTAGCTCTACCAGGAGATGGTACCTCACCTCAGCTCTGTTGATGAGGCATTTGCTTCTAGTTACCTCATTGACCATTGCCAGACTGCCCCTTGTTGTAGCTAGTACAGCAGGACTTCCCTCAAGAGATCAAAACACTATATGGGGGAAGCCCCAGGGCAGTACCACTTTTCGCAGATCACACCAGTTTCTTTTGTAGGGTGGTTCTGCTAGCACCTCCTCCCCCCAAAATCTTGGCAACAATAAATCAAATCAAGCGCATGTACTGATATACAGTGAAAAATATTGACAAATCATGCCTTACATAAGTACACCAGGGTAACAGAACAGAATGCAGAATATAGTGTTACAGCTACAGAGAAGGTGCAGAGAAAGATCAACTCTACTTTGAGAGGTTTGTTCGTAAGTCTGCTAAGTGGGGAAGAAGCCATTCTTGAATCTGTTGGTCAGTGTTTTCAAGCTGTTGTATCTTCTGCCAGGTGGAATAGAGTATAACCAGGGTGGGAGGGGTCTTTGATTATGTCAGTTACTTTCCTGAGGCAGCGGGAGGTGTAGACCCAGTCAATAGATGGAAGGCTGTTTTTCATTATGGATTGGGCTGTGTTCACAACTCTGTAATTTCTTGTGGCCTTGGGCAGGGCATTTGCCATACCAAGCTGTTACATCGGGATAGAATGCTTTCTATGGTGCATCTCTAAAAATTGATGAGTCATTGTGGGCATGCCAAATTTCCTTAGCCTTCTGAGAAAATAGAGGCATTCGTGTGTTTTCTTGACCGTAGCGTTGCCATGGATGGACCAGGGCAGATTGGTGAACCAGTGACAAATTGATTACTCCTCGGAACTTACCTGCCCAACCCCACTGAAACAAACAAGGTCACGGGTGAGTAGCAGTGAGAATTGAGTCCACAGATTTTTTTTTTTTAAGATGTGGTATCCTTCTCTCCAACTCTAATAACTACCTAGAGATTTGAAATCTGTCAAATCAAGGAGTCTGTTCTTGACTGGAACATTTTCTGGTTGTACAGCTGTTGTACAGAAACATTTTCTTCCTACCTATAATTTAACACCATCTACACTACACTGAGGTGCAGAGGCTATATGTCCTATAGATTGGCAGGTTGTAACAAACAGCATGTTCCTTTTAGCTGCTCAGAACAGGCTCAATAAGGACTGTACCCAATCAGCTGGCAAGTGCAAATTCAAGATAGTGTCCAACATTAGATGTACTTCTGAGATTGAATAACATTAAGTAATCCCAAGTAAGAATTACACTGACAACCAGTGTAAGATTGTTAGGTTCGCAGTGTGGTGCATTTGTGTGTATTGGAAGCAGTATATGAATGTGTATATGAAAATATGAGGCCCTGCACTTCGTGGACAGAACATGTGCACACAGTGCACCTCTCCCTTTACAATGAAATTTCTTGCAGATGTCCTGATGAGTGTAAGACAATAAAGCTTTAACAAAATGTCATCTTTTTTCTGCAATATTATAACTTCCATTAACCACCAACTGTCTCTAGGGAGAACAATCCCAAACAAAAATGGATTTCTGGAGAAAGTCAGCAGGTCTGGCAGCATCTTTGGAGAGAGAAACAGTTAACATTTCAAGTCCAGTGACCCTTCTTCACTTCTGCATTCTCTTCACAAATGTTGCTCGACCTGCTGACTTTTTCCAGAAATTTCTGCTTTTTGTCTCAGATTTCCAGCATTCGCAGTTCTTTGTTTTATTTCTGAGAACAATTCCATGTTTTCTGGTCTCGCCACATTACCAGATTCCCTTGTCCTCAGTAACATTTTAGCCTGCACTCTCTTGAAGGCCTCAACCTTGTTCCTAAAATGTTAAGAACTGGAGACAACTTCAGCTGATGCCTGAAGTAGTGATTTGTAAAGGTTGAGCAGAAGTTGCTTGATTTTGCACTCAGGATGCTTGGCTTTAGAAACAGACAGTGTGTTTCATTTTAGGATGACTTTATTAACTTGGTTTGTCGCTTTAGAAAATTTTTTTGTGATCCTAGAGTTTGAAAGGAAACCAGTTGATTTTTTTTTTTGCAAGGTGGGAGAGATGGTGCAGTCTGCAGTGAAAGAGTCATTGGAGTTGCTAAATGAGAAAGATCAAAGTTTATCTTTTATTGCATTCTGTCCTCCTGTTAGCTTGATGAATTGCTAACGGAGTTGCTGACTAATCACATCAATCTTCTTCAAACATTTCCTTTGAAAACTTAATTTAATTCAGATTCTCAGAATGTCATTGTGTGACTTGGATGTATCTTCTGGATTATTAATTACTGAATTACTGATTCAAAAATGCACTAATACATCCCAAAGGTTTAATGCACGGATGCACAGAATGGTCTTTTATTGCTCTGATGTGTAAAATGACAATTAATTTCAATGTGAGTGGCTGTGCTGATGAATTGTGCAAACCAGGGAGTTCTAGGATGCATTTTCTGGTCTGCGGTGATTTAGCTGTTAATCAGGATGTGGCAGAGGCTTCTGTGTTCCTGGGGGGAAAACTATTAGACAGCATTCTGCACTCTGGCTGCCTGAGCTCCATGGTCCTTCTCCCACCCTGTGGCACAGTTGAACCAATTACGGATGAACTGTGACAATGGCTGATGCCCTATCTCTGTGTCACATACATAGAACATAGAACAGTACAGCACAGTACAGGCCCTTTGGCCCACGATGTTGTGCCGACCTATTATCCTACTAAGATCAATCTACCCTGCATACTCTACATTTTACTATCCTCCATGTGCCTACCCAAGAGTCGCTTAAAAGTCTCTAAAGTATCTGACTCCACTACCACTGCCGGCAGCGCATTCCACACGCCCACCACTCTCTGTGTGAAGAACCTACCTCTGACATCTCCCCTATACCTTCCTCCAATAACTTTAAAATTATGCCCCCTCGTAATAGTCATTTCCGCCCTGGGAAAAATTTTCTGACTATCCACTCTATCTATGCCTCTCATCATCTTGTACACCTCTATCAAGCCACCTCTCATCCTCCTTCGCTCCAATGAAAAAAGCCCTAGCTCCCTCAACTTTTCCTCATAAGACCTGCCCTCCAGCCCAGACAGCATCCTGGTAAATCGCCTCTGCACCCTCTTTAAAGCTTCCACATCTGTCCTGTAATGAGGTGACCAGAACTGAACACGATATTCCAAGTGTGGTCTAACCATAGGTTTATAGACCTGCAGCATAACCTCACGGCTCTTAAACTCAATTCCCCTGCCAATGAAAGCCAACACACCATAGGCCTTCTTTACAAGCCTATCAACTTGGGTCACAACTTTGAGGGATCCTTGGACGTGGACCCCAAGATCCCTCTGTTCCTCCACACTGCTGAGAATCCTGCCACTAACCCTGTATTCGGCATTCAAATTCGACCTTCCAAAATGAATCATTTCTCGCTTTTCCGGGTTGAATTCCATCTGCCACTTCTTTGCCCAGCTCTGCATCCTGTCAATGTCCCTTTGTAACCTGCAACAGCCCTCCACGCTGTCCACAACTCCACCAACCTTCGTGTCATCAATCTTACTAACCCACCCTTCCACTTCCTCATCCAAGTCATTTATAAAGATTACAAACAGCAGAGGTCCCAGAACAGATCCCTGCTGAACACCACTGGTCACTGAGCTCCAGGCTGAATATTTTCCATCTGCTACCACCCTCTGTCTTCTATTGTAAAGCCAGTTTTGTATCCAGGCAGCCGAATTTCTCTGAACCCCATGCCTCCTTACTTTCTGAATGAGCCTTATCGAATGCCTTGCTAAAATCCATATACACCACATCCACTGCTCTACCTTCATTGATGTGTTTTGTCACATCCTCAAAGAATTCAGTAAGACTTGTGAGGCATGAACTGCCCCTCTCAAAGCCATGCTGACTATTTCTTTGCTTCCTATTTACTTGTGTTCATTTTAGCCGTTCCAAATGTGTGTGAGTAAAGTAATATTCTACAATAACACAACTGCAGCTCGTGTTTTTTTTAAATCCACAAACCTCTAGATATGTAGAATCTAGAGCTGCCAGTCATATGTTTGCGTGCCGTACCGAAGCAGTCGATTTTGTTTTTGTTTACTAGTGGAAAATTGCAAATGATTTTGTCTTGAGTGACCTTGATGTTGATGTAGATGCAAAAAGGTTTGGGATTGCTGCCACTAGATGTGAGTGGTCCCTCGCTCTCACTCTCGCTCTGAGAGCTTTAGGGTTAGTTGTGTAGCACTGTTGGCAAAGGAATTGCCAATGTTCAGCAATAACCAGTATCAAAGTTGGGGCTCTGATGAGCAGCAAAGCTATGGATTTGTGCTTTAATCATAGGTAAGATGGCCAGCCCATTATGTTTGCTGGACGCTAATGGAGAAACCCAGCATGTCTAGCAGCATCTGTGGAGAGAGAGAGTTAACATTTTCAGGTCTGATGTGACTCTTCAGAGTTGACACAGATGCTGCCAGACCTCCTCAGTTTCTCCAGCACTCTGCTTGTTTCAAATTTCCAGCATCCGCTGTATTTTGCTGTTGTTCAACCTTTTGGATGGGTGATTGACAAGGGCGCAGTTGCCCATAAATGAGAGGTAACCGATAACCAGAAGGCAAGTTATCCCAAGTTCTACCTTGATCACTGACTGGTTGCAGGACAAACTTAAGAATGTGGAAACAGGTGTAGGCCATTCAGCCCATTGAACCTATCTAACCATTCTAGGTTGTTGTGATGATCTCCACAATGCCACTTTCCCGCAACAGCACCATTTCCCTTGATGTCAATAGTCTCTAGAAACCTGCCAATTTCTGTCTTGACCCTGCTGAATGATCGAGGTTCCACAGCCCTCTGGGGTAGACAATTCCAAACATTCACCACTTAGTAAAGAACTTCCTCTGCACCTCAATCTTAAATTGCCTACTTGGTGGAGGAAGAGGCTTCAAGTTAGGCTAGTGAGAAGTTTTTTTTTCCCCCTGTTTCAATGTTGACATTAAGGTAAGTCCAACATTTCTCTGTGGCCCATCCCTAATTGCCCTGGAGAATGTGGTGGTGCGCAACATTTCATCTTAGCTGCACATATATACAGTTGCTCCAGGGTTCCCCATGTGGTGGATTTCTGAAAGTCATTGCTGTGCATAGATCTGAGGCCTGTGCAGCTGGAAAGAAAATTCAATAGAGAGCAGACATCCGCTTGAGCTGCTGTAGTCTGTAGCATAGATACCTACGTGCTGTTATATGGAGGGAGTTCCAGGATTTTGACCCA
>NC_063359.1:39427189-39477189 GCF_021869965.1 Rhincodon typus | reverse complement strand
TTCCCAGACTTTGCCAAACCCAAATATGCACAGATAGAAAAGGAAGGTTTGCTGGTCATCTTTGGTGTGAGAAGGTTCCACCAGTACATTTATGGATGGGAATTTGTCGTAGTAACAGATCACAAACCCCTGCTAGTTTAGGGGACTGACTATGAGCTGGCTGGTCACAGCCAGTGTACTGTGCACAAGTAAATGAAGGGTGACTTGGTGATGGGATACTGGCCTCTGTGCAATTATTTCAGCAACCCTCAGAGAAGGATGCCTTAGAAGCATAAGCTATTGCTTTTTTTCTCCCCAAAGAGATTTGTCCTTGAACATAGGAAACAAGGGAGGGCTTTGGAGGAAGTGGTGTTGGGAGGGGCGTTGAGTGAGGCTGGATGGATGGCTCTGTCAAATGAACCAGCAGAAGAAGGACTGGTCGAACAGCCTCCCTGTGCCTTTTCATCCATCCTCCCCCAGTCCCATGAAGTGAATTGGAATCCTCCAGCCAGCAGGGGGGTGAAAATAGTCTGAAGAATCTTTACATACAGCGAGATCCATCTTTCCCCTCCCGTGTGCAGTTTATTTAAATATCAGCCGTGGGAGGGCTACAGTTAAATGGGGAGGAACAAGACAGATACATTTTTGATACAAAGTTCTGTGCAATAACGTTGGGGAAGCTTCAGACAAAACTCTCAGTAGCCGAATGGTTTTACGCAATTATTTTTAAAACACTGTTTGGGGGGCTAGGGGAACAAAAGAAAATTGTAAAGGAGAAGTTTTATTTTAAGACGTTAAGAGAAGCGGCCTGGAGAATGTGGCGGATGTTGAGGACTCTGCTCTTGGTGTGGCTGCCTGCCGTGAGCGGCCACAATGCCAGCCAGGAGGAGGCAAGTTCCCGAGATGAGCTCTTGCTGTGCAGATCGTGCGGCTTCGAGGTGGCCGCCAGTCGGGACCTCAAGTTCGTGGCCAGCGCCCTGGCTTTAGCCCAGCGTAACGACACGGTGATTGGCGAGCGCAGGGTCCCGGTGCAACTTTTCCAGAACCCCCAGGGGCTTCGCTTCCAGGTACTCACTTTCAAGAAAGCCGCTGTCCACAGGCACTGGCCGGCGGAGGAGCAGTTCTCCTGGTTCCCTGGACACTCTTGGACAGTGGCAACGTGTCCCAGGTGCCACAACCACTTAGGTTTGTTTATGTTCGTTTCATTACCGACATTTTACCACTTCTTGGTGATCCTTTCGAACCTCCAAGTAATCGATCAGTTGTGAGCATCGTTTGGATAAAACTAGGTTCTAATCTATTTTCATTTGCAAGGTTAAAGAGTGTGAGGAAGAAGTAGGGGAGTGAGAGGGGAAGAATTGCTTTTTAGAGGTCTAGTGCTGACACGAAGGGCTGAATTGCCTCCACAACGTGCTTTGCCTATACGGTAATTATTTTTAATTTATGAGGTGTGTATGTATCTGGCGAGACTGGCTTAATTGTCCCTGACAGCCTCATCTACCATGTACATACCTCCACAGCTAAGCAGAGAGTTTGAGAATTTTGCTTCAGTAATGGTTAACGAAGGATAATATAGTTCCGAATCTTTGAAGGGAACTTGCAGGGGGTGTGGTGTTCCTATGTGTCCACTGCCATTCCTTCCATGTTGTGAGGGTCAGGAGTTTGGGAGGTGCTGGCAAAGGAGCTGCAGTTGCTGCAGTGCATCTTGCAAATGGTGTACATTGTCACTGTACGTCAGTGGTGGAGGGAGTGAATGGGACTCTTTGTTGGGTTTGTACAAGTGGAGGGTACAAGTTTGGGGGAATCAGGGACAGCACAAAAGAAAAAGTTGTGAAGGTTAATGGGAAGCCAGAGGATTAACCTTTAAAAGCCAGCAGAGGAAACTAGAAAAGCAATAGTAGGAGATGAAATGAGGTTAAACTAGCTAGTAATATAAAAGAAGATTGCAAGTTTTTTTAGATCTGTAAAAGGTAAGAAAAAGTCATAGAATCATACAGCACAGAAACAGACCCTTTGGTCCAACTCATCCATGCCGACCAGGTTTTCCCAAACTAAATTAGTCCCACTTGCTTGCATTTGGCCTCTATCCCTCTAAACCTTTCCTTTTCGTCTACCTGTCCAAATGTCTTTTAAATGTTGTAACTGTACCTGCATCTATCACTTCTTCTGGCAGTTCATTCCACATATGAACCACCCTGTGTGTGAAAAAAGTTGCCCCTCGGGTCCCTTTCTCCTCTCACCTCTCACCTTAAAATTGTGCCCACTAGTTTTGAACTAGGGAAAAAAACCTTTGCTATTCACTTTAACTGTGCCCCTCATTTTATATGCCTCACTATAGTCAACCCTCAAACTCCTATGCTCCAAAGAAAGAAGTCCCAGCCTATCCAGCCTCTCTCTATAACTGAAATCCTCTAGACCCCATAACATCCTTGTAAATCTTTTCTGCACTCTTTCATTTCAATAATATACTTCCTATAGCAGGTGACCAGTACACAGTACTCCCAAAGTGGCCTCACCAACATTCTGTACAACTGCAACACGACATCCCAGCTAATATACTCAATGCTCTAACCAATGAAGGGAAGCATGCCACATTCCTTCCTTGCTACCCTGTCTACCTGTAATGCCACTTTCAAGAAAGTATATACCTGAACCTGTAGGTCTCTCTGTTCAACAACACTTCCCAGGTCTGCAAGTCCTGTCCATGTTTGTCTTACCAAAATGTGCTACCTCACATTTATCTAAACTCAATCTGCCTCTTCTTGGCCTGTTGGCCCAGTTGATCAAGATCCTGTCGTACTCTTAGATAACCTTCCTCACTGTCGACTATACCACCAATTTTGGTGTCATCTGCAAAATTACTAACCATGCTTCCATTATTCTCAAGAACATTTATAAAGATGCAAGAGTGGGCATTGCATTATTGGAAATTGAGGCTGAAGAGGTAGTAATGGGGAACTAAGAAATGATGGAGGAACTGAATAGATAGTTTGCATCACTTTTCACACTGGAAGATGTCAGCAGCATACCGGAACTTTGAGTGTCAGGTGAGTGTAGTGGCCATCACTAAGGAGATGGTGATGGGGATGCTGGAAGTTTTGAAAGTGGATAAATCACCCAGACCAGATGGAGTAACTCCAGAATTCTGAAGGAGATAGCTAAATAAAATAAGAGCCCATGGTGTCAGAGACAAGGTTAGGATAGAGGATTGACTGGTAGAAGGCAGTGAGTGGGGATAAAGGGGTCTTTTTCAGGATGGCAGCCTGTGATTAGCAGAGTTCTGCAGGGATCAGTGTTGGGACCACAGCTATTCACGTTATACGTTAACGATCTGGACGAAGGAACTGAGGGTAAGCTAAGTTTACAGATGACAAAGTTAGGTACAGGGACAGGTAACGTTGAAGAAGCAGGGTGGCTGCAGAAGTACTTGGACAGGCTAGGAGAGTGGGCAAAGAAGTGGCAGATGGAATACAATGTTGGAAAGTGAAGTTCTACACTTTGGTAGAAAAAGAGGTGTAGACTATTTTCTAAATAGGGAGAGGCTTTGGAAAATTGAAGCACTAAGGAACTTAGGAGCCCTAATTTGGGATACCTTTCAGGTTAACCTACAGGTTCAGTCGGCAGTTAGGAAGGTAAGTGTAATGTTAGCACTCATTTCAAGAGGCCTAGAGATGTACTGCTGAGGCTGTATAAGGCTCTGGTCAGACCATATTTGGAATACTGTGTGCAGCTTTGGACTGGTATCTAAGGAAGGATGTGCTGGCATTAGAAGGGTTCCAGAGGAGGTTCACAAAAAAAAATGTGATTTAAGAGCTTATCATGAGGAATAGTTGACAACTCTGGGACTGTACTCGATGGAGTTTAAAAGGATGAGGGGGGGATCTGATCGAAACTTACAGAATATGAGACCTGGATAGGGTGGACGTGGAGAAGATGTTTCCTCTAGAAGGAGAGTCGAAGACCTGGGGGTACAGCTTCAGAGTGAAGGGATGACTCTTTAGAACTGAGATGAGGAGGAATTTGTTCAGAGGGTTGTCAATCTGTGAAAATCATTGCTGCAGAAAGCTGTGGAGGCCAAGTCATTGAGTGTATTTAAAGCAGATAGATGGATTCTTGATTAGTAAGAGGATCAAGGGTTATAGGGAGAAGGCAGGAGGATGGTGTTGAGAAAAATATCAGCTATGATAAAAAAGTGGCGTAGTCTCAATGGGCTGAATGGTCTAATTTTGCTCCTATATTTTATGATATTACAACAAATTTCTTATTTGTGCTTTTCAGGTGATGAAAAAGTTGGGTGAGTCACTTGGTACAGAATTCCCCGTTTGTAACTGAAGTATTTGTGGCTGGTCCAACTAAGCTTCTGGTTATTTAAAAGATGATTAGAAGTTCTAAAAGGGTTGCTGGAGAAATAACTCTGGTGGGTGGGGAACAGCCAAGAATGAGAAGGCACACCTTTTAAAATTAGCGTAATCTTTTGAAATCTAGAGTGCTATCCTATACCAATGTTGTTTTTGAAAATTTCAAAGCTGCAATTTAAGGTTTTTGATTTTAAAAAAAAAAAAAAATTGATTTATTGTAGTCACCTGTATCTATGTATAGTGAAAAGCTTTTATATGAGCAGTACAGGCAGGTCATAGGGTGCTTAGATAGAGTGAGCTATACAGATTACACTGCACAGGAGGTGCGTGAAGCAAGATCAACATTAACAAGATAAACATTATTTGAAGTTAGAGTGTCCATTCATCTGTCTAATAATGGCAAAGAAGAAGCTGTTCTTGAACACATGCACTAGCAGGTTCAAGCTTCTGTATCTTCTGCCTGGCAGAAAAGGTTGTAGCAGAGGTTTACCGAAGTGGGAGGGGTCTTTGATGTTGGCAGACTTTCTGCGCAACAAAAGGTGTAAATGAAGTCCATGGACGGAAGGTTGGCTTCCTGAGGGTCTGGGCTGTACGCCTAACCTTCTGTAGTTCCTAACAGTCCTGGGCAGAGCAGTTGCTGTACCAGGCTATTGTGCACCTGGATAGTATGCTTTCTAGGGTGCATCTGTAAAAGTTGGTGAGGGTCCTTATGGACATGCCAAATTTCCTAAGTTGCCCGAGCAAGAAGAAGCGTTCTTCTGCTGTCTCGACCATCGCGTCTATGTGGAAAGTCCAGAACAGATTGTTGGTTAACAGGAAATCAGGGAGTTGAGCTGTATCTCAGCCTTGATCTTTTAGAATATACTACAGAGTTCCTACATCAAGTTCCCATCACAAGCTGTTTCCTGATTCTATCCCTTTCCAGACCAGTATCCTGTGAGACAACCTCTTTGCTTCATTTGACTCTGAGCTGAGTTCTGATCCTGTATCCTTTCCGTTGGCAAGACTGTACTTCTACCTCAAATGTCTACTTCTGTCTGCCAAATTCATACCTTTCTTCTAGATTTTTATTATTCCAATACTTTGCTGGCAGACCTCAAACTTTGATGATCTGAACTTGAGCTCATCCAAAATTCTATTGCCTACACCTGACACTACACCACATCACACTTGTCCACAATGTTCTCCTATATACCTTATTGGACTTATAGCCTTGGTTTTCAGTCTATCAGTGTCTCCTTTCTTAAAATTTGCATTCTCCTGTTCAAATAACCTCTTCAGCCTGTTTCTTTAACCTGCTTCAACTTTCAGATCTACGTATTCACTCCCACTTCTGGCAGCTGCAACTTCAGTGCTTGTCCAGTACTTCCTGGGAGCGGAGAAACTATGCTATGTTCTTCACAGCCTTCGACACATTATCAGTGACGATGAGCACCTCCCTAAGACCTTCTGTATGCCTCCACTTCTCACCTTCAAACAACCACCAAACCTTAAACAGGCCATTGTTCACAGCAAACTACCCAGTCTTCAAGACAACATCAACCACAACACTATACAACCCTGTCATGGCAACCTCTGCAAGACACATCAGATCTTCAACATGGACAGTACCATCACATGTGGGAACAACACCCACCATGTGCACGGCTGATACTCATGTGACTCAGCCAACATTGTCTATCTCAAGGCATTGTATACTAGTGAAACCATGCAGACGCTATGAATATGGCAGATGAATGACATTGCGCAATAATCACCAGACAGGGATGTCTCCCCCCACCCCGGGGGAACACTTCAGTGGTCAAGGACATACAGCCTTGGATCTCGGGTAAATGTCCTCGAAGGTGGACTTGGGGATACACAACAACGCCAAGTTGCCAATCAGAGGCTGTTAGCCAAGTTCGGTTCCCATGAGAATTGCCTCAACCGGGATCTTGGGTTCATGTCGCACTACAGGTGACCCCACCACACTACACAGTACTTACTCTCTCTTGCCCTCACGCATGCGCACACACGTTTGTTCTCTCTCTCACATACGCGCACTTTCATATGCACGTGCCCTCGCCCTGCCCCCATATGCACTCTTCCCCCGTGTGCACGTGCCCTCTCCCGCCGCCCCCCCCATGCAAGCACACATGTAAATCTATGGGGTGAATTTGTATTTGCAGAAAGATTCTATTTTGTTCAAAAAGCACACAATTTATAGACAGTCAGTCAGTCAATGTGGTATTTTATAAATTCCTAATTTAGAAATAAAAGCAGCCTGACTCCAAACCAAACATAGATTCTAAACAAAGCCTCACACCTAACAAGCATTGTCTGACCTAAAATGTCACCTCCTCTTTACATTGATAAAACATTTAGTTCTCTCAGGGCAGTGACTTGAAAAGAATTTGGGCATTAACATATATATCTTTAGGTTTGTTTAATACATTTGCATCAGTGGTGTGACCCATGGATCTTTTACTTATAAATTCCGTGTCTGATACCACCTCACTAACACCTGGAGGAGGAGCAAGGCTTTGAAAGCTTGTGTTTTCAAATAAACCTGTTGGACTATAACCTGGTGTCATGCGATTTCTGACTCAGTGGTCTAGGCCTAAGCTCTGGAAACTTGTTTCCTAAACACTTTCACTCCTTTTTAATACTGCTCAAAACTATTTGATTGGGCTGTTGGCAACCTTTAATATTTCCTCCTTTAGCTCAGTTTTATTGATTACACTCCTGTAATGCATCTTGGCACAAATGTTTCATAATAGGTTACACGTGATGTTACAAGCTTAGTTGTCTAGTGTTAAGTTTGTGAATTTTTTTTTTCCAACAGGTTGGTCATTTCAGCCTAGCATCTGGCCTCAGCATATTACGGATGAAGAGTTTGAGGAATCAGAAGAGACATTTGTTGCACTGATTGTAGACAGACTCCTCCAGGAGAATTTTGCTGCAACACTTCTCATGGTACCCAAGTCCTACCGGAGTTGAAATCAAACTTTTTTCCTTTTTTTTAGTAGAGAAATAAACATATTTATAACTGATACCTATATTTTATGCCTTGATGAAATTTACTCAATTTATATGCATTTTACTCTCCCTGCCATGGTAATACAGGTGTGAAATAATCAAGAAATATGTTCTGGTTCTATCATAGCAATGAGTTAGATGCAATTAATTAAATCAAAAGATGCTGTACTCATGACAATGAACCATTGGATAGCTATAAACCAGATTTGCTAACATTCAGGATAGGAAACTATATTTGTTTAGTCTACACATGAACCCAGATCTATACCATGGTGGTAGACTCTTAACTGCCTTTTGTAATGGTTGTCTTCTACCAGCCCTCATGAACATGTGGGTACCTGTGTCAAAACTGGGACTGCTGGTAAAACCAGTACCTGTTTATATTCAGAGAAATGTATCCTCCAGCTAACATCCCAGACTCTTCCTCTTGCTTTCCCCACAGCATTAAAAAAAAGTGGTCGTGGTGCACAGGTCAGAGGGAGTGGACTCAAATCAATTCTAACTGCTGATTTCATGCTGTCACATTAAACATGGGAAACATTTTGCTAAATATCATTTACTACCTTTTCTCAGCTGCTGAATCAATACTTTTCCATGGTCACTACTTGAAAGAAGCACTGAGGTTAGCAAGGGTATCAAACAGTGAATGGAAGAACTTTGTCTAGCACCATGAGTGGTTCAGAGGACAACTATTAATTAAGCTAAGGTAACATGTAGAGCTGGATGAACACAGCAGGCCAAGCAGCAGCAGAGGAGCAGGAAATTTTTCTGAAGGGTCCAGGCCCGAAACGTCAGCTTTTCTACTCTTCTGATGCTCCTTGGCCTGCTGTGTTCATCCAGCTCTACACCTTGTTATTGCAGATTCTCCAGCATTGGCAGTTCCTACTATCTCTATTAATTAAGCGAGTAGTCCTGAAGGATTTAAGCTACTTGATTAGACCTGCAGCAGGTGGGGAGAACACCAAATCAGAGGAAAATGAGGGTGAATGGGCTATTGAGTTGGATGATTAGCCACAATCATAATGAATGGCAGAACAGGCTCAAAGCACCAAATAGTGCTTATTTTCTGTTTCTCTTATTGACTTGGAGAAAAATGCAGTAGTAAAACCCATGCAATAGAGTTTAGAAATCTATTCTAACAATTATTTGCTGTACAATAAATATTGAAGAGTAGAAAATACTTGCATAGATAAAAATATCAAATGTATACTAAATGATTCCCACAGCCTGGAACACCAGTCATTATTCAAATGCTTAATTGAAAGAAATTCAGCCTCATCTACTGAATAGCAGAAGGGTTTGGCAATCCTTCTGAATGCAAATTCTTTGGAACACTCAAGTTTTAATACTGTGAAAGGGAATTTAGCACCCTTTGATGTGGCATAAAAGCTATTTTGCCTAAGACAAGCTTGATGTGAGGTTCTATGATAAGCACACAAGGGGTTAACATTCTACTTCATTCAAATGTTTCCACCTTTGTTAAATACTGCCAAATCAGCAGTTGTTTGGTACTCATCCAGGGGAAGAACTGATGCATTCCTACCTATAACCTACAAGAATCTGTGCCTCCCATTGTGTTGTGGTTGAAAATATTATTGGTATTTCTTGCTTCAGGTATTAAGTTTTGAGACCCAATTACATGTAAACCATTATAACTCCAATTTCTATGTTTAAAATGCTGCAGAAACTATAGGTGCATGAAGGACCACCACCTAAACTAATCATAAGGATAGAATGATACCAAAGGAGATCTAGGTGTGTTAATATCTCTGAACAGGTTGATGTGAAAATGTCTCCATCTTAGAGATACGAACAGGATAGACATATTTAGATAAATAACTCTAGGTACTCCACTGTAACTTCATTGCAGAGGGCTCTTGTGGCACAATGGTAGCATCCCCACCTTTTGGCCAGAAAACCCATGTTCCTAGTCCCACCTCCTCCAGAGGCAAGTACTTGGATATCTGAACAGGTGCTTAAAAATATGAGGGGGCTTTTGGAAAGTCAGAGGTGTCCAAACAGGCTACAATAGTTACTCTTTCTGAAGGATGTTTAAGAGATTATTAAATGTTGTAAACAACATTAATAGTGTTGCATTGGAATAGTTCCTTTTTCTCTCCAAGCCGACGGGAGTCTGCACCAAAATACTGTAAGTTTGCATAAAACCTTTGGACAATATTGTAATTCAAATATTTGAATTATACTTCAATGAGTTAAAGAAGAGGTTTAACCAAATAGGCACTTAAGTTTAATACCCCACCATTACTTTTGAACTAGAATTACAATCTCATTCAAAACTAATTTAAATTCAAAAATCTTTCCCACCTGAAAATTTGTTCCCAGGCACAAAGAGGTTAGAGCAACTGTCAGTGTACCAGGAATTATCTGTAAATGCTCTAATAAATGTTGAGCTGCACACACATCATGTTTTGCCAGAGGAACAGCTGTTCCAAAATGGCTTAATTTCTTAAAAGCTCTTTTTTTCACTGGTCTGAATAGTTAACTCATCTCAAAAATTGAGGGATTAATCAAGTAGTCAAATGACAACTACAGATTGTCAATACCATGGAGTACCACTAAGCATTCCTGAGGTAATGGCAATTTATAATGATCTGTTTGCATTGTCACGTCCCATAAAATAGTGTTGAGCTAAATTTGTAGCATTTGTAGAAATATCCAAAGGCCCATTTGTGCTAATTGCTTCATTTTTGTTGGATGAGATTAAATCAATATTATTTGTATTGGCAATACACTTCCAGATGTACACAACAAGCAGTAAAGACAATACACAGCACTATGGCAAAACATGTATACAAACTTTATTGTAGATAACAGTAAAGACAGATTGATGAGAACCAATTTAATTTAAAAAAACAAAGTTCAAGATGAAGTCAGGACACCTTAGGCTGCCATGTCAAACAAAACCCAATACATTTAAAGATCAAGTGTCTATAAATCCAGTGGAACATTCTCAAATGTGGTTTATAGACATCATGCTCTCCAGAACATTGCTAAGCAAAGCAATGGCTTAGCTAGATCCTATTATCAGGACAATTATGTAAGCAAAATAAAAAAAACTAACTACAGCTCTGGTTATACTCATTAGGCTTCTTGTACACCATCATTCTTTTTAGACGGAAGTGTTCAGGTCCGTTATTACTAGTTTAAGGAATCACATGCCTTATGCTTGCATTGCTGGTGGTAGAATTATTAGTCAATCCATCAATTTGCCAAAAGAAAAAATGGCATGGTTGGTACCAGTCAGCTATCTTTTTGCATCCCAAAGAGGGTTTCCCACCCACAACTCAACTCAGTTTCTTTGTCTCTACTGGAGTGGCAAGAATGCATCGACAAACAAAGGACTTGTTCAGGAGAATGTATTTCTCCAAGTGAAAACATGCAAATGTACAACTCCCTCTCACGAAGACACAATCTTCAAACACCAGGAGAAACTGAAGAATTGCATTTGTGAAACAACTGTATTCATGAGCTGCTCAGGTTATACTGAAATCTAATGGAATACTGGAGAAGATTTAGATATGAAAATCTCTGAAGTTTGCAGCAATCAACTACCAGAATTAACTAGGACAAGTATATTAAATCAATTTATACACCATTCTGGCAAGGCTCAGGATCAAGAGGTAACATGTTTAGCAATATCACAACGCCTACTCATCACTGGTAATAATGAAAAAGCAAGATGGCACCATTACCCTCCCACAGCAACTGCAAAATCCCTAAAAGTGATTGAAAACGTTTCAAGTTGGAAAGGGTTAAAGCAAAATATTACAAAAAGAAATCCAACTCAAATTCTTAAACAGTATCAAGTAAGAGTTAATGAAAACGGGAGAAGCTCATAAATCAAGGAACACAGTTGTAATCAGGTCAACTTCTTTCATTGTACAATAGCAATTCAAACGAGGTCACAGTTTAGTATAATCAGTACAAATTCTGGAAAGATCAGAAAAATCAACCAATTAAACATGAAACAGGAACAAAAGTGTACATTAAATACTACAGGTAGCATTGAATGGGATACCCATACACAACCTGTCAAAAAAAAAGGAGAGACAATAGATCCCATATTCTCAAAAACTAGTAGCGATAAGCTAGTTATGCCACAACCTCATTCCTAATCAAGAGGAGCCAGAATAGAATAAAATAGCACAACAAATTCTTTTGAACTACCAGAAATATGATGAATTTGCAAGAATTGTGCCAAATCCATTGCACACCAATAATTATAAAATGTAATAATTACACAAGAGTCTAACTTTCTGCAAACTTTGTGGCAGGCTTTTAAAAAGTTGATTATATACACACACATCACTACATTTTTGGTGCTAAATGTGTAGCAATTATGGCAGACTCTGGTTGCAAAGAAAAAGTAATCAGTTCAAAGGATGTTTTGCAACTACTGCCAGGACAATATATACATTATATACCAACTTATAGAATTTAGGAACTAAGAGGCAAAATAAATCAAGTGCAATTTTGGTAGTTAAAAGCAAGCCTACAAACAGTCCACAAAATGTGTGGTATTCAAATTTAAACAAGCACTTACAATGCAACAATGGACCCAGACCCAAATTATTGAAGGAGAACACCAAGTTCTCAGGGTTGCAATCTGCCCTTCGTAATTACAATCTCATTTCCAATAAATACAGAATGGATCTCTAATTATTACAAACTCAGAAGTTTCTAGAACATCGCAGACAACTCCAACGATTTGTTCCTTGATACTTGTAGCATTTTCATTTGTGTACATATTAGAGTTGTTACAATTTGGTCTTTTAAGTAGATAATAACAGGGATTTAATTTGGAGCAAGCAGTTTGAAATCAATTTTGACACTGAAGCATTTACCTCAGGTCTGTACAATTTCCACCCTCCCCACCAAACATTTACCAAAAATAACCATTCTAGACTGATTGCAATTAAGTCCGCAAAACATCCCAGATTAAAAGCAAACTCACCACACACTTTTTGTGTACACATTTAGTTTTATTGTAACAAAGCAACTTGTACACTCTAACGTTTAAAACGGAGCAATTTTCCTTTCCAGTGAAACAAAAAAATTACATTAGAGAGTGTAGATTCCAATAAGATTCTACAGGTTGTTACTCCTCCATCTGCTGTGGGGTTCAAATCGATTAATATTTAAAAGTTTGGTTGCACGGATGTTGTATCAATATACAATGCATCGACATGCTAAGTACAGCCAGGCCTCAAAATACCCAACAAACCCACCCATTAGAACCCAACCATCTGCATCTACCCTAGGTGCCTCAGTGACACCCATTTGTTACGAGAGAAGAAAACAAGGACTTGATGGTAACTGCTAATTGTCCACATCACATGGAAACACAGTGTAATCTCTGGGCCAGAACAGGTAGGAAAAAAGCCTATTCAAAATGATCTATAATCACACCACAAAGGCAGAAAGTAGTTCTGGGCTTCCAGCAGAGGGGTGGGTGGAAGTGGGAGGGTGGGGTGGGGCTTAAAATAAAAAGTAAAAAAAATACAATCACATTACTACAGAAGATGGTGTGCTGATCAGCTGGTGCTAGGAGAATTCATATCAGTTCACGGAAATGGCAGAGAGAGATTGCCACTGTTGTTTACACATGTAACTCATCCCAATTGTGTATAATGGTTTAAGGACCTCAGGAGAGCAAGGAAACTGAGCACAAAAAGACAGCAACTTGCTCCCAGGGACTAAAGAAAAAAAAAATAGAGGCAAATATCAACAGCAACCAGATCAGTCATCTTCGCCTTCCTCCTCCTACAAATAATACAGGAAAACAAAGGTTAGTACAACATAGCTATATGTAAATAAAATAATAGAAATCAGAATTATTAGACTCTCCTCCGTAATTATTAATAGCTATGCATAATACAGGTGCAAAACCTTTTGCTTTGAAGTGTTAAATTTCTGGTTTCTTCTGTACATTTTGAAATTTAATGAAAACAAAGCATATTGAATCTTAAAGCACCTTCCTATTTTACATTTAAGCAAAATAATGATCTTCCCTTTTCATGGCTACGCAAGACAGCTCCTCTATCCTACAAAGGTTACTCTGGTGGCCAAAAAGGCCAAATCTTGTTTTGGAAAAGGATTGAATAAAGTCAGACTTGCAAAACAACAAAAAAAAACAAAACAAAAGAAATTTGAACAGATTCAACATTTGAGGCAACTGACAACAAGACACAGAAGAATGTCAGCCCATCAAATCTGCTCCACCTTTCAATGGGATCACAGTAATCACTCTTATTTATGCACAGAGATCAGCAATTCCCCAGTTGGGGAATAAAGACAAAGTTTGGCCAAAGCATTTTAACGTTTCTATATAAATGTCTAGATTGGGAGTTTAAAAATGAAAGCACTTGCCTCGGCTTCTTCACCTTCCTCCTCTTCTTCCTCATCCTCCTCTTCTCCCTCTTCATCCTCATCTCCTTCTTCATCAATATCCTCCAATCCTTCTTCCTCCTCCTCATCTTCATCCTCCTCCTCGCCATCACCTTCTTCATCTTCCATATCAGGAACCTGACAAGGCAACACAATAACGACACTTTTAGTTAAGGAGTGCATCTATGTTAAAACTCAACATTACGCTTGAACTTGTGTGTAACAGTCACATATGGTTTTTCAAGCGCCAGGGACAACATGAATTATTTAAAATGACAAGGAATTGTTAGAGTATAAAGCAACAGGCTGCTGCACACAGAAGATTAAGAATCCTCCAAAACTGCTGCAGAATGCCAAACTAGTGAAGATCCAGCGAATCTGATGTATACAAAATCATTACAGTACATCAAGCAATCTGGCCTTAAAATTCAGGTATCACTCCAGCCACCATAATTATAATGCAATAAAACCTCCCAAAAAGGAAAATAATTAACTTCACCCACTTCTGGGATTTCAGCCTGGCTGCTCAACAGCTTGGAGCCATTTATAATACCCACATAATATTTCTTTCCACACAAAAGAGTGGATGAGTTTCCCACAAAGAGATGCAATCACTGGTGAAGTTGAATGCCCACAACCCTTATGCCAAATCAGATGTAAAGTCGTAAGTTTGCATAGAAGGAATCAAGAACACTCACTAAATAGTATTGCAGTGGGTTCGGCCAGATGTCATCTTTGATAACCTCTCCCAACTCATCAGCACCTGCATCCGAGTGATCAGTAAACCAGGTGAAGAAACTTTCTGGTTCTTCATGCTGTCGCTTCCTGCCTGCTTTAGTCTGCGACTGGCTGGAGCGCTTTGTCAGGTCCTTGAAATAATACAAATGCCAAGTTGTGTGTAGGAGTTGGGAAGATGTGTAATTGTAAGTGCTCAACAAAATGTTTAGGTACATCAGCAACTACATTACAGCATCAAGTTCAATTTTGAAAATTAAAATTCCCTTCAAAGGAGACAAAGATGCAACCAAACACATTACATCACAGAATTTAAGTGTTGAGAAAAGCTTGAAGAATTCTAATATTAATCCAACTAACTAATTTGATCTATATGCTCAATCAATTTTTGCAAAGAAAAATTTGGCGAAATATCCTTCTATTAGGCTTTCCCCAAAAACAGTAAAATTGAAAGAAAAACAAAAGGAGGACTGCTGCTCAGCCAAAAACAATCTTCACCATGGGGAGTATTTTAAAAGGTAATTCCCTTCTATAACCTCATAAGACTGATTGTAGAGACCCCATTATTGCCACAGCAAAGCCAACTGAACTCAACAGATCAGGAACCGAAACATCTGAGATGCATTGTTCAGTACCTGGCAGATTCAAAGAAGTGGAAGATTTCTGTTTAAATCTAAGGAACACAAAATTATTTGGCAACTAAAATATTGCAGTGCAATAAACATTGATGGCAAAAAACCAATACTGTAATGAACATCAGTAAGATACAAATTCGAATCTTTCCCACACACCAATGTGTTAACTGAGCAGATGTGATTCATTTGCCAGTTGAGACTCCAAATTCATTCATGAATTGACCAAAGGGTAAATTTAAAAAAAACCTTCAATTTGGACAAATTCAAATTCCACACAGAAGCAATCAAGGCTGGTCAACACTTAAAATACACGTACCAAATAAGATCTAGTTCAATTCTAAAAGTTATGAAATAACTGTTCAAAGTCACACTGTACTGCTCTCATCCCCTTACAGCAAGGCTCTAAAAAGAACTGTAACAAACACAGGATGCACCCACACTTCTCTGATCTAAGTTAGGAAATAATGAAATACCAAGTCACAAGTCCGATTGAGAGTTTTCAGGTAGGATATGGGTAGGAACAAGTGTATGTCATTTAGTCTCTCGAGCCTGTTCCATCAATTAGATCATGACTGACAGCCTGGTTCCTTAAAAATTATCCTTCTCCAACAAAAATCTGAGTTACATGTTCAAATAATTTGCAGACCCATTTTTACAATAAAAATTCCAGCTTTCCCTTACCCCTTGTGGAAACTGTTGCTTGACATCACCTCTAACTCATGTAAACCTAGTTCTCTTTCAATGTATCTACAAGATCACATATCTTTAAAATAATAGAATCACCCTTGAGATTAAAAACAGAGTCTGGTAGTTCATATTCAGCTATTGATCCTACCTTTCCTGGCTTCCATTTGATCTCTGTTGATTTTGAAGATGGGTCTCCATTTTCATTCAGGTGAAATTCTTTGGACAGAACTTTATTATCAAAGTATGGGTTCTCATCAAAATACTGAAAACAAAAACCACACATTAGTTTTTCTTTACACTAATGATCAAGAATGAAATATGGGTCAATGTTTCTGAAAAAGAAATGCTGTTTGATATATTTAATTACCGTGAAATCAAAGCATTTGACAAAACCATGAATGTCCATACCCATTCATGATACTCCAATTAGTTAGCAGTGGTCACATAGCATTTAATATTAGAGATGTAACAGGAGGATGGTGTAGTAAAAGAAGTGGAGCATTTGCCAAATGACAGCTATTCCAATTTACTTGAACAATATTGATTTATACATGCGTACAGAAACAAAACTGCTCCGTGACTAATATTTGCTAAACACTGGAGAACTGAAAAAAAAAAATCAGACCAGATACATTATTCAAGAATAATGCAATACAAGAGTTTGGCACCTAATGCAGACTGATTTGGGGAGTGTTACACTCTCAGGTACCATTCTGTGAATAAATTGGTTAACAATGGGGCCCATCAGCCTGTAAATAGCAAAGAAGTTCTTCCAATAGCTTGTTCGACAGTTATCCTTTTACAAGAATCAAAACACACCAAATCAGTTATTTTTCTCTGCTACCTGTGGGGCAGCTGTTTGCATATCCATTTGCCGGTTTCAGGAAGTTGCCAAGGAATTGGGATGCTTGAACTCAAATGGAAGTTGGTTAGCATATCTTCAACATTTGAGCAGTCACTATATTTTAAAAATTTCCTTTGGGCCAACAATTGGATACTCTGGGCCACCCTCAAGACATGAAATAGGCCAATATTGAAGAACTATCAAAAAATCAATATCACCCTGGTCAATGGAGGAAGTTAGTTGAACTTTTTAATAAGTTTCTTAGAGCAATGCTTTATTCACACATCTTGCATGAATAGAAAACATGTTACTCAGTGATTCAACAGGTCAAGTGTTCCCCTCCCACCAAAAAAAACATGGGTTTAATCCAATTGAGTATAATGGGAGTAATGCCCCCTACAGTAGCTGTTTGAGGCTAATTAAAACAAGACAACAAACCTGCAAAACAATCCTATCAGTTACGGATTGAAAAAAAAAATTGTGGGAAATTAGAAATGCCACCTTAAATGCCTTTGTGTATTAGTTTTGCATGAGAATTTAGAAAATTGATAGATACCAAACTTGTAAAAACAACCCGTGTCTTTGCTGTGTACTTTGCATATGAGTACACAGTTTATTAAACCTCAGACAGGTTGGCAGTTTTTAAACTTCCTACACGTTACTTCTGAAAACAATCTTGAAAGCCTTCTTAAAACACTTCCAAAACACAGTATGCCTAAAAAACAAATAGGAGGAAATCACTCCAATGAATTAAGACATTTTGAGGCTTGATGGTATGAAATAAGTTGTTCGTCTTTTTTCAATACTTCAGCACTGTTGAACAAATTTGGTTTTAAATACCCGATTCAACATGTCTGCCCAAGATCATCATACTTACAAAATCTATTCTATAGCCTGATTTGATATCTTCAAATTCTGTCACCTCCACTCTCGTCAGATAATGCAGTGCCTCCTCATCTTCCTCTCCCAGAAGCGCAGATACTGGAACATATGAATGTAGATGCATCATATTTTTTGACTTAATGTTGTAATGCAAGAACCTCCTTTTGCAGCGTTAGGCCCACAGACAGTATTGATCAAGAATGGATGACATGTAAGGCAATTTACACAAATAAATGGTAGGGCAGTCCATAATTGCTGGATGTGAAAGGAAAGGAACAAAATTAAAAGACAAAGACACTAGATGCCACTTGCTAGGTTCTTTCATCAGGTGATATACTTCTGAGACTCCAAATTCAAATGTCATGCTGAGCTAAATACAATGCTGAAAAAATTAAAGATATAATGGAAATGAAGGTTCATGGTGCAGTGTTAGCATCCCTACTCTGAGCCAAGCGATCTGGGTTCAACTCCAACCTGCTCCAGAGGTGTGTAATAACATCCCTGAATAGGCTGACTAGATCATCATTGGAAATATTTGCTAATATGTAAACACATACAATGACCACTCTGCTCTTTTCTACTCAGCGCTGAATTACGGCTTAATTTGGAAGATCAAAAAGTAGAATTATTCAGTAGGCAATATTTAGTACTCATTAAAATGAATATAAGCACTGCATGTTATAATTCCAAGTCTTACTAGCTGGACCAATGTTTTCACTTATTTCACTGCTGTTTGTTGAACCATGCAACACGCTAATTGGCTGGCATCTCCCAACGTTACAATAGAGCTAAATCGCACTTCACTGAAAAGGTGCCACAAGTTACTTATTTCATTCACACTTTTGCAAATGTTACTCGTTAGCATCCAAACTACACCATTTAATTACTATAAAACTGTCTTACACCACTTAGAGTTAAGTAGCAAAAGCCCATTTAGAACACAGCAAATAAAAACAAAAACATTCTCCACTCTTTCTAGGCAAAGTTGCAACCTACTGTTTACAATTTCAAAATCAAGAGGAATGGTGGATAACAACTAGGCTCTATACATCAAGGCCAATGGAAAATCAGTCACACTCTGGAATGCCAGGTTAATGTTGCATGGAAGGATTAAATGCAGCAGCAAATCCCACGCCACTCCCCCCCCAAAACACATTTGGAGTCTCAGAAATATCGCCCGATGAAAGAACCTAGCAACTGTTAGTTGCGAACCAAAAAAGGAAATAATGTATACAGTTGCAAGCAAGGTGGACTTCTCTACAGAATTTCTGTTCAGACATTTCCCATAGGACGAAGTTTGGAGGTAAAAGCATTTGTTGAAACTGTTATGCTATTAACAGACAGGAATTTAAATTTCTATTTGATGTGTAAAAACAGGATATGATCAAGTATTTAAAGCAGAACACAAATGACCATATTTATAATTCCTACTGTATATGAGCCAAAAGGGTTACAGCCAATTTCAAAGGAAAAAAACAGAGCAACGGTTCTAGGAGCAAAAAAACATTTACAGCGGTAACTATTAATTGTGGCCACAAAGAGCAGAATCCAGGGAGACCAGCACCGCACACACTTCAGAAACAAAAAATGCACTGAATCTTTCAAAACTGTCAAGGCTGTGACTTGTTGTAAAGTCTTTTGAACAGCACTGCAGTGAACATCACGTGCCTCTAGGGGGCATTATCAACGGACATGCAACTAGTACTCATTACAATTTCAGGAAAGTTCACAAAACTTAACCAGTATATTGTGGCTATAAAGCCGTGCCAAAGATAATCTAAAATTTGAGACACAATCACTTCAATTTCTTGGAAGCTGATCACGGTCCACATAGTTAGATTCTCTTTAAGCAAAGATCAAGATCCCTTTCCGTAAAATTCTTACACAATCACACATAGGTAATGTTTTCTCAACTGACAGCTCCACGTGAAAATTTCACTTTTCCTAAACTTGTTCTCCCACTTTATTTAACTGAATATCCATTGAGTCGCTATCAGCGAAGTTTACTTCCAATTGAACAACTATTGCATTTTGCTGCTTACCTTGTGGGTGGTTGACAAACGTAGTCACCCAAAAGTTGGGGATTTTGGCAATGAGTTCTGACCGCTTCTGGAAGTATGGCTGGCGTAGCTTGTTGTATTTTTGCTCTACTTTCAAAATTTCCTCACTTGCCTGTTCATTCAGTCTAAATGGAAAAGCATTAAAAATATTAAATCACAAAAGTTATTTGTAGCCTTGTAAAATAGCACTATGTGGGTTTAACAAAAAAAAGTTAGAAGTTTTGAAACAAAAAGTTCAATTCTGCACTGTAAAACAAAAAATTAAATAAGACAACAGCATCTCTGCATACAAGGGGCAGGGAAGATAGAAATACAAAAGGTAAAGCATTTTATCCACAGAACCTAATTGGTTCAAAATATTTCTGCAAACCCCAGTAGATATACCTGAGGTTACAATTGTGCTTTTAAGAGTCTGGACACAAAGTACAGCACTTAACCAGTGGGCTGGGACCAGTGATTTTTTCCTTCCTCGAATGCCAACGTCACAACAAACCAGTTTTCAAATGCAATACAATTGGGATTTTTGGAAGTCAAATAATTCCATTTCAAGCAAAGGTATCAGCAGGAAGTTAGGCTGCTTTTGATTCTTCAACCAAAGATATGTGAGAAACATTTAGAAGTTTTTTCTAAAAATAAAAAAGGGGAGGAAACTCTGCTACAACTATGCAAAATCCTGGTTAGACCACATCGGAGTATTATTGCGGGCACACCTCCTATTGGCCTTGGTAGGAACGTAGCAAGACACACAAATATCACTAGCGATCCAAATGGCAAATCACAAGATTATACCTAAATTAACAGTCAGAGAAGAGAACCTGCAGGACAGATAGGAGCCAAGGGCAGCACTGATGCATCACTTGTTGAACTCCACTTGAGGATTATAAATGCCTCCCTGGCAGAAAAGACAGCACTATTTTGGCTCTTGGAGCCATCGTGTAAGTTCAAATAACTTGGGCGATCCTCCAAACTTTACCTTCAATCTCAAAATTTAAACACCCTGAGAAGACAGCCAGATAGAACCTACAAATAGATAAAGCTTGCCAAAATAGATTTTGGTAGAAAAGAAGGATCCAGACCCGAAACATCAGCCTTCCTGCTCGGCATGCTGTGTTCACCCAGCACTACACCTTGTTATCTCAGATTCTCCAGCATCGGCAGTTCCTACTATCGCTGAATACTAACATGTACATACATTCTCACCAATTATAAAGCAGTGCTTTAATCTGTGGATGTTAGCACTAACAAAAAAACCCACTTAATAAACATTCTGTTCTGTGAAACTAACTTTGAAATCATAATTTACCTTCAATTTCTGTGAGTATCAAGTACAGTGTACCAAATTTCAGGACATTAGCATATGGCTCATAACATGTGAAACAGTGGAAACGTTCAAACTAAGGGCCACTTCCGCCTAATGCAACAAAATTATTGCTGAACTTTATTTTAAAATGTTACAGATAAAACAAGTTTTATAGAAAAATTCAATCAACCACCTGGGGGTTAAAATGCAAAAGTCATTGTTTCCTTCACATTACCTGTCTATTTCATTCTGTACTTCATCAATGTGTTCAATGGCTTCCTGTTGCTCTTTTTCTGTAAAAAAAAATCACAATTTGCGATGTGCTCAGCATGTACACTATTTCTAACACTTTTAAAGAATGACAATTGCAGCATGACCTTCAACTTAAACACTTCTCTCTCAACCAAATACTCTTGGAAAATTTGAAATCATTAATTGACAGATCCAATTTGAGTTTTTTGAAATTCAGAGGCAACTTTGCCTACTTTTTCTCAAACTGGCAAAAATAAAAGATGCACACAAAGTTGTGAACTCTTGCTTTAGCATAACTTCCTACAGATTGATGGCCTTAGGAAGAAACATTTCATTAAATATTCAAAAAGGCAACGGGTAAGCTTGGAAGAGCTCCTAATCACATTCTGCAAGTTAACCTTCTACAAGTTAACAATACTGTTCAGTAATATTCTGCGGAAAATCTACAATCCCATCTCAAAAGTAGATGTAACGAAATCTGTCATTAAACTATCCTCCAAGGGGGGGGGGAACACATTCTTTCCGCTCACCTATTAGTTGAACTATGAAAATGGAGACAGACTATATCATCTGCAAACAGCGTCCAGATTTATTTAGAATTGTATGCGTGGTCGTACCACTTATTGCGAATCTGACGGTAGGAGATGTCAATAATTCGTCTGCAACCCACGTTTCAGTACTGCTTCCCTTTGTGTTGAATGAACCCCTGCTAAATTATGAGCCGCGTGGTTCCTCCACGAAGGAAGTCGTTACTTTCAATGCCGACATTTCATTTGGAAATGAATTGCACCGAAAACAAACTTTTTCAAAATTCAGCATTAATGAAAGCTGGTTGTACATCTGCTTTCATTTTAAGATGATTTCACAATTTTAGCTCATGCAATAATTTTCCAGTTTCCCCTCTCCTTTCACACCAATTAAACTCTGAAAGCGCATTTAACTTTTCATCTCCAGATTTAGCTGTTTTTTTTTTTAAAAAGAAAAACAAGTCTTGGTCACGTCATTCTGATTCTCAAAAGGGAAGGCATTTAATCAAAAAGACTCAAAACCAAACATGGGCTCACGTAAAAATCGCGTGCACAAGAAGAGTTTTTAGCTAGTATTGCCTGCCCCGAGGATTTAAATCGTTACACTAGGTTGCAAAGAGGAGAGTAGAAAGCTGTCTATAAACCCCTTTAACTCCAGGCCGCGTGGTTAGGCCTCTTCTCCCCAAGTCGGACGACTCTAACCCACCGGAGTGATGTTCCTGCTCGCGTGAAGCCCACGTTCAGACCTGCCTCCTTACATATCATCCTTACCCGCTCTAGGATTAGGGGGAGGGGAGGGAAGAGAAGAGAGAGAGAGAATGTCTGTGTGTATACACGCCTGGGGGTGGGGGTGGAGGTTAAAAGAAATAGGGCATCTCACCTCGGGCCGACGAGCAGGCCACGGCGGCTCCATTTCTCTTTCCTGGTATCATGGCGGCCGCCTTACACAATGAGAGAGGAGGAGCTGGTGCAGAGATTCTGTTCTTTCTTTTTTTACCCCCCTCTCACTCACACACTCTCTCGCTATGTGGCTTCATAAACATGGCGCCGGAGTGAATGGAGTTACCCTCCCGCGCTGCCTTTCAGCTCCTCTCCAGCCCGACCGAGAGGGGGAGCGTGGGGCCGCCATTCCGCGCACATACACAACACATACACAATATACATACACAGATATACAGAACACACTCAACAGAGAGGCCTTCACGAACGCAAGCACGAAAACATATTTGTCCACCAGGCGAAAATAAAACCAACAGTGCACAAAAAGAAAAGAAATTACCTGAGGTCTCATCTGCTCCATCATGGTTCGAGTTCACCTCCTTTTTACTCATCTTTGTCGCTGGGACCGACATCTTGGAAGAAGGAAAAAAAAGGGGGAAATAAAAAAAAGGAGAAAAAAATGATTGGAAAAAAAGCCCTGATCCGCGCTTTCTTTCACGAATCTTCCTCTCTCTGTGTATATTTTACTTTTTCCTCCTGCACTCCCCTCACACACACGCTCTCTCTCTCTCTTTCCCCCTCGATGGCTCAGCGGGTCTCGCGCCTCTACCACAGGAGGGGATGGAAAAAAAACGCTCGCGCTCGGCCTCTCCAGCACGCACGCGCGCTAGCGTCCCACCCCCACATCAACAACTCCTACAAATACGCATGCGCGACGCGCCGCCCTCGCGCCGGACGCCCGCCCCGGCGTTGTCTCCCATTGGCCGCGGCCGGGCGGCGCGAAGGCGGCCGTGACGTCAGGCGGCGCGGGTCGTCATGGCGACGGGTCGTCCCGATTGGGTACGCGTCCACTGTTGGAGTCCTGCTGTGTGTTCGAGTGTGAGGGGAGAAAGAGAAAGTTTTTACTGCGTGTGGGAGGTGAATGAGTTTTAAACACTCCAACGTATTCTTTAATGTATAAATAAGCTACTCTTGGCTTCGTGAGGAGGAGGAAGAAGACATTTTGGTGCTGGGGATCCCCCAGCAACGCCTTAACGGATCCGCGCTATGTTCACGGACGAGGTCCGGGAGGCCGTGTCGATTGATTCGCGCTGGAGGAAGGTTCCCGAGCTGCGTGACGTAGTTTGTCAAACGGCGGTAGTTCGGCGCGCCGAGGCTTCGGTGCAAATTCGACGCAGCGCGAGAAACGGCACGCAGACCGATCCGGTCGAGTGCCGAGAGCTGCAGGCCTTCGATGGGAGTGCGGAGCCGTCGATCGATTCCCCGCGTCTGGCCCGCTTTCTCCGGCAGGTGGAGCCCATGGTGAGCAAGGAGTTAATAAGGAACATCAAGAGCCACGCCTTCGATGGATTTGAAGTCAACTGGATAGACCACCCCAATACTGTGAGTTTCCCAGTGGCAAAAGTTGGACGTTCGAGTGCATTTCAAATTGTGTGTGGTTTTTGTCGCGTTACTTGCAAAAGTGCGTTCCTCATTGAATTTGGAATTCCATACGGCAGTTTGCGAAACGAACTTTTCTGGTAATTTAGACAACATAATCTCGATTATTGTCATCGTGGTTCAGCATTATCATTGTTGGCTAAACCCTCTCTTTAGTGCAACAAAAACGGAAATTGCTGGTGAAAGTCGGCAGCTCTGGCAGCATCCGTGGAGAAAAAGCAGAGTTAACGTTTCGAGTCCAGTAATCCTTTTTCAGATCTTATGCATGGCCCGAGAGAGAAGTAGGTGATAGTTACATTATAGATTGTCCTGTCGTACAATTATAATGTGGTAGATAGTAAAGCAGCTATCAAACGATAGGAAGCGAGTACATTTTGCATAGTCAAGTAAGTCAAATAACGATTAAAGTCAGAAGATTCTGGAAGCGCTGTGTGTTGGGCAGCACTTGTTGAAAAAGATGGTGTAAATACTGGGTTTGCTGTGCGCCGAGCCGCTTGACAATAAATTGACTGTTGCTCAGAATAGGGATTGTGGCTGAGACATATTAACTTTGTTTTTCCGTGGCGAGGTGCTGCACTCACCCACTGAGCGTTGTTTTCTGTTTATATTGCAAGCAATGAGAGTTGGCTGGGCAATGTTATAGATATATATTTTACTTGAAATGCGTCCATGCTTAAATTTGCTGCATAATTTGTAATATATTTCCACATGTAATATTTATCAGTGTTTTAATATTTAGTTTAATATTTTAGTTTAATTTATGCTAACTTTAATATCACTTTTTAAACTTAGTGTAGGAGTGTCTATTTTCAATATCTAGTCAATGTGTCACTTGTCTAGTCACTTGTAGACAGATTAAGAAATTCTTGTAATATTGCATTTTTCGTGCCCTCAGGACATCATGAATACACCCATTCCTCTAATTCCAGATACTTTTAGTCAACCTGTTCATTATACTACATGTCTGGGGCAGGGAATTTGAACCTGGGCCTTTTGGCCCAGGTCGTCGTCATTGGCGGTCCCTGGAAGACGAGGATGGCTCTCTTCCACTCTCCAGGTGAGTTTGTAGATGGCTGTACAAACCGATATGGCTACCACAGGCTCTGTTACACTTGGGGCAGGTAGTGGGAAGGGGTGGTGCATTGGTGTGGCACTGTGGTAATGTGCTCCATTTGCTGTTTTTGCCTGGCTTCCAATTTTTCCCGGTGGCATGTCTTGAGGTGCTCAATGCCTTCTCAGATGCTCCTCTTCCACTTTGGATGGTTTTAGGCCAGAGATTCTAGGGATCTGTAGGAGTGTTGCACTTTGCCAGTGAGGCCTTGAGGGTATCACTGAAGCACTTCCTGTGTCCACGTGGGCTTGCTTCCGTTTTCAAGCTGGGAGTACGGTACCTGCTTGGGGTATGGACAGTAGCTTTTAGCCACAAGAGGTTTCTAATGTATGTCTTTACAGAATTGAAATTGATTCCTTACCATGTTCTTTTAGCAAGTGCTACAGAAAATAAAATGCTGAGAATAATTGCCTGCTTCTAGTTCATATAATTCGAATAGTCCATAAAACCTTTAGAGATAAGAGCTGAATTAAGCCATTTGGCTCATCAAGTTTCTCTGCCATTCAATTATGGCTGATTTTTTTCTCAGCTCCATTCTCCTGCCTTCTCCCCATAACCCTTGATTCCCTTACTAATCAACCCTCTGAGGCAATGAATTCCACAGAATAACTAAGCTCTGGCTGAAGAAATTACTCCTTATCTCAGTTCCTTCACTCTGAAGCTATGCTCTCGGGTCCTAGTGTCTCCTACTAGTGGAAACATATTTCCACATCCATGCTATCTAGGCCTCTTAGTGTTCTGTAAGTTTCAAACAGGTTCCCCTCTCATTCTTGTAAACCCCATTGAGTACAGACCCAGAGTCCTCAACTGCTCCTCATATGACAAACCCTTCATCCCCCAACACCAGCACATCTTTCCTTAGATATGGGGCCCAAAACTGCTCTCAATATTCCACTGTGGTCTGACCAGAGCCTTCTACAGCTTCGGCAGTATATTTCTGCTCTTCATGGAGTCATAGAGCTGTACAGCATGGAAACAGACTCTTTATTCCAACCAGACATCATAAATTAATCTAGTCCCATTTGCCAGTATTTGGCCCATATCCCTCTAGACCCTTCCTATTCATATACCTGTCTAGGTGCCTTTTAAATTTGTGATTGTACCAGCTTCCACCACTTCCTCTGGCAGCTCATTCCATACAGGTACTGCCCTCTGCATGAAAAAGTTGTCCCTTAGGTCCCTTTAGGTCTTTCCCCTCTCACCCAAGCCTAGTTTGGACTCTGCTACCCTGGGGAAAAGATCTTGACTATTCACCCTATCTATGCCCCTCATGATTTTATAAACTTCTATAAGGTCACCCCTCAGCCTTCACAGCCTTGACTGTTGCATCTAGGTGGGAAGTCTGATGGTTGAGCGAGAGGTTGTTCTTATTGCTCCAGGTCACCAAGCCCTCTGTCTTCTTTCTGTATTCTGACTTGTCGGTTGATATCCGTCCTACCATGGTGTCATCAGCAAACTTGTAGATGGCATTTGTTCGGAATTTGGCAACACAGTCATGGATGTACAGGGAGTACAGTGGAGAGCTCTACTACACTTCAAAAGCACTTCAGTGGCTGTAAAGCTTTTAAAACGTTCTGTGATCATGTAAAGTGTTCTGAGACTACAAGATTTTCTTCAATAATCGTGGTTCACATATGATTGTAATTTGTTTGTTAATTTTAATTAATCCATTCTTCATGATTAAATTAGTCTTGTTAGGTATATAAGATTATGCAATAGGAGTGGATTGTGTAACTGCAAATATTTTCTATCGAATGGAAAATTCTGGAAGGTGAGATTTTTAACAATATGATCTTAACATGTTAAATGGCAATAATCTCATTAATACTACATCTATAATGTAGATAAATATTACAAGGTTCTTGTTCTTTTGCCATTGAATTTATAATCTGAAAAAGGCTCACATTTATAGCTTGTCACTATATCAGGATCATCTTGGAATGCAACTGCAACTGCTGACTTCTTTTCTCAACTGGAAACAGTCGTCTTCAATTCTTTCACACTTCCCTCCTCCTTCATCTTCAAAAAGTACGAGCAGTTCACAGACCTCTATGTTACATAAATTGAAATAATCTGATGAACATTTTCTGCTGTTTTACTCCCTTCACTAGCTCACCTGGCTAAGGTTCCTTTGATGTGCTTCCCTGCCCTTGTCCTGAATTCTCCTCATTCTCTAGATTTTTTTCATCTCCTATCATTGTCCTCTCTGAGCTCTTCAGTCCATGAGAACCCACCTCCCTTTTCCTCTGTCCAATTCAGCTGAAATGCTGAAAATAAAGACAGTCCACTCCTGGCCCCCATGTTAAATGATAACAAAATGGTTATCTTCAGGTTTTGTCTCCCTTTCCATCAAATCTATTGCCATATCCCCATTCCTTTAAAGACAATCTTTGCTTTTCTGTCCTTGCAAACTGCCATCCCATCTCCAGCTTCCATTTCCCTTATCTTTGAGGTGTTGTTACCTCCCAAATCTGGTTCCATCTTTCCTGAATTCCTAGTTTGAATTGGAACCCTTTCTAATTGGGTTTATGCCCTTGCCGTAGTACTGAAACACTTCTTTATTTTCTTTTCTTTATTCGTTAATGGGATGAGTATGTTGCATTTATTGCCCATCACTAAATGCCCAGAGGGCAGTTCAGAGCCAACCACATTTCTGTGGGTCTGGAGTCACATGTAGGCCAGACCAGATTAGAATGGCACTTTCCTTCCCTAAAGGACATTAGTGAACTAGATGGGTTTTTCTGACAACGACACTGGTTTTATGATCATTAGACTCTTAATTCCAGATTTTTTTTAATTGAATTCAAGTTCCACCATCTGCCTACCATTATCTGCGTCTCTGGATTAACAGTCCAGCGATAATACCATTAGGCCATCACCTCCCTGTGTAAAAATCACAACTGGTATTCTCTGTGACCGTGACAAAGATAAACTTCCTCTGTTCTTCCTTCTCAACCTATCTTTGATATAGTTGATCACACCATCCTTCTCCAACACCTCTGCATTGTCATCCGGCTGAATAGGACTACTCATCTTATTCCATTCTTATCTATCTAATCAGAGAGAATCACTTGCAATAGCTTCTCTGTATACTTCGGTGTCGCGTTCAACTCTAAGATGAACTTTAGATCTTATTTCTGCATTCACCAAGACCATTCCCACTTCCATAACACTGCTTGAATTTGCCCCCTTTTCAGAATGTCTGCTGCTGCTGAAACTCTCACCCAGTTATCCTTAGATTAGATTATTTCAATATTCCTGGCTGTTCTCTCACATTCTGCCATCTATAACTTTTCAAATCTATTCCTGTTCATTCCTGTGATTGTGGCCCTCTGGTCAGGCAACATCTTGATTTTAAAACTCCCATGCTTTTTTTTCAAATCCCTTTTTGCCTTGTGAAATCCCCTTCAACCCCACAACTTTGAGATGTCCTTTCAGGAGATAAATTGATTGGCATAAAATTCCCAGCTGTGACCTGCTGTTGTATCCACAATATTTACATGGCTGGTCCAGTTCAGTTTCTGGTCAGGATGTTCACAGTGCAGAATTTAGAAAGTGTATGTCATTAAATATTAGAGGGAGTTTCTTAAATTTTCTCTTGTTGTCTTTATCTGGCACTTGCGAGTCATGGATGTCATTTTACTGTTCTTCAGCCCAAGCCTGAATGTTGTCCAGGCAATGTTAGACATCTTGCTTCAGTATCTGAGGATTTGCAAATGGCACTGAACATTGAATATGGTGCAATCATCAGCAAATGTCCCCATTTGTGACTTTATGATGAGGGAAAGTCATTGATGAAGCAGCTATAGATGATTGGGCTTAGGACATGGCTGTTGTGGTGCCTTTACCTCTGGTCCAGGAGGTCTGGGTTCAAGTACTGCCTGCCCTAGAGGTGTATAATAACATCCCTGAACAGGTTGATTAGCAAATATCTACCCTAAGGAAGAGAGGGCTTTTGTAGTGCAGTTGTAGTGTGTCCCTACCTGAAGGTCAAGAGACCTGCTTTCAAGTCCGACTTGTCATAACATATCTGATTGGTTAATTAAAATGTATGTACCCTAAAGAATACCTGTAGTGATGTCCTGGGATTGAAATGATTGGCCTCCAACAACTATGCCCATCTTCCTTGTGCTGGCATGCCTCGAACCAGTGGAGGATTTTCCCACTGATTCCAATCAAGGCCAGTTTTGCTAGAGCTCTTTTTTTTTGCCGTGCTCTGTGAAATGTTACTTTGGTGTCAAGGGCAGTTCCTGTTGAGTTTGGCTCTTCTGTCCATGTTCAGAATAAGGGAGTAATGAGGTCAGTAGTTCAGCCCTCGTAAAATCCAGATTGAGCATCAGTATGCAGATTATTATTGAGTAACTGCTACTTAATAATGCTGTTACACTGGCCAACGATTGGGAGTAGTCTGGTGGAGCAGTAATTGAGGGATTGGATTGGTTGTAGTCATAGTCATAGTCATACAGCATGGAAACAGACCCTTCAACAGACAGTCCAACCTGTCCAGGCCGAACATAATCCCAAATGAAACTAGTCTCACCTGCCTGCTCCTGGCAGATATCCCTCCAGATCTTTCCTATTCATGTACTTATGTAAGTGTCTTTAAATGTTGCATCCATCACTTCCTCAGGAAGTTCATTCTGTACACAAACCATCCTCTGTGTAAAAAAAAAAAAAAAAAAAAAAAAAAAAAAAATTGCCCCTCATGTTTTTTTAAATCTCTCTCCTCTCACCCTAAAAATATGTCCCCTTGTCTTAAAATCCCCCATCCTAGGGAAAAGACACTTACCATTAACCCTACCTATATCTCTCATGATTTTATAAACTCTATACAATCATCTCTCAACCTCCTATGCTCCAGTGGAAAAAGTCCCAGCCTATCCAGTCTTTCCTTATAACTCAAACCTTCCATACGTGGCAACATCCTGGTAAATCTCTTCTGAGGCCCTGGCCCTGCTTTTTATGGACATATCTGGCCAATTTGCCAAATTGTGAGGTTGATGCCAGTCATGTAGCTCTCTTGGAACTACTTAGTTAGGTGTGGGCCTGGTTTTGGAGCACAAGTCTTCAGTACTATTGTGGCAGAGATGTTAGGGGCTACGTGAAAGGCCTATGATGCCTTCGGGCATATCATGATATCCGGTAGAGTGGAGTGATTCAGCTGAAACAACTGGGAATTTTAGGAGGAGGCCAAGATGGATCATCCATTTGGCAGTTTTGAGTACAAATCCCATGGGGAAAGCATTGAAATCATAGAATCCCTACAGTGTGGAAGCAGGCTATTTTCCCCAGCAAGTCCACATCAACCCTCTGAAATGCATGCCACCCAGACACACCTCTTACCCTATCCCTGTGCCCCTGCATTCCCCATGGCTAATTCACCTAACCTTCGCATCCTTGTATACTATGGGCAATTTTAGCATTGCTAATCCACCAAACCTGCACATCTTTGGACTGAGAGAGGAAACTGGAGTACCTGGAGGAAACAAATGCAGACATGGTGAGAATGTGAAAACACCACACAGTTGACTGAGGGTGGAATCAAACTTCAGTCCCTGGTGCTGTAAGGCAGCAGTGCTAACCACTGAGCCACTAGTTTTGCAGGAAATAGTTTGCAGTTGGGGTGGCGCAGTTGGGGTTGCACAGTGGCTAGCACTGCTGCCTCACAGCACCAGGGATCCGGGTTCAATTCCACCCTCGGGTGACTGTGTGTGGAGTTTGCACATTTTTCCCATGTCTGCGTGGGTTTCCTCCGGGTGCTTTGGTTTCCTCCCACAGTCCAAAGACATGCAGGCTAGGTGGATTGGCCATGCTAAATTGCTCATAGTGTTCAGGGATGTGTAGGTTAGGGGGATGGATTTGGGTGGGTGCTCTGAGGGTTGGTGTGGACTTGTTGGGCCGAAGAGCCTGTTTCCACACTGTAGGGATTCTATAATTCTATAATAATTTAAAAAAAAATCTCTTGCAATGATAGCTCTGTATTTGCATTTATATAGCATCTTTGCATGGGAAGAATTCCTTTGTGCTTCACAGAAGGCAAAAGGAGAAATATCTTGATATGTTGCTTAAAAATGGCTTGGAAACTGGTAAATGAATACTTCTAGGCCTTATATTTTTCACACTAAATGTAATCAGACCTGTTTCCTTTCCTTGTTACTATTACTGGCAGACACTACAAATCTAGTTGAGCCCAATCTCACATTCTACCCCCAACTCTGACATGTTCCAATTCCTCCTTTGTATTATTGCCAAATCTTTATACCCTCCATACCCAATGTCATACTTGGCTGTTTGCCGTCCAACTGGAAATTTGTCTCTATTGTTGCTTGTGGAGTCTAACTGTTTGAAGATTGACTGTTTAATTTACCTGCATTATAAAAAAGTTATTTAATTCTGAAGACCTCTGGATGTAATATATTGATTCAAGTCAATTTCCTCTTCCATACTTCAATGTACACTGTGACTAGAAGTGAGCAATGCCACACAAGGTCTGCTTATACTAAACAAAATACTTTTAATTCTTGCCTGATGGTGCAGCTGTGCAGAGGTAATATTGGACTATAATATAGTTTCTACTCCTCCTATAATGAACTTTATAAAAACAATTTGCGAATAATTGTGTTCCTTGGATAATATTAGATAGCAACCTAACCAGGCCAAAATTTGCATGTTCTTCCATATTGGTATGTTTCCAAGGTATCAAGTGCACATGCAGTGGTCTCTGCCAAATCTATCAAAACAGCTATGCCCATGCATTTAGTTTTGTAGTTTATTTCCATGAACTGTTTTGATTTTTGGCAGTCGTAAAGAAAGACCAGAGCAGTTCCAATATATATATAAAACACCTGCCAACTATTTGACAGAAGCATCACTGTATCATCTTGTGGTCTTGTCCTGTGGTAGTTTGTGTAAAACTGTGCAAATTTCCTTTTATGCTTGCCATTTAAATTGACTTGGGATTTAATGAAATCAAGATCTCCATGATTTTGACCATAACGTTTCAGTGCTTTGTTCATTTGTCCCTGAAGCTCCATTATGTTTATTCTGGTTTGGTTTGTTTATAACAAAACAAATTCTGATCGTTTGTGTTCCTGTTGATGTTTCTATTGAATTGATTTTAAAATGTTTACATTTAAATAGTGCCTTTTACCAACTTCGGGATGTCTGGAAGCGTTCTGTGACCAGTGAGTTAGTTTTGAATTATAGTCATTGTTTCTTTGCAGGAAGTCGGCAGTTAGTGTTTACACAGCAGTATCCCAAAACCAGCAATATTGTAATTACTAGATCATCCAGGTTTTTCAATGCTTATTGATAATGCTTATTAGGACATTGGGGAGAATGCAATGTTAAGTTGAATTCTCCGATATTTATGGGAGTTTTTTCCCCCTGTACTTTAGATCCTAGGATTTAATTTAGACTGCAAAAAAAAATCCATGTTCATGACAGTGTGTCTTAGGGACGGTATGGGATTCTTTTGGTCAGCAGTGTTCAGTATATACAAGTTAAAATTGAAGTAATTTGCCCTTTCTATGCAAAGGGAAGTGCCTGTTTAAAGAGTAGAAGGTACAAATTGTTTCCATTAGGAATTTAAGCTTTATAAGTCATTGATTAGGTCTCTGAGGGAGTATTGTATCCAGTTTTATGCGCTACACAGAAAGGACGTTCAGGCTTGATGATGGTGTAGAGGAGATTTTACCAAAATTAGTACTACCGATAAGCCACTTCAGTGATGTGAGGAAACCAGAGGGGCTGGAATCATGCTACTTAAAGCAGAGAAGGTTTAAAAGGAGATTTGATAGAGATGTTTAAAATTGAGGTGTTTTTTTTAGAAAAGGACTATTTCTGGTGCTATATAAATATTACCTGGATTTGGCAGATGAATGAATCGCCAATTCAAGGGAACTCTTCAAATTTCCTACATACCTTTGACACAGTGAAACACAATTCTGACTTAGAAATTCTGAGGGCATATCTGATGTGAAAAAACTTAATGAGAGGCATGGTCCTTAGTTAACTAGAAGTAAAGTATAAATCCATAATTATCCCCCTGTTCTTTGAGGCAAATTAAAATCCAGAACCCTACCACAGTATGCTTCTATTGTAAATGGCATATGGCAAGTGATTTAATATATCTGCATTGCTGCAGGTATGGCCATTATATTAAATACTTTACTTTGGCTTTTACAAACATTTTATTTACAGACAAAGCTTGACTGATTTTAGCGGTTCTCGAAGAAATGACCAGATATATAGATGTAGCTTGTATGGATTTTCCGAAGATATTGAATATGATGTATCGCAAGAGACTTCGTGGAAAAGCAATTGGATGGGATAACAAAAAACAAAACAGTAGAGTAGATTGACAGACAAGAATGTTCTATGTTGAGGTGTGCTGTGTATTTTTTGTCTCTGTGCCAAGTAAATTTAGCGAATAGTGATTGAATTTAATCTCCTGTGGTTGAAATCCATAATCTCGCAACCTATAATTGCAAACCACGTGATTCTACAAGCTTTGATATTGAAATTAATTTACTGACTGAAACAAGAATGTAACTGGCTCCTTTGCAATTGTTTAATGAGTTTCTTTGTTTAAATCCTGCTGTAGGTTTCATGTTTACATACTCTGCATTATCCAGAAGCACAGAAGCGAAAACTGCACGTTACTGGTGTGTCTTGGAATGTGACAGGCTCTGTCATTGCTTGTGCATATGGCAGGTATGATAGCTACAAATAACCAACATTGGGTCTGTATTCATTATTGGTAGTCACGTGCTCAATTAAAGTGAATGCTTGTCTTTCGTGATGTAGCGTTTGAGTCTTTCAGAGCAGGAAAGAAGACTCCAGCTGATCATTGGTTTTAAATTTAAATTCCATTGTGGCTGCACTTCCAATTCCAATAATACTACTTTGGGAATGGACCACAAAGCCATTCATGTTGGTTTAGACCATTACTAATGAAGATTAAACTCATAACAATGGCTTTGACAACATTTTTTCTTTCGTGGGATGTGGATGTGTGTGGTTAGGCAAACATTTGTTGCCTATTCCTAATTGCCTTTGAACTAATTCGCTTTCTAGGCCATTTTAGAGGGCAGTTAAGAGTCAAATACATTAAATGTGGATCTGCAGTCACTTGTATGCCAAACCACCTAAAGATAACAGATTTCACTTATATGAAATCTATTGAAGTATATATATAGAGTTATTTTTACATCACAGGAAAACGTCCTTTAGCCCATTGTGTCTGCACCAGTTACCAAGTATACACTACACTACACTAAATCCATTTCCAATGCTTGCCCTGTAGCTTTGTGTGCTAAGTTTCAAATGCTATTCTAAATACTCCTTAATTTTTGAAGGTTCCTGCCTTTATCACTCTTTTAAGCATTGAGTTTCAGATACCCACCACCCTCTTGGGGGTGAGTGGGCAAGAATTCCTCAAATTCCCTCTAAATCTCCTGCTTTTAACCTTAAAACTGTATTGACACTTCTCCTAAGGGGAAGCTTTTTCCCTATTTTGCTTCTGCTGCAGCTGCAGACTGTCCTGTGGAGGCATTTCCCCTCACTTACTCAACTGCTAATGGCACTCTTTAATTTAAAGTTTAAAAACTTTGGAGAGAAGGCCCTCCAACTTCAACTATTTCAGAAAACAACTTGTTTCCTTCTATTGGCCTTCCAGCTTTGAGCACCTGCTCATCATATTTAATTGAATAGTGAGACTAGCTTCGGGTCATAGAGTCATCGAGTTATACAGCACTGAAAAAGATCCTTCGGTCCGACTTCTTCACGCTGACCAGATATCCTAAACTGATCTAGCCTCATTTGCCAGCATTTGGCCCCTAGCCTTCTTAAACCCTTCCTATTCATGTACCCATCCAGATGCCTTTTAAATGTAATTGTATCCTCCTCCACCACGTCCTCTGGCAGCTTGTTCCATATGCGCATGCCCTTCAGGTCCCTTTTAAATCTTTCCCCTCTCACCTTAAACCTATGCCCTCTAGTTTTGGACTCCCCTACACTAGGGAAAAAAAGACCTTGACTATTCTCCCTATCCATGGCCCTCATAATTTTATAAACCTCTGTAAGGTTGCCCCTCAGCCTCTGACACTCCAGGGGAAAAGTCAAAGAAAATCACAACTTACTGATTACTTGTCATGCAGTGTCAGCTTCTGGCCTCCACTTGAGGTTAGAATCCGAAAACCCATGGGGAAGTCCTGTCCATATTATGAAAAAGAATGGTGATTTAGGAGAATCAATTTGTTTGAATTAGTTATAGCTACTTCAATCATACTCTGACTCAGGGCAAGTGAGGCTTGAACCGAGACCTCCTGGCCCAGTGGTAGGAACACTACCAAAGCACTACCAAGACCCCTCTTTTAATTGGTGATATACTGACCCAAGTGCCTCTGAGTTATTCTATTGGAATGGCCTTTATTTCTATCATCAACAACAGCAACACTCAAGAAGCTTGACACCATCCAGGACAAAGCAGTCTGCTTGACTGGCACTACATCCACAAGCATTCACTCCCTCCACCACCGATGCTCAGAAGCAGCAGTGTGTACTATCTACAAGATGCACTGCAGAAATTCACTAGAGACCCTCAGACGGCACCTTCCAAACCCATGACCACTTCCATCTAGAAGGACAAGGGCAGCAGATATATGGGAATACCACGACCTCCGAGTTCCCCTCCAAGTCTCTCACCATCCTGACTTGGAAATATATTGGTGTTCCTTCACTGTTACTGGGTCAAAATCCTGGAATTCCCTCCGTAATAGCATTGTGGGACAGCCCACAGCAGGAGGAATGCAGTGGTTCAAGAAGGCAGCTCACCACCTTCTCAAGGGCAACTAGGGATGGGCAAGAAATGCTGGTCAGCCAGCAATGAATTAAAAACAAAAATCTGTATGATCTAAACCTACAAAAATGATTTGAACTCACGGAATAATTTAGAATATAGGATAATAAAATTATTCTAAGTAAATACATTTACCTTAACAGCACTTTTGTGATTTTAGTAATTATTTTAAAAGATAGTCACTTGTTTCAGCCAATTTGTACGCAGCAATGTGACAGATTATCACAGGAGAATTACTGAACAAGGAAAGCTACACTTGCATCATCTATTTGTCTCTTAGATGATTGATGAGTTTTTGCCTCCATTCGCCTGTCTGGTACTATACTATTTGTTTTAGTGTGAAGAGCATTATATCCTTTGATGGTTTGTAGCGGGAATCCTTTTATATAACCCATTCAAAATAGATCCACCCCTTTTCTGTAGTACCTCCTCCTCTTGGAACTTCCAAGTAGCACCTTGGCACAATGATATTCTGTTTCTGTACATGTCACTGTGATTTTTAAATTCATACCCTGTTCCGCTTTGAAGTTTGTAGCCTTTTGGGTTTGAGATAGCATGACCTCTGTGTTCGCTAAGCATGTCATGCACTTTGGATGCTGAAAGTCATTTAAATGAGCTGGCTGTTGTATAGTTCAGACACACTGCAGTTCACTGCCAGGGCCTCTTAAATCTTCACAGGATTATTGACCCCTTTACTTTTAATTTGTCACAATCATGACATTTATTGAAAATTATTTAATAAGTTTGATTTTTATCAGAGATTTGTGTTACCTGAAATGTGTTGTTGTAAACATCTCTTCAGCTATCAACAACTTAGTTGAAGGTCTCTCTGGATTTTAAACAAAGTTTAATAATTAGGAAAGACTTGTTTTTATATAGAGCCTTTCATGATCTCAGGAAGCCCCATAGTACTTTATAACAAATGAAATACTTTACCTAATATAGATGGCCACTTAATACATTTTGAGTACTTTCAAAGCAATGTTTACTGTTTGAGTCACTTTCTTACCAATAGAAGTTGTTGCATGCAATTGTGATAAAACCATTTCGTCATAATATGTACATTAGTTAACTTTAAACTTTAACAAATAATTTGAAGAATTTTCAGGTTATTTCTTGTTCTGAAACTATAACCTAAAAACACAATAGATCCAGTTTTGTGTATATTCATTGGTGAAAGGTGAGTTTACACTTCTATTGTACCTTTTATTTTGTCCTTTGAACATTTCTATTGCACCAGGGGGCCAGTACAGATGCATGTTGAATGGCCTCCTTCTATACTGTAAAATTCTATGATTCTAGCAGATTGCTTTTGAAATGTAGTTACATTTTTGTGAGGAAACACAACAACCAATTTGTATCTACAAATAGTCATGATATGAAAACCCAGTTTTATTTCTGTCGGTTTTGATTGAGAAATTGATATTGGAGTAACACCTTACTCTTGAAGTTGTATCGGAAGGATTCTTTTTCTAGCTCATTTTGTTCCTTGCAGTATAAAATATTATGCCGGTTTCATATTTACTTAATACTTTTCAAAGGTGAGTTTTCATGGATTGTGTTTAAAAATAAGATTTATTTCATGTTCTGTGCGGATGCCTGGATTTTGTTTTTAAAAGAGAGACCAATGAAAAGACATAGTGGAACTTTTTTTAAAACAAGACATTTCTTGGAAGCTTCATGGTGTCAGCTAATTGTTGGACTTGTTTGTTGGTCATCGTCTGACTGGATTTTATGGATTGTTTGAACAGCTTTTTGCAGGCAGTTGGAGTTTGTTTTGGTTCGAGGAAGTCTGCTGAAGTATAGACTGCTCAGCTCAGATATCCTGTTTTTGAAATGACTCCAGTGTGAAACCTGATTGTTCACTTGAAGAGTTACTGGAAGTTTTCTTGATTAAAGTCTTTTGAGCAAGCTGCATCTGTCAACACCCCAGAGACAATTGCCTTGTCTGGTGACCTGTCATTGTGTGTCAGATCAACAGCCGACTGAACATTATACCTCATTCCTTTGTTTCCTTTAAGAACTAACCATTACTAGCCAAAAGTGTGAATCTTTATAGAATAAGCTTTTTTTTTTGTTTTGTAATCAAAAATGATTTTGTCTTTATTGAAGAAACTTGGTTGATGGATCTTTTTATTCTAAGTCTGATATAGAAAAAAAGACTTGCCATATCAGGAACTGCGTAAAATAATGAATTTTTGTTGTCAACGATAGTATAGTGGGAGTAAAGAAAGGCTGTGCACTCCTTCCATCTTACTTGTAACAACTGTTATCCAGGATTTGCTACTTGTTACTGAGTGTCATTGAGGACAGAACCACAGTGCACACTGGTTTCTCGCTGTATGATCTGATCAGTTCCTGGTTGATCAACTTTGAACCTGTGATTGTAGCTTAAGATTCCCCACAGAATCTGAGAATGTAATCCAAGATGACACATAAGTGCAGACCTGAGAGAATGCAGCACTGTCAGAGAAACTTTCTTAGAAGAAACATTAAACTGTCTGCTGTTCAGTTTGGTGTAAAAGATCTTGTAGCAATATTTGGAGAAGAGAAGTGGAGTATTCCAGGTGCTCTGGCTGATGCATATACTTCAACCAACATCATCAAAAGTTTAGCTGGACATTTATTTTGTTGCTGTGTGCAAATTGGCTGCTCCTTTTGTTTCCATTATAATAGAGACTACACTTGGAGTAATTTGTTGACAGTGACACACTTTTGGAATTCTGAAGATATTTTAAAAAGTTTCTATATGGTTGAGTGTTTGTTTCATTCAGTGCTAGTTGCAAATTGTCAGGGGATCAAAAATGCTTAAGAGGGTAAGGTACTTTTTCTATGTATTTTAGTTTTTAAAAGAAAGATTGTATCAGTACTAAATAACAAGAAATGAAAGTGTAGCATACATTACACCATTAATAGTGCTAGTCATCATTAGTCATATTATTTAATCTACTCCATTTAAGGATCATTATTATTGTCACTGACTGACTATATAATATCCACTATGTGTGGACCCTGCATCTTTTGTCACCTTGCTTTCTGCTTTGGAACAGCTGGACTGAAGTGGGCGCATATACTGGTGGATTTTCTTCTGGTGTTGATCATTTGACTGACAGCAGTGATTTCTGGCTCCATCATGTTCACAGTGTTATAGTTGAAAAAATTTGTAATGTTAAAAACACCCTCTGCAAGTGCATGCCTGTGTGCTTCCAGATTGCCTTTGACCAACGGACTACTAACATGAAGCAAAGTAACAAGAGATGATAGTGGGCAAGAAAGTTTCCTTTGTATAATATTATACAAAATCTAATTGATCATTTTTTCTTATTTAAATCACAATCTTTCTCTGAGTCACCATTTGCCATTAAATCATCCTGTAAATTATTCTGAGTAACGTTTGACTGTTAACAGCTTTGTGCTTTACTTTTCAATGTGAAAGTTTGTATGATTAGTAATAATTCCTATCACATTGTTTTCAGGTTGGAGGATGGTGATTGGAGTACAGAGAAGTCCTATGTGTGCTCCTGGAACCTAGATCGGAGAGGGTTGAACCCAGGGAGACCAAATACAGTGATAGATGTTTCTAGTGCTGTCATGTGCCTGGCATTCCACCCAGTAGAGCCTTCTTTGATTGCTGGTATGAATTGAGGCTTTCATTTTTAAAACCTGTATCTGGTCATCACATTTTAGGGCAATGGAGAAATGAGTTGAACCACTGAAGTCATTGAGCTCTTTTCCAACATCTTGGGCGTCCTGAGGCAGTGGATGAAAATCAGACTTGCATTTATAGTGCACTTCACAATTTCATGACACTCCGAAGTTGTTCGCAGCCAATGAAGTACTTTTGAAGTGTAATCACTTCTATAACATGGTAATTATAGCAGCTAATTTTCCTGCTGTAAGTCTCCATACACAGCAGTGATATACTAGTCAGTTAATCCATTTTGGTAATGTTAATTGAAGAATAAATATTGGCCAGGAAACTGGGAGACTGTCCTGGAATCTTTATCTGCAAGCAAGTGGTGTCTTAGTTTAACGTTTTATCCAAAAGACAGAAGAGATGCAGGTCATAGCCAGCACATATTACCAGCAGTAAATGATACAGCAAAGTGCTGTAATGACTGTCTGTACAGGGGTGATAACATTGAGGGAACTTTTATTTAAATGGATTTTTATTCGCCTATTTAGAATTGATGAGTAAAATGTCTGTGTTTATTCTCTTCACTCTTTATTCATTAACAGGATGATGGCGTTGCTGACTAGGTAGCATTTGTTGCCCATCCCTAATTACCCAGAGGACAGTTCAGAGCCAACCACATTTCTGTGGGTCTGGAGTCACACGTAGGCCAGACCAGGTAAGGATGGCAGTTTCCTTCCCTAAACGACATTAGTGAACAAGATGGGTTTTTCCAACAATTTACAATGGATTCATGATCATCATTAGATTCTTAAATCCAGATATTTTATCGATTTCAAATTTCACGATCTGCTTTGGCGGGATTCAAATCCCGGTCCCCAGAATGTTATATGCGTCTCTGGATTAACAGTCTAGCGATAATACCACTGGGTCATTGTGTTGTGTTGATTTAAGCTGCAGTGTTGAGGTTGGTTGGCTCGCTGAGCTGGTTTGTTGTTTTGCAGACGTTTTGTTACCATGCTTGGTAACATCCTCAGTGCAGCCTCCGGTGAAGCGTCGGTGTGTTTTCCCGCTTGGTTTTTAAACTCTGGGGTCCGTTGAGATGGATTACCTCACTTCTGGTTTTCCTTCGTAGTGGAATGTATATGGGGTCAAGTTCAATGTGTTTATTAATAGCATGCTTCGTGGAGTGCCATGCTTCTAGGAATTCTCGTGCTTGTCTCTGCCTAGCCTGTCCCAGGATCTTGGTGTTGTCCCAGTCAAAGTCGTGGTTCTCCTTGTCCATGTGGATTGAGATGAGTGAGTATTGGTCGTGTCTTTTTGTAGCCGGTTGGTGTTCATTATGGTTTATCCAATCCAGTATCTTGCCCCTAACACCATGGACTCTTATTTAATATCCTCCTTTGTGGCACTTTGACAAAGGCTTACTGGGAATCCTAATAGATCACGTTCTTGTTTGTCTTACTTGCTCATTGCTTCCTCAAAGAATTCCAACAGATTTTTCAAATGTGACGTCCCCTTGATGAAGCCTTGCTGACTCGACCATGCAATGTAAGTCATGTTTCAAAGCAAGTCTGTCTTTTTACATATTTTTTCCTCTGGTGTGCATGGCTGTTTAATTTTAGTTGCATGGTAACTTAGAGGTTGCTGGCCTCTTGCCCCTCCCAACTGTCTCTCACACTGTCACTGCCCTCTGCCCCTCTCCTGAGTCCTTGCTCACACAAGAGAGGAAGGGAGCAATGTGCAGAGTGAGGGGATTAGGAAGCATTTAGGAAACAAAATTGATTTGAAAGAACAATCAAGCATGCTGAGTTACAGTGTTAACCTTGGTGCAACTGCAGTAACTGAGGTAAAACAAAAATGGAGGTAGCACTATTTGTGTATATTCCCTAATTTATTAACTGTGCTAAAACAAAGATGTGCTGTTAGACCACATTTTTAATCTGGGGAGTATTTAAAGGTACGTTAGGATAGTAAATTAATGAAAATTAAATTGATTTTCAATTCCAATAGCTCCTCACTAAATTAAAAGATAAATATACTTCCTTTCAGAACCTCAACCATGAAGTATCCATTTTAATGTTGCCACTGTGTAATACCGCTAGGCCATTGCTTGCTTGCCTCCCTCCCCAGAGGGAAGTGATGGCCTAGCGTTATTATCACTGGACTGTTAATCTAGATACCCAGATAACGTTCTGGGACTTGAATTCGAATTTCACCTCGGCACATGGTGGAATTTGAATTCAATAAATAACTGGAATTAAGAGTCTAATGATGACTGAATCCATTGTGAATTGTTGGAAAAACCCATCTGGTTCACCTTCCTTTAGGGAAGGAAACTGCCATCCTGGTCTGGCCTACATATGACTACAGACCCACAGCAATGTGGTTGACTCTTAACTGCCACCTGGGAAATAAATGCTGCCTTGCCAGCGACACCTTCATCCTGTCAGCGAAAAAAAAGCATTGAAGTCTCCACTTATTCAAATATTAGCAAATTGAAGAAACTGATCAGGTATCTGTATGATATATTTTGATTTGGAAGTGGTAAAGACCCATGGTGAAGGTTTCTTTATACTTGTTCATGGTATGTGACTTGAGTTCACAAAATTACACAAAATCACAGAATCAGTAAGGTGGAAGAAGGAGGTTGTATGGTCCATCATGTCTTCACTAGCTTCCTGAGCATTTTGAATTTGTGCAAATCTCCTTCCTTTTTCCTGTATCCCTGCACATTAGATCATTAAATTAAAAATAATGTCCCCTTGAATACCTCAATTCAATCTGCCTTTACCTCACCTCCAGGCAATGCTTTCAAGCTCTTAAAAAGTCCTTGCGGTACATCATTGTTACCACTAGAGGATACTAGTGATAGAAAAATTCATGATTTGTGAGATAAAAGTTCAAAGTATTTTGTGTTGACTGATTAATACATTTGGAATTTCCAAATAAAATCCTGGGCAAGATGTTATCACAGCTGAAAAATAACCAATAAATTAATCTACTAATTTAAAACAAAAGAAAGGCTAGAAGGAACTGAAGAGTTCCTTTTTAACTTGAGAATAAATATGAGAGTTGAAGTCAATGCAGTCTTCCTTTAATACATTGAGGATGAAAGAGTTTTTAAAAAAAAAAAAGCAAGTTGCTTTCTGCTTTGAAGTTTAGGAACAACGATCAGATGAAAAAATGCCACCGTGGTAATGAAGAAGGAAAATTTGAACATTAGGAATAGTAGAATGTCACTCAACCCTTTGAGCCCGTGCGTTTCCAGTATTTTCCTGTTTTGTTACAGATTTATTTACAGCAGTCACAGAATTCACTTGGTCCCTATATAAATCTCTTAAAGCTTTCTCTTCTAGTCTGCAACTTCTGATTCCATGTTAACAATGAAAAAGGTTTTATCCAGTTATCCTAGCTGTTTGTGCCATTTTTTAAGGGATGGAGAGGACTTGGAGTTCTAACAATCTGTGTCAGTAATGATATTTTATCATGCATCATTGGAAAATGAAATACTTTGGATGCAGTCTGAAGGAATGGGTGAAAATATTGAATCTTTATTGTGTACCTCAAAGATTAAAGATTAATGCACTATTTGTGGGTGGAGCAGTAAACAAACATGCATTTATAGCATCTTTCATTACCTCAAGGAGTCACAAATCTAGTGATTAATAGAAAGTATGGCAGCTGATTTGTATGACCAGTTGGCCTAGTATTGGTTATCGGGACATTACTGGAACCTATAAGGGCAGAGTTACTGATAACTTGCAGCTATTCTGAGAAAATAGGTATAGATTTTTAAAGGGTATGTCATGATTGAACCTGACTGAACATTGAGTGTGTTGAAATACTCCCCACTTTGCCTGGACGAGTGCAACCCCAACAACACTCGAAGCTTGACACCATTCAGGACAAATCAGCTCACTTGATTGGCACTGTATCCACAAGCATCCACTCCCTCCACCACCAAAGCTCAGTAGCAGCAGTGTGTACTACAGTGTGTGCAGAAATTCACTAGAGATCCTCAGACAGCACCTTGCAAAGCCATGACCACTTCCATCTAGAAAGACAAGGGCAGCACATACATGGGAACACCACCCCCTACAAGTTCCCCTCCAAGCTACTCACCATCCTGACTTGGAAATATATCACCATTTCTTCACTGTCGCTGGTCAAAATCCTAGAATTCCCTCCCTAATGGCATTGTGCGTCAACCCAGTGCAAGTGGACTGCAGCAGTTCAAGAACGCAGCTCACCACCACCTTCAAGAGCAACTAGGGACAGTCAATGAATGCTGGCCAGCCAGGGACGCCCACATTCCACAAAAATGAATTTTTTAAAAAAAAAAAAAAAAAAAAAAAAAACATTTTGAGGTTGTCACTGAAGTAATGAACAGGTTGATGTCTGTGGATATTATTTAAATGGTCTTCCAAAGGCATTTGATACATTCCGTCGTAACAGACTGTTAACTAAAGTTAAAACTCTCAGAATTGAAAGGATCGGAAATAGGCTGAGTAGCAGTTCATGGAATAGGGGTAATGAGTAGGTACTCCAGTTGGAAAGGTGTAACTAGTTGTGTCCTATGAGGATCTATATTGGGGCTTCAGTTGTTCACTATTTATTTACAACACAGATGGTGGGATGAAATGCTGCATGTTCAAGTTTGCTGATGACAGGTAGGCAGATCCATGAAATATCATGGATAGCTATAGAAAATAATTGAAAAGGCTTAAAGGAATGCTGACCTTTATAGCTGGAGGACTAGAATATGAGGAAATGGAAGTCACGCTGCAGTGACTCAACATCCTGCTGAGACCACACTTTAGGAAGGTTATATGGACCTAAGAATGATTTATCAGAATGATACCTGAGCTCATTAAGTTAAATTACAAACAGAGATTCAACACACCAGAAGTAGCACTCCCTGAAATTTAGATGGTTAATAGGTGATATGATCAAAAGTAAGGCACTTTTGTCCAGGTCTCTCTCAGTAGTCCAGGAACACAACTATTATGCTACCATCAAGATTTCTGTGGGCTTACCTTGACTGCTGCATTGAAGCAGTTCAAGAAAGCAACTTATGTCTGCTTTTTCAATTTTACCACCATGCCCATATACGGAGCGTGATTTTTAAAAACAAAAAAAAAAGTTTTCCAGATTTGTCCAGTTTGCTGAGTTATCAGTCTTTCTATGAAACAGACTCTGCTGGGAATCCTTCCTTAATTCCCCTCCCACAGTAGAGTTGATGGACAGTTTGCAGGTCCTTAGTAAATCAGGATTATACAAGAATACGAGCTAAGAGCAAGTGTAGACCATATGGTCTGTCACACTTGCTCCTCCATGCATCTATAGTGTTATGAGGGAGGGCGTTCCAGGATTTTGGCCCAGTGATTATAGTTGAAAGTTGGTGAGCTGAATGTCTTGCAGATGGTGGTGCTAACATGCATTTAATGTCCTTCTCCTAGGTGGTGGAATATGCTATTAGTGGAGGCATGGTGACATGCTGCCATTGTCAGTGATGCACACAGTTTCCACTGTATGTCATTGGTGGACAAAGTGAATGTTCAAGGTGGTGGATGGAATGCCAAGCAAGTGGAGAGCATTCCATCATACTTCTGACGTGTGCATTGTAGATGGCGCACAGGTTCTGAAGAGTCAGGAGGTGAAGTAGTCACCACAGAGTTTCCAGCCTCTGACCTGCACTTCTAGACTCGGTACTTATATGGCTGATCAACGGTAGTGCCCAGGATGTTAATAGTAAGGGATTCAGCTATGGTGAAACCATTGAATGTCAAAGTGAGGTGGTTAGATTTTTTTCTTGTTGGAGATGATTACTGCCTAGAAGTGGTGTGCATGTTATGTGCCACTTGGCGCAAGCCTGGTGGTGTCTTACTGGATATGGATGCAGCCTGCTTCATTATCTGAGGAGTTGCGAATGCTGCTGAACATTGTACAACCAACAGGAAGCATCCCCACTTTAGACTCTGTAATGGAGCAAAAGTTATATAAAGATGGTTGGGCCTAGATCTCTATCCTGAAGAAATCCTGCAGTTATGTCTGGGAATGAGATGATTGACCTCCAACAACCACAACTATTTTCTTTTGTGTAAGGTCTGAGTCCAGTGGAGAATTTTCTCCCTGATCCCATTGAATTCGGTTTTGCTAGGGTTCGTTAATTACATAGCCAGGCAAATACCATCTTGTTGTCAAGGGATAACAAGGTGTAGAGCTGGATGAACACAGTAGGCCAAGCAGCATCATAGGAACAGGAAGGCTGACGTTTCGGGCCTAGGCCCTTCATCAGAAATTTATGCTGCTTGAGAAAAGGGTGCTGGTTGGTTGGCAAGCAGACTCTGAGGCATTGCCATGGAGAATGCATCAAGGAATGAAGGATCCTCGTACTGTTGCTAAATTCAGAAAAGGCACAATGCTTGGACATGTTTTTCTGCTTCCTGTGTATCAGAATATGTAATGTCTAGCTACATTGCAAACCCGACTTACAGTATCAAATTTGTTCTTAACGTAATTTTCAACAATTGCAGAATCACAACTAACATTAGCTGTCATGTTGAGTGTTTTGCAAATACAAGCTGATTGTGTACAGTAATTACACTATCTTTTGATACAATTCACCAGTTGTTAAGTTGTGTGGCCAACATACCTGGCATCGCACCAGCACTGACATTCATATACCATTTCTTTTGTCTTTTTTTTTGGGTAATTCATGGGATGTAGGCATTGCTAGCTGAGCCAGCATTTGTTGCCCATTCCTAAATTTCCCTTGAGCTGAGTAGCTTGCTAGGTCATTTCAGCAGGCAGCTAAAAGTCAACCATATTGTTGTGTGTCCAGAACACACTCATAGGCTAGACTGTGTAAGGACGGCAGATTTCCTTCCCTCAAGGACATTAGTGAACCAGATGGGTTTTTACATCAATCAGCAGTGGTTATATGGTCATCATTGGACCAGCATTTAATTCCATTCTTTGTTTTGTTGAATTCTGATTTTAGCATTGACTTAGTGGGATTCTAACCCATGCTCCCAGGACATCAGCCTGGCGTTCTGAGTTATTAGTCTAGTTATCATTCTGCCTCCACCTCCCTATGATATGCTAGACATTTCTGGCTTAATGGCAGCATCCATTATGCTGCTGCATAATAACAATTTAAAACTGCTAACTTTACCCATTGTTCACATTTTTCATGTGCCTAACCCCTCCAGGTTAATCACCTGTTGTTCAAGGACAATAATATGGGTAAACAATGGCCTAGTGGTATTATCACTAGACTGTTAATCCAGAGACCCAGGTAATGTTCTGGGGACATGAGTTTGAATCCTGCCGCGGCACATGGTGAAATTTGAATTCAAAAATAAGCTGGAATTTAAGAGTTTAATGATAACCATGTGTGGTGATTGTAGTGACATCAGCCAAGTGGACCTCATAGAATGAGTTCCCTGATTGGGGTTGTTAATCTGGTCCAATCAGGGAGCTCTGGGTGACAGCTAAAAAGAGGAGTGCCCCCATTCTAATGTTCTGAGGATATGGGTTCAAATCAGGGCAGATGATGAAATTTGAATTCAATAAAAATTAGAACAAATAGTCTAATGGCTGATACTGATTGTTGCCCATGGCCATACTAGTCAAGTAAAAAATGCCCGATCTCATCTGATCTCAGAATAAAGCAGACTCAGACTTGGTTAGTAGTTGAATGGGAGACCGCCTGGGAATGCCAGGTGCAGTAGGCTACCTGACGTCATGCACCAGTTGGAGGATGCTCAGGTGTGTTGTGGAATATCGTCTGCATGTACCCTTGCCCAGATGGAATTTCACATTGGCCCCAGGATCCTGTACTTTCCCCAGAGCCTGTGTCCCACAACTTGAACCGCCACCAAGATTTATGTTGTATGTCTTTTGGGGAAGCAAAATGCTGGACAATGTCTAGACTGCTGCTGGACACCATCCAGCTCTTCTTCTTCGACTGTCTGCCTTGGCGTGCCTATTTACCTTTACTGTGCTCTGTGCGGGAGTCCCCCCTCTTTCCCTTGGAGATCTGGAGTGGAGGGTGTTGCACACAATAGTCCCTTGCAACTGCAGATTGCGGTGTTTCACGGACTCCCAGCCCAACCTTTTGTTTTTGGCACTGTGGAGTCCGTGGACCATGTATATATTGGTTGTGGGCGCTTGCACTCCCTTTTCAGTTACCTGAAGAACGTTTTGTCTCAATTTTTGGTTGCATTTCAGCCCCACGCTCCTGATCTTTGGGCACCCAGTGCTGAGAGGAGCAGGCAAGTTGGAGGATCTTATAGATCATAGATATCCCTATAGTGTGGAAACAGGCCCTTCGGCCCAACAAGTCTACACTGAACCTTAGAGCATCCCACCCAGACTCATCCCCCTGTAACCCACCTAATCTATACATCCCTGAACACTATGGGCAATTTAGCACGGCCAATTCACTTAACCTGCACATCTTTGGACTGTGGGAGGAAACCGGAGCATGCGGAGGAAATCCACGCAGATGCGGGGAGAATGTGCAAACTCCACACAGACAGTCATCCGAGGGTGGAATCGAACCCAGGTTGCTGGCGCTGTGAGGCAGCAGTGCTAACCACTGAGCCACCGTGCTGTCTTCTCCTCGTGGGTCTGCTCCTGGGCCTGGCCAGACTGGTGACAAACAGGTCTAGGCAGTGGACCGTGGAGGGGGTCATTTTGGCCAATTGCCTGCCCCTCTTCTGCACATAGGTTTGAGCCCGGGTGTCCATGGAGAGGGAGCACGTGCTGTTCATCAATGCTCTCGATGCCCTTAGGGAGAGGTTTAAGGTCGAGTGCTTTATTTTATTCCCCAATTCTATTTAGGTTTAATCTCTATCCTACCCCTTCACTTTTTTTTCACGTACTTATTGCCCCTACCGGGCTTTGCTTGTTACTGGTTCCTTTGCCATGTGTGTTTTTCCTTGGTGGTGAATGTATTGAATAGAATTATTTGCACAATGATATCTTCCCTGAGTACCTGCAATTATGCACGGCATGTGTGCACACAGCAGTACTGCTATGGAGCAGTAATGTGGGGGAACAAAAAGAGCAGTATCAGACGTTCTGACACAGAGCTGGTTCTGAGGGAGCTGGAACAGTGTTAAGGATTTTCCATGTGTAAATGGATGGTATCTTGGTGATGGGATGCCAGCCTCTGTGGAGTTATTTCAGTGGTGACAAGCGTGGGATACATTCCTGAAGAAACTTGCTCACGACAGTCGCCTTTAAGTTGGGGTAAGCATTTTTGGCATCATGCTGTTATTTGGGAAGCTTGACTCATTTGACCCTGCTGTCAAAGACTGAATGCATTATTTTTCTGGGCAAATGGCATTGGGGCAGATGAAAAGTAACGAATAATTCTCATGACAGCTTGTGGACCTGTAGCTTTTTTGGTTATTAGGAGCCTAACTTTTCATGAGGAACCAGATACTGAAACCTTTCAAGAGTTGGTGGATTTAGTTTAGGAATATTACAACCCCAAGCCTCCTGTAATTCTGAGATGCTATTGTTTTTAGTCGGCAATTTGAGAACCGGAGGAATCCAAATCGGGATTTTTGGCTAGGTTAAGACACTTGGCAGAGGGATGTGACTTTGGTTTAACCCTTAATGGGATGCTGAGAGACCTTGTCTCTTACCCACGCAGAGCTGGTGAATTATTACAGAAATTTCATACATAGTCTGCATCCATCCTGGCACGTAAATATGCCCAGACAAAGAAGGAAGATTTGGCGGTCCATTTTGGAGTCAGTAAGTTCCATCAATACCTTTTATGGGCATACATTTGTGATAATAACGGACCCGACTAGCTACTTAAGGAGGACAAGGCAGTGCTGCCCAAAGCTTCAGGCCGAATTCAACAATGGGTATATACTAAGTGCGTACAATTCCAAGTTCGAACACCATCCGGAAGGCCAAGTAGCAAATGTGGATGCATTGAGTTGACTTCCACTAGCTGGTGGTACTGACGCTGGGCAAGTCCGTAATGGTTCAAAATTTTCTGGACATACTGTTGACTGTGCATCCGAAGTCTTATACTTGCATAAAGATCAGTCCTGGCAGAACTGAAACAGCTGGTGGTGATGGGGGGAACCAAAGGACTGTCATAACCAGCTTTGGACCCGGAGAGACCAGATCACAATAGAGGACGGCCTGTTATTAGGGGGTGCAAAATTGATTGCCCTGAGCAAAGTTTGCTGCCAGATACTGGCTGAGTTCTACCAGAGTCATCCAGAGGTCTTCAAAATGAAGATGTCATGTCTAGTGGCCAGTTGTGGACGCAGACATAACCACCTTGGTGGGG
>NC_063359.1:39326689-39426689 GCF_021869965.1 Rhincodon typus | reverse complement strand
CAGTGCCTAGAGAGCCAACAAGGACAGAAATTACCGCCAACAGCTCTCCCACATTAGTGGGAATGGCCAGGTCAGCCCTGGATTTGGTTACACATCAACTTTGCAGATCCTTTTCATGAGCTCAATGTTCTTAGTCATTGTAGACGTCCATTCAAAGTGGTTGGATGTACATAGAGTTCATTCGTCAAATGCGGGAACAACAACAGAAAAACTGTGCTCATCTTTTGCAATACACAGACTCCAGGAAGTGTCGGTCACAGATAACAGGCCATCATTTACCAGCAGGGAATTTGAGTATGTCCTAAATTTGAATGGGATTTGACAGACAAGGACAGCTCCATACCATCCATTGTGCAATGGCCTGACAGAAAGTGTAGTCCAAACTTTGAAGATGGGCTTGAAGAAACAGTCTACAGTGTCGCTGGATTCCAAACTGTCCCGGTTCCTGTTTGATTATAGGACCACTCCCCATGCAACTGCAGGGGCAGCACCAAAAGAGTTGCTGATGAGGAGATGACTCTGCACCTGGTTAACTCTGATCTTCCGTCACCTGGGAGGAGGTTGAAATGTGTCAGAAACAGCAACACTGGACTCCAGATTCCGCTAAGTGAGAGATACGTTTTACTACAGGGGATGAAGTTTGCTGTAGGAACCACAGAAGTGCCCCTGCAAGGGTAAGAGGCATTGTTGATGCAAGATCAGGACCAGTGACCTATAAAATTTGGGTAGGGGCGATGGTCCTAAACAAACACGTGGGCCATATGAAAGCTGCAAACTCACAAACAGGTTGGAAGCAAAGTGTATCCTGCTCCTCTGAACAGTTGGAAAGGCTGTTGGAACCCATGGGTTCTCCCTCTCCAGGTGTTGAAGAGACTTATGAATCTGAGAGAGACATGGCAGATCTCGCCACATTGAAGCCTTTGCCGCCAGAAGAAGAGAGTGAATTTCTCCTGAGATCCTCCAGGTGCAAAGGAGTTCGCCTCTTGAGTTACATGTTGCCCATATCTGATGCAGCGTCAGAGGAATCTGACCCGGTGTAAAAATGCCCCAGGAGGCACTGATTGTAATAAGGTCAGCCAGGTGGACCTCATAGAATATGAGCTCCTTGTTGGGGCTATTAATCTGGTCCAAACTGACAGATAAAAAGAGGAGTGTCAGACATTCTGACACTGAGTTGTCTCTAAGGGAGCCACACCAGTGTCAAGGACTTTCCACGTGTAAATAAAGGGTGACTTGGTGACAGGATATTTGCCTCTGTGGAGTTACTTCACCACAAAATCATTACCAATTGTCAGCAAAAACCCAAAGGTTCTTTATTGACCTTTTAGGGAAGAACATCGCCATCCTTGCCTGGTTTGGCCTACATATGTCTTCTGACCCACAGCAAGTTGACTCTTAACTGCCCTCTGGGATGGGAAATGTTAGGATTGGGCAATAAATTCCTTTGAATGAGTTTTAAAAAAAAAAAAAAAAATTCCAGGTAAATTTAAGGTAGCTAAGGCACTTCAGTCTGAAAATGACTTTCAACCATTCGTTACCCGTTTATTGTGCAGCGTAAATGATTGTACCGTTTGAAATTTGGAATTCGTGCATCTGTCCTGAGGAGTGAATGACATGGCAGCATGTTTGTCTTCAAATCATTACTTCTGAATGGCTGTATAAAGATTTGATTTCTACCATGTGCTGTGCTCTGTAGGTGGTCTTTACAGTGGAGAAGTTTTAGTGTGGAACAACAGTAAAACGGATGACCCTTTAATTGCTAGATCAGGAATGTCTGAGGACACCCACCGTGAGCCTGTTTATCAGGTAAAAGCCTTAGTTTAGATTATTCTGATCTTTCTGTTCTTTCCTTGTCTGGTTTAAAATAATTTTCACCTTCTGAAATCCGTAAAATGATTGCTGATGAAACATCTATGTATCTCTTGTTCTTCTACCCCATTCCCCTTCAAATTCCCATTTATGTTGTCATAATTTGTGTGCTGCCATTGGAAGGCTATGCTGAAGGGTCTTAATGTGTTGCTATTCACTGTGTTGCATAGGGATGCCATTCACTTGTCTTCAGATTCTGTATCATTAATGTGTAGCAAGTGTGAACAGAGGAAAATTTATAGCAAGTTCCCAGCATAACAATGGCTGGCTGGAATTTTGGATCTAATTTACATCCAGCAGTAACTGCGTCAGTGAGGAAAAACATGACTGCACACTGTTTTAATAACTAAAACCATATGAAAGCAGCTTTTTAAAATTTACACGCAACTCAGATTATCTAATTGTGAACTGGACAGATGTCAACAGCAGATACGGCCTGACCAAGACTGCAGGTTTGTGGGTGTTTTGTTCAGACAGAGTTTGCAGTTGGATGGAGTTAAGATGAAGATTAGCTACTGATCTAATTGAGTGGCAGAATGATCTCCTTTTCCTATCATCCTATTTTTGAGATGATATGTTGACCTGAGTAACTGAAAGAGTTGAATGGGATTTTGAGAATTTTATTTAACCTGTTTCATAGAAAATATTCTGCACTTCTCGTTCCATTATTGTAGCCAGTGTCTTTCCTGGTATTTGAGAATCGTACTGGGTGCTACAATTGCTCCCTGCTTTGAACGCACTAATTGGGAATTTCTGACTTGTCTATTTCATTCTACATGCCACTGTCATTCTGACAATTAATATCCTTGACCACCTAAAATGAAGCCCAATGGAGGTTCAAGGAACAGCACCTCTAGTTTTGATGAGTATTTTCGTATTTTCTGAGATCAGTATTAAGGGTTAAACAATTTCAGATTCTAAACTATGCCACATGTTTTTGAACAGCAGTTGCTGGTGATGATTCTGCTTTGCTGTTATCATTGTTGGTTTCTCTGGATACACCTTTCATCTCATTAGAGTCACAGAGATGTACAGCATGGAAACAGACCCTTTGGTCCAACTCGTCCATTATGACCAGATATCCTAAATTAATCTAGTCCTATTTGCCAGCATTTGGCCCATATCCCCCTCAACCCTTCCTATTCATATACCCATCCAGATGCCGTTTAAATGTTGTAATTGTACCAGCCTCCACCGTTTCCTCTGGCAGCTCATTCCATACACATCCCACCCTCTGCATGAAAAAGTTGCTCCTTTAGGTCCCTTTTATATCTTTCCCCTGTTACCTTTAAACCTTATATCCTGTAGTTTTGGACTATCCCACTCTGGAGAAGAGACCTTGTCTGTTTACTCTCTCCATGTCCCCCAAGATTTTATAAACCTCTATTATGTCAGTAAATCTCTGGTTTACTGCCCGAGCCACATGCAAATTGACTTAGGGATAAGAAAATTAGGGAAGTAAACATGTGGCTAAGGGAGTGGTGTGGGAAAGAGGGGTTCCATTTCATGGGGCATTGGCATCAGTTTTGGAACCGGAGGGATCTGTACCGATGGGACGGTCTCCACCTGAACCGATCTGGAATCAGTGTTCTTGCGAAAAGGATAAATAGGGTGGTCACTAGGACTTTAAACTAGTGAGTTGGGGGGGAAGGGAAAGGGAAAACGACAGGGAGTATGATGGTAAATGAAAAGGTAAGCAGCAGGTTAGCATGTGTGCAGGAGGGTTTAAGTTCAAGGCAGACTATGAAAGAAGCAAAATGGAAGGATAACTCAGGAGATATTATTAGAGATGTTGGAAATCATGAGGGTAAGAAAGCTAGCATAAAGGCACTTTACCTGAATGCTCGTAGCATTCGTAACAAAGTTGATGACTTAACGGCACAAATCATTGCTAATGAATATGATTTGGTAGCCATTACGGAGACATGGTTACAGGATGGTCACGACTGGGAGTTAAATATCCAAGGGTACCAGACTATTCGGAAGGACAGACAGGAAGGTAAGGGAGGTGGTGTAGCTCTGATATTCAAGGACGACATCAGGACGGTGCTGAGAGATGATATAGGTTCTATGGAGAATGAGGTTGAATCCATTTGGGTGGAAATTAGAAATTCTAAGAGGAAAAAGTCACTGATGGGCGTAGTCTATAGGCCACCAAATAATAACATCACATTGGGGCGGGCAATAAACAAAGAAATAACTAATGCCTGTGAAAATGGTACGGCAGTTATCATGGGGGATTTTAATCTACATGTAGATTGGCCGAACTAGCTCGGTCAGGGTAGCCTTGAGGAGGAGTTCATAGAGTGTATCCGTGATAGTTTTCTTGAACAGTACGTAATGGAGCCGACGAGGGAGCAAGCTATCCTAGATCTGGTCCTGTGTAATGAGACAGGAAGAATTAATGACCTCATAGTTAGGGATCCTCTTGGAAGGAGTGATCACAGTCTGGTTGAATTTAGAATACAGATGGAGAGTGTGAAGATAAAATCCAATACCAGGGTCCTGTGCTTGAACAAGGGGAACTACAATAGAATGAGGGAGGACTGGAAACAAAGATTTTATGGTGGGACAGTTGACGAGCAGTGGAGGACTTTCAAAGCAATTTTTCAAAGTGCTCAGCAAAAGTATATTCCAGTGAAAAGGAAGGACTGTAAGAAAAGGGGTAATCTGCCATGGGTGTCTAAAGAAATAAGGGAGGCTATCAAATTGGAAGAGAAGGCATACAAAGTGGCCAAAAACAGCGTGAAACTAGAAGATTGGGAAACCTTTAAAGGTCAACAGAAAGCCACAAAAAGAGCTATAAAGAAAAGTAAGATAGAACATGAGAAAAAACTAGCTCAGAATATAAAGACAGATAGCAAAAGTTTCTACAAATATATAAAACGAAAAAGATTAGCTAAAGTAAACGTTGGCCCTTTAGAGGATGAGAAGGGGAATTTAGTTATGGGATATGATGAAATGGCCAAGGCATCGAACAGGTATTTTGTATCGGTCTTCACAGTGGAGGACACTAATAATATGCCAGTAATTGACAAAGAGACGAAGGTAGGTGAGGACCTGGAAACAATCATAATTACGGAAGAGGTAGTGTTGGCAATCTAATGGAGCTAAGGATTGATAAGTCTCTTGGCCCTGATGGAATGTATCCCAGGGTACTAAAAGAGATGGCGGTAATTTTCTAAAATTCGCTGGACTCTGGGGCAGTCCCAGCAGATTGGAAAACAGCGAATGTGACGCCATTGTTTAAAAAGGGAAGTAGACAAAAGATGGGGAATTATAGACCGGTTAGCTTAACCTCTGTAGTGGGGAAGATGCTTGAGTCTATTATCAAGGAAGAAATAGCAAGGCATCTTGATAGAAATTGTCCCGTTGGGCAGACGCAGCATGGGTTCATGAAGGGCAGGTCATGCATGACAAATCTTTTGGAATTCTATGAAGACATTACGAGCAAAGTGGACAATGGGGACCCAGTGGATGTGGTATACCTAGATTTCCAAAAGGCCTTCGACAAGGTGCTGCACAAGAGGCTACTGCATAAGATAAGGATGCATGGCATTAAGGGTAAAGTATTAGCGTGGATAGAGGATTGGTTGACCAACAGGAAGCAAAGAGTGGGGATAAATGAGTGCTATTCTAGCTGGCAGTCAGTGACTAGTGGTGTGCCTCAGGGATCGGTGTTGGGACCGCAATTATTTACAATTTATATAGATGATTTGGAGTTGGGGACCACGTGTAGGGTGTCAAAGTTTGCAGATGACACTAAGATGAGTGGCAGAGCAAAGTGTGCAGAGGACTGTGAAACTTTGCAGAGGAACATAGATACATTGAGTGAGTGGGCAAAGGTCTGGCAGATGGAATACAATGTAAATAAATGTGAAGTCATACATTTTGGTAGGAGTAATAGTAAAAAGGATTATTACTTGAATGGTAAAAAGTTGCAGCATGCTGCTATGCAGAGGGACCTGGGTGTCCTTGTGCATGAATCACAGAAGGTAGGTCTGCAGGTACAACAAGTAATTAGGAAGGCAAATGGAATTTTGTCCTTCATTGCTAAAGGGATTGAGATTAAAAGCAGAGAGGTTATGTTGCAGCTGTACAAGGTGCCGGTGAGGCCACACCTGAAGTACTGTGTGCAGTTTTGGTCTCCTTACTTGAGAAAGGATGTACTGGCACTGGAGGGGGTGCAAAGGAGGTTCACTAGGTTGACTCCGGAGTTGAGGCGGTTGGCTTATGAGGAGAGACTGAGTAGATTGGGATTATATTCATTGGAATTCAGAAGATTGAGGGGGGATCTTATACAAACATATAAAATTATGAAGGGAATAGATAAGATAGAAGTAGAGAGGATGTTTCCACTGGCAGGTGAAGCTAGGACAAGAGGGCATAGCCTCAAGATTAGAGGGAGCAGATTTAGGACTGAATTGAGAAGGAACTTCTTCACCCAGAGGGTTGTTAATCTATGGAATTCCTTGCCCAGTGAAGTAGTTGACGCTACTTCAGTAAACGTTTTTAAAGATAAGGTAAGATTTTTTTTTAACAATAAAGGAATTAAGGGATACGGTGAGAACGCAGGTAAGTGGATCTGAATCCACGAAAAGATCAGCCGTGATCTTATTTAATGGCGGAGCAGGCTCGAGGGGCCGGACGGCCTACTCCTGCTCGTAGTTCTTATGTCACCCCTCAGCCTCTGCCGCTCCAGGGAAAATAACCCCAGCCTATTCAGCCTCTCCCTATAGCTCAAACCCTCCAACCCTAGCAACATCCTTATCCTATATCACAGGTTTTTGCCTCTGATCTTTCCCACACCTCCCTCCTTTTCCCTGGTTCTGTGTTTGTTGAAACTTGTTGGATGTCTCACTGCTTCCAGATCTGGAAATAGGTTATTAACTTGAAGCATTAGCCAGCTTGTCACCCACAAGTACTGCCTGGACTGCTGAGTGTTTTCCAGAATTTTCTGTCTTTAAGATTTCCAACATCTGCAGTATTTTGCTTTTGTTAAGTTCTGAGATCATTCATTTTAATAGGAGATAACTTTGAAGTCTGGGAATCTCAGCCTATGGTCCAAGCCAGAGGGCTTTTGTGGGCACACCATTGCCACTTCACTAAAGTGGTGATCTTGGAATTAAGCTTTTATTAATCCTTCTCCTCATCAATTATGCAGTCCGACATTGTGGGCACACCTTTTGCTGATTAGTCCTTTTTCTCCTTCCCCTCTTCCACATAGACACACATAAACACACTTCCTTAATAGCAAAATATTGTTGAGTGATATTGGGACAGCTTGGCTTTCCCAGTAAGGAGGAAAAAGAGAGGTAGAAGTTTACAGAGGGCATTACATTAGGCAACTAAAGGCATAGGCATCGTTTAAGGAGCTACAAAGGAGTGGGGGATGCTGAAGAATCCAGAGCCCAAGAACTACAGGAACCTGAGGGAGTTATGGGTCTGGAGAAAGTTGTTGCGATGGGCAATGTTGAGACTGTGGATGGATTTGAAAATGAGATCAGGATTTTCAAATTGAAGTATTATTGTTTCATGATCCAATGTAGGTCAGTGGGCATGGGGATGATAGTTAAACAGGACTTGTTATGAGTTATGAGTTGAGCTGTGGATTGTGTGTTCAAGTTTCAGAGGCGACTTGAAGGGAAGCATGAGGATGGTCTGACCCTGAACGTTGAAAGGCATGGAGGGTTTCAGCATTGACTGAGGTAGAATGGAAATCAGTGACCATTTGAAAAGAAAAGCTAAATGCTATAGATGCTGGAAATGTGGAATTAAAAACTCTTGTTGAAAAATAATCCTAGCATTTTCTCTTGGCAGCCCAGGTAACGTCTGTGGAGAGACATCTGTGCAGTTGACAATACAGGTTTATGACCTTTCATCAAAAGTTTCTCTGTTTCCACAATTTTCTGTTTTTATTTTTAATACATTGATTATTCCATCCTCCACCCAGCACAGCCAGTAACATGAATGCATTGCCTTTTCTTGCTCAACTTCTTTCTTTTCCCCCTTCGCTCACCCTTTCTATCTCCACAACTCCTCCTAACCCTGTCTATCCTGATGTGCTCCAACAATTTATCCTCAGTTCCTCTTTTTTCCTTTATTTAAATGATCACCTAAAGGTGCAACTTCTCATGTAGGGATAATCTGTGTGTTACCTTGAGGAAGGTGTCATTTTTGATGTCTAAGAGTTGGGGGAAAGACTAAATCGATGAATTTACAACATGTTAGGCATCTTCAATTAGTTTTTATGGGTGATTGATCCTGGGATGCAGTATTTTAAGGCTAACACAAGTCAGGGAAGGGATCATCACTCCCTACCCAGTGTTTAGATTTTGGGGAAGGGGATGAAAACTGGGACAGAAGAACGATCAGGAGAAAAAAAAGGAATGAGTTAGACTTCTTATTTGCTTTCTTCAAATATTTGAATTTTAAAGCAAAACTGTTTTTTTTTTCCCCCAAAACAGGTGCACTGGATCCAAAGTTTAAGCCGCAGTAACAGAATTAATGTTCTGAGTGCGAGCACTGATGGCAAGATTCTGATCTGGCAAATGGATGGGAGAGGTCAGCTAGTACTGCAGGATGGTTTCGCCCTGATCGTTCAGCAGATGCCGCGCAATGTCAAACTTCACAAGGTGAATAGGCTTTGTAAAATGAATTGGGCTTGTCTAATGTAGATTCAGACTTTGTCCGGTAAAGCAGTTTAACGAAATCACGTTGATGAGATGTCTGAAATTCTGCAGCTACATAAACTTAAACACCCTCTATAATGATGGTAGAAGGTCTGTAGCTTCAATAAGTGAAAACTGATTCTGAGATAAAGCATGATAAATATTTTGTGTATAACTAATGAGAGTTGAGACACCATGGCTTCATGTGTGTCGAAATCACGTCTCACAAATTCAGTTTTTTGAAGAGATGACTAAGAAAATAATGAAGGCAGAAAGGTAGACTTTGTCTATGTGGACTTTAGCGAGGCTTTTGACAGGGTTCTGCTTGGTATGCTGGTTAGTAAGGTTAGATCACATGGGATCCAGCAAGGTAGCTAATTGGATACAAAAGTGGCCAGACAATAGGAGACGGAGGGCGATGGTAGAGGGTTGTTGTTCGGACTGGAGGCCTGTGACCAGTGGTGTGCTGCAAGGATTGGTGTTGGGTCCACTGTTGTTCATCATTTATGTAAATGATTCGGATGAAAATATAGGAGGCATTGTTGGTAAGTTTGCAGATGACACCAAAATTGGTGATATAATGGACAGTGAAGAAGATTATCTAAGAGTATGACGGGATCTTGATTGACTGGGCCGAGGAGTGGCAGACGAAGTTTAATGCAAGTAAATGATGTGCTGTATGACTATGACTTTATAACTCCTACGAGGCGTCAATTGGAGAGAATGTTCTTGCATATCCAAGAAAACTGATTCCATTATATCTACCACAATGGGGTATGAAATATCTCTGTATTGATTAGATAACAATGTTCTTGTGTATTTATGCTGTTCATGACAAACTGTTAGTATTTGCTAGTTATTGGACACGTTCAAAATCATGCTTGTCATGATTGCTTTCCTAGGGGAGAGGGAGGGTTCAAGAGAGATTATAGCATTCCTAAGATGATATTTGTCAAGCAAGAAGTCATCTTCTCCGATAAACCAGGTGATCTGATCTAAGTCAGTATGCAGTAATCAAGGATACACTATTGATGATTAACCAGTTATCTCGACTCATTAGTGAGCCAAAGAAATGTCAATTTGTCACAGACAGATGTCACCCGTTTAGTTACACATAACCATAAAAGCCAGCACTGGTGGTGCGTTCTTGTGAGGTTGCAGGGGTTTTGCTGGTTGAATTCAAACTGTCCTCTTCAACTTTTGATTCTTTGAAACCAAAACTATTGGAATCCAAGTGAAGTCAAACAAGGCTGTGTGATAGCATCAGCCCTCTTTTCCATCTTCCTCGTATTTCCAGCAGGCTACCCATAGATGCGATGTGAGGACTAAGCATTTTATTTGGAACGATAAAGTGGAAGGTGGATATTTGATTTAGGTTTTTTTTAACAACTTGAAGGAAAAAAGGAACTAAGTGGTCGCTTAATGGTTAACACAAGCATATGACTTTACCAGAATAGCAAGAACTGTAGATGCTGGAGTCAGAGATAACAAAATGTGGACCCGAAATATCAGCTTTCCTGTTCCTCTGATGCTGCCTGGCCTGCTGTGTTCCTCTAGCTCCACACTTTGACTTTACTGGAAGCTGTGTTTTGATACTTTGGGATTCGCACCAGTTGTCTTTTAAAAAAAGAAAGTAACTGTTTAGCAACAGGATTTGGATTGATTCTAACAGGAGAGAGACCAGTTGGGACTCGACCTTCAAGCCAATCAGCAAGTGAAATCACTGTCACTCGCCTGGTGAAAGAAATAAAACTAAAACACTTTGAAAAAAGAAACAACTGCTAATTCAAACCAAGACCTATGTCCTTCTGGCTGGCTACAGAATTGAGGATTGCTTAATGGACAACAGCATTTCATTGTCAAAAGTCAAATTTTAAGAAAACAAAACTGTCTGCTATTCCCCTTTTGCATTGAAATTTGATCCACAAACTGTTGTTTTTGCCTGTTATTTTTTCACCAATGATTATCCGAAAAAAATTTTGTCTCATCTGTCGATGTGTTTGATGTGCGGATGAACGTACGTGTGCTTGCATATAAAAAGATTGCATTTTAAGTTTGCATATTAATAATTTATATTTTTTTTCCCATCCTAGAGAGAACATTGATCACTGTCAGGCATTCTTGTGCTAGAGATTAAATTGGTCATATTTTGTACTTGTGAAGATTATTGGAATAGTGGGCTTGATTTCAAATGCATTATATGTAGCAGGGTTGTGGCAGTGAAGATTATTTACAGAACAAGTGGGAAACTGCATCACCTTCAATCCAAAACCAAAGTCATTCTAACCTCGGTCATTGAGCTTTGGTATGCAGATTACGTGTACTCATTCAGAAATTGAACCTTGAGGTCATTATCAACTCCTCCTCCAAAGCATAAGAAGAAAACAGGCCTTTCACTGAACACCCAGAAACCTAAGGTCTTCTTCTAACCAGCACTCTCAGCACATTTCCTCCTCTCTCCTCATTCCCACAACCTCCCCCATTGATTTAAGTCAGTGGTGAGATCCTGGAAAATGTGGATCATTTTCCACACCTGAAAGCTTCCTCTCAATGAAGAAAGACACAGATGATAAAATTCATCATTGCCTACAATGTGCCAGCTTAGCCTGTAGCTAACCGAAGAGTTTTTTTTGTGGAGGGAAATGTCTCAAACTGAGGCTAAGGTCATAGTTTACTGGATATCAGTAATCCTCTCTCTCTCCTTCTTGCCTCAGACACATCGGTAGCCAGCAAGCTATTAACAAGACAACTAGGATGTTTGCCTTCATTGCAATAGGGATTGAAGAGTAAAATGATAAAGAAAAATCTTGCTAAAATTGTACAGGATTTTGGTGAGACTGCATATAAAGACTATGATAAAAGCAAAGTACTGCAGATTTTGGAGAGCTGTGTATGCTTTCTTCAGAATCTTTTCAGACCTTCAGAAGTACTTCCTAAGAAATACATTGAACTCAACATAAACTCTTGTTTCTTTCTCCGTGGATGCTGCCAGACCTGCTGAGTTATATCACTCACAGAAGGGTATACTTACAGTTGAGGCAGTATAGTGAAGGTTGACTAATTTAGTCCTTGGAATGAGTGGCTTATCATACGATGCGAGACTGAGTAAATTGGACTTTTATTTTCTGGAACTGAGAAGGATGGTAAGTGATCACATTAAGATATAAAAGTTTCTGAAGAACCTTGATAGTGTAGATGCTGAGAGATTCCTTTGGTGTTAAAGCAGGAAAAGGCAGGCAGTTAGAATTAGATTGTGAATTGGTTGTGATCTCATTGAATGGTGGCTTAGCAGATTCAGAGTGCTTGAATAGACTCCTGTTCCCAATACATCTTGTATGAATAGAACTTGTCAAATGCACAAGATATAGTTTTCTTTCATGCTTTCTTTGTCATTTTTTATGTTAAATCATCCACAGGTTAGTGAAGACAGTTTGTTTGGTGTGACGTCTCTCTCTTTCTCTCGTCTGGATAAAACTGTGTTCATTGCTGGTGTGGAAGGCGGCTATGTGTTGAAGTGCTCAACAGAAGTTCTGACTCATGCAACATTGAGCTCTGGCTCTGTTCCATTGAAGGCCCCAGCTCAGTTCACCTTTTCTCCACACTGTGGTCCAGTTCATGCTGTTGATTGCTCACCATTCCACAGGTCAGTATATGAATAATGACAGACAGGTTTAAAAAAAACTAGGGTAGAAGGAATGGGAAATTCATCAGAGGTGCCACTTACATGATGAAATGTAATTAATTCTAATCTTGAATTCTTCACAGTACCCAACTTTTGTACAAGGAGGTCTCTACCTTAGTTAGAATTGGAATCTTGCTTTGCCTTGAAGGACTTCAGTAAAACAGCATCCAGTGTATAAACTGACGACCTGTTCTGGAGATCCACTATTTTCTTAGGATGGCAAAACAGAGAAACCACCTCCATTGCATCTAACTTTGATCTAGTTTGATATAACTAAGTTGTGTCCCTGGCCCTTCTTAACTTCCTATTAAAATGGTAGTGTACTTCCGCTTTTTGAATTTGCTCTCCAGAGTTTTTTGTAGAAATTCTGCAGCCCTTTTTATCAGGATGGGAGAACTCCACTGCAGTGCTGACGAAGTGCCATTCTGTTTTATGTGCTGACATTTGGATTAAACTGTTGCCCTCTCTGTTAGATTCAAAGATTGAATAATATTATTTTGAAGAGGTGGGGATTTCTTCCTAGTATCCTGTGTCTATATTTATTCTTCAATCTACATTGCAATTAGGTAATTCAGTTTGTAGTGTTAGAACCTTGCTGTGTACAAACTAACTTTTGCTACATTTTTTTTTGTTCATTTAAAAGTTATGGGTGTAGCCAGCAAGGCCAGTGTTCGTTGCCTATGCTGAATTGCCCTTCAACTAAGTAGCTTGCTCAGCTATTTCAAAAGGCAATTGCAAGTAAACCATATTGCTGTAGGTCTAGAACTGTATAGGCCAGGTCGCAGATTTCTTCCCTAAAGGGCATTAGTGAACCTGATGGGTCTAAAGCAATTGATGACGACGACGACGACGACGACTTTCAAAGCCAGATTTGTAATTAATTAATTTTAAGCATGTCTGTAGAACATTAGGCTGAGCCTCTGGCTGGCGAATAACATTACTGTGATACCACTGTCTCCCTTTGCCTGACTGGATAAAAAAAATTCAGTGTCGGTGTCACTGGCATTTATTGCCTATTCCTAATTGGGCAGTTGAATCTGCCACATGGTTGGTCTGGAGCTGTGTACAGGCCAGACCAGGTAATGGACAGCCCCGCAGGTCAAGGTGGGTTTTTTCTGATTACGGACAATGATTTCATTGGACAACCTTTAGACCATTATTTGCGGATTTTTATTGAAATGCGGTAAACTGTCATGCTGCAGGTTTGAACCTGGCTCCCCAGAACATTACATGTGTCTGTGAATAGTCTAGCGAAAATACCACTGGACCATTGCTTTCCCCTTATTTGGTATTAAAATACTTAATTAGCTGTAGAGCACTGTGGGACATGAGATTGTGAAAGGCATGATAGCAATGCAAGTATTTGGACAGTCCTATTAAGTTTTGATATTGTACACTCCATAATTTGACAATGTAACTCATCTCTTCACAGGAACCTCTTCCTCACTGCTGGCACCGATGGGCATGTACATCTTTATTCCATGCTGCAGGCTGAACCAATTCTATCTCTTCAGTTATGTCAGAGTTACCTCTTCAGTGTTAACTGGTCCTTTGTTCGACCTCTTGTCTTTGCTGCAGCCACGGGAGAAGGTAAGCTGGATCCAAGATTGAAGTGCTGGGTTTGGATTTGATGGTATTTTAAGGAGCAGAGGTCCAAATTAAGAATTTGCAGTTCAGCAATCCCTGGATTAATGCCAGTGTCACACAATGGACCAGACTGGTGCATGTCTTTTTACACCAAGGTCTGTTCACCCATTGCCTCCTTTCCGGATCTGGCAGTGCTTTGATTTTAAATTCTCAGCTTTGTTTTCAAACTCTACTATGCCCTTGTTCCTGTTGACCTTCTGCAGTTCTAATACCGCCTAGGATCTCTGGAGTCTTTCATTTGCCTTTTTCTACATGGTGATGTTCACCACTTCATCATTCTTAGGTGTGTCTTCAGCTGCCTTGACTCTAAACTCTGTATCTAGTGAGAGGGAGGTAAAATTCCAGTCATTTAAAATGTCACTTATGGAACAGCTTATGAGGATTCATCCTGGGAGCCTCGTGTTAGATTAGCTTTGTCTCACTGGTGGGATGTTTTAATACATACATATATCATAAAACTGGGCCAGTGTAGGTGGAAATGGAGATTCTGGTTTGAAATGTTTAGTCTTTAAAGCACTGATTTATTCTTATCTGAAATGGATAATGGAAAAATTGTTGGGAGGAGGGTTTTTAAACTTTGAGTGACAACTTTTTTTTTCCCCATATCCCACTCCAGGAACTGTGTTGATTTTTGACCTTGGGCACAGCTCTCTCCGTCCAGCAGTCTCTATTGAGCAGAACACAGAAAGGAAACCAGTGTACTGTTTGGCATTTAACCCCAAGCGACCTGAGCTACTTGCAGCTGGTAATGCAGAAGGAAGTGTGAAAATCTGGCAGTTGAGTGCTGAACTGACCAAAGGAGGATCAAGGGAAATTTCTCTACTTGAACAGTTTGCCAATGAAGCAGCAGATTGACCAGAGATAGTTGGCTGGTGAATTTCTAAAGAGTACTAGAGGAACTTTCTGCTTAATCTTCTTGGTGTTTAGTTTTTATAAATATAGCTTGATTCAGTGTATATAAAAGTGCTGTAAAAGATTGTGAAATAAAGTTTAATACTAGAAGGAATGAGAAATACATTTGTTTAAAGCATGACTTGTAAATTGAGAACTTAAAAAAAACCTTGCCTGGTCCATAAAGCATTTTTTGGACAGGGAAGTATCTAGCAGCATTACAGATACACACTCACTTTCTTTTCAGTTGCAGTAAAAGCAAATTAATCAAGCCTCAGTAGCACCTAAATAACAAACTGAGATTAACCACAAACATGTGCAACATTACATTTGTGGTGTAGCTAACTAGTGATCTTGGAAGGAACAGTGAGGGAGTAGCTGCACAAGCAGGGATTTACTTCTCTCATTTTGGACAGTGCAAACACTTGTGTGTTTATACTGTCCAATGAATTGCTGCTTTACACATGCAGCATATGGACCTAACAGTAATGCTGTTGGCTCTTTGAAGGTGAATTCCAATTAGAAGTAGGGGAGTAAGACTCCATTCCTGAAAAGTTTCAGCTTTAAAAGAAAACAGGGGATAGATAAATATAGAATGACAGCAGAATCAATCACTATCAGCAACTGTAAATCATAGGCCAGTTTGAATTAGTAGTGTTTATTGAGCACACTGCAATCGACAATTATAGTAATAAAAATTTTCCAAGCAAAGCACAAAAGCAAGCCATTTTACGGATGTCTGACTATTTATAGTTGCACAAAGATAGACATGCAGAGCTAACATTAGCAGATAATAGGCTGATTTTGGTAGCTTCTAGTTCACAAACAACGATCGTGTGAATTCCACATAGTCGAAGGCTGAAGGAATCTCTCTGCCTTTGCCATCTGTGTATGGCTTCATGTGTGAGAGGCAGTAATCAGCTTGCTCCCTTGACAGGTTCTAGAAACAAAACAATTGGAATACATTAGTTAGTGTACACTAAGTGGTGTTACTGATAATCATTTCTAAAACACACACCAGCTGTGATTTTTCTTTTTATTTGTTCACGGGATGAGGGCATCGCTGGCCAGGCACTGTTTATTGCCCATCCCTAATTGCCCAGAGGACAGTTCGGAGTCAGCCACATTGCTGTGGGTCTGGAGTCACATGAAGGCTAGATGAGTTTAGGACGGCAGTTTCCTTCCCTAAAGGGCATTAGTGAACTAGTTGGGTTTTTCCAATTCATGGTCATCATTGGACTCTTAATTCCACCATCTGCCGTGGTGGGATTCGAACCCAGGTCCCCTGAACATTATCTGGGTTTCTGGATTAACAGCACAGCAATAATACCATTAGGCCATGAGCTTCCATGTCATGTAAAAGTGACATTAGTTGTTGGACTAAAGTCATCACTATATAGCCTGTGAATTGCAAGATGCAACATCTTACTCCTCAATAAGCCTCCACTCATTTGTTGTAGTAAGGAAATGTCCATAAATAACCTTTCAACAGTTGCTGTATTACCTGATAGAGTTCTTCACGTGTGACAAACGGTTTTCCTTCTGAGCTGAGGGCACGGAAAGCACTCTCAATCTCCTCACTAGACTTCACATTTTCTGTTTCTCTGCTGATCATGAAGGCCATGTATTCTTGTAGTGATACATATCCATCTCTGCAATCCAAATGAAGCAAACATAAAATAGAATGTTTCCCTCACTTTTTCTAACATGAAAAACCATTTGTTGTAGCTACTATATTTTCAGCAAGTTAAACTGAAGAGGAACATTCACCACTCGATACCCAACATAGTTAAACTTATTGTTCAAAGATTTAAGATGAATAATTAAATGCTTCATATAGTCATGCCAAAGCACATCAAGTGTGCTGCTTGTATGCAAGTTTCAAAAATAAACCTCTTTCCCAAACCCATTATTTACATGAGAGCCAAGGCAGTGTGTTGACTAGCTATTCCACAATGAGATGCATCATCACATTAGATACATTGCAGATAAGCAAATCAGGAGTACAGAAAACCTTAGCCAATTTTCCCTCCCAAAATACAGACAGACATTCTTAGTGTTACAGTGACCAGAACCAGAAAACTTGGGCAGATTCAAGCTGATAATGTCTTTATCTGAGCCAACACACACTGTTCTGGACATCTCTTTATACTAGGATTTATTTTATGGCATGTTCGTCTCACCGGTTGGGGTCAACAGCATCCAGAATAGCCTCAAATTCAGGGTCTGGTTCTCCTTCCTCTACCATCGGTAAGTCATAACCCAGTGAGCGCAAGCATGATTTGAATTCCTGATGGTTCAGACGTCCAGACTTGTCTTTGTCAAAGTGTCTTGGGGAAAGAAAACAAGTTAGTTATTGTACAATGGCAACCTCCTACACAAAAACCTTCATCAAGTATGAACTCACTTACTTGAACATCATACTGAATTCTTTAAGGGCTTCTTCAGTTACACCAGTTGTGTTCCTATAAAATAAACAAATGCATCAACAGAATTTCACAAATAAATAGATTTCCCAAATATACAGCTGATACGAGTAGAAAATTAGGGTAGTTGGAGTTCAAATGTGTGCCTTACTGATCCTCTACCAAAATAATACAATTCTATAGGGGCTGCAGGACAGGTTGATAAGAGCCAATAAAAATAAGATTTTAGACTGGTCATAGAACAGAAGGAAGCCATTCTATGATTCCAACCTATAGAAACTGCAAACCAAAAACAAAAAGGAACAAAGGAGACCAGAGGACGCAGAACTTAAATGGGCTGAGCCGCTAAGATATCTGATTTTAAATCACTCAAGCACAAATGATGTATGTTCCAGTTGTGCAGTTTCAGCTACTGGTGATACCTGGCTTGTATCTGTTGCTCCAAGTTATGTTGCATTCTCATTCCAAGTTGATCCAGTTGGTCCCATTGCTGTGCCAGTCCTACAGTGCTGTGCTCTGTGTATTTGTTGTCCAAGATCAAGGCTTCCTCCATAGCTGCCCCAAGATCTTCAATCTTTTTCAGCTGACTTCTCATTGCCCGAATCTCCTGATGCTTTCTCTGTGATCGAATAAATATTGCAGTCAAATCTTTTAAGAAGTTAGCAAAAATCATTGCAATATCAAAACATTTTCTCCACTTTCATTCCTGAATCAATAATTCTAACACAAGAATCAAACTGGTGTTCAGTTTTTCTAAAACGTGTTTCAGCTGCTTGACAGTGAAGTGAATGTATCACATGGTTTCCCCGTGTTGTATTTTAATTGAATATGGTTTAAATTGAAACACATTATACTCAAATTTTGAGTAGTCCGTGATCGTTTTAGCAGCAAAATAAACCTGTGATGAAGATGTAATGAAACTAAGTATAGGAGGAACATATTTCCTGCGAGTGGCATTATTATCTACTTTAATCCCATTTCCTCTTCCCAATCCCTACATTCCTTATAATCCTCATTAAGTACTTACGAAATTAAAATATTTTAAAACAACCCTGTGCTTTTTCTGTCTTTCCTCTAGTAATGCTCTGCAATTTTTGCCATGTTGGTAATTCACCAACCAAGTAACCTTTCACTATTTGTTCTCAAAAACTTCTCATTTAAAAGAACTTCAGTTAGAACGTAGTCTTTCCGAATTTAAATTCGGGCATTCCCTCCTCGCCAGTAATGGAAGTCTTACCTTTTAATGCTTTATATGAATAAGAATGATGAACTACCTTGGTTGCCTCAAGCTGTGATTCAAGTGTTCCAGACTCCTCCACCATGCAAGACCTGAATCAGATTGAATACATACAATTAAAAAATCACATGGAACAATTTGCTGTAGTTAGATTTTTTGGGTAGAGTTTGTTTTATAAAGAAAAAATCCTGGTGAAGATTTCGTGCCCACAAAAGTGTGAACTGCAAACAGAACCCAAGGGCAGATTACAGTTTGATTACCCAGTTAAAAATCAGAAATGCCAGATTATTAACAGAATTAAACAAACTGTAGCAACAGGTACAAGTTCCTTGCACCCTTGTGAAATGGATATTTAATAGGCTTTCAACCTATCCAGCATTTTAAAATTAGATGCAGGTTATCTGAAATGACAGTGACTAATCAGCTCAATGGCAACATGATCCTAAGTTTAGCATTCAGGACTGTCAGTCACTACAGCTGAGAATTATTAAATCAATTTGGACCCAGAAAGCAACAGTTAAGTTTAACATGCCCCACAATCTTGCAATCTAGGGCATAAATTATCTTCTCTAATAAAAGAGGGAGCTCTGAAAAAAAACAAAAGTCTCTTGTGCCCCTTGTCACATCTTGATGCAGAGCATAACGTACATGGACTGAGGTACCACTTTGCTTCTGCTTTCAAGCCCTTCTTTCTTGTTAAAATTCTGAAAGAACTGCAGAGGCTATAAATCAGGAACAAAAACAGAAGTTGCAGGAAAAGCTCAGCAGGTCTGGCAGCGCCTGTGGGGGAAAAAAAAAATCAGAGTTAACGTTTCAGGTCCAGTGACCCTTCCTCAGAACCGATGGTAGCTACGAAAATGTTGGTTTATATGTAGAAGATAGGGTGGGGGGAGGTCAGGAGTACATGATAGGTGGGCATAGAGCCCAAGAGAGAGAGCAGTTGGACAGATGAAGGAGTGGATAACAATCTGGCTGGGAGGGTGAATAGCTGTTAAATGGGGACTGTTAGTGTGTAATAGCCTGGTGTGTGGGGTAGAGGTCTAGACATGCAAGTTTAGGCCCTAAAATTATTGAACTCAATATTGAGCCCGGAGGGCTGCAGAGTCCCCAACCGGAAGAGGTGTTGTTCTTCCATCTTGTGCTGAACTTCACTGGAACACTGCAGCAAGCCTGAGACAGAGATGTTGACCAGGGAACAGGATGCTGTGTTAAAGGGGCAGGCAACTGGAAGTCAGGGTCTTTTTTGTGGGTAGACCATAAATGTTCTACGAAGCAGTTACCCAGTCTATGTTTTGTTTCTCCAGTGTAGAGGAGACCATATTGTGAGCAGTGAATGCAGCAGACTAGACTGTGGGAAGTGCAGGTGAAGTGTTGCTTCACCTGGCAAGTATGTTTGGGCCCTTGGATAACAGGGACGAGGTAAATGGGTAGGGTGTTACACCTTCAGTGGTTGCAGGGGTAGGTGCCATGGGACTGAGGGTGGTATTAGGACTGAAGAAAGAGCAGACCAGGGTGTCCCAGAGGGAATGGTCCCTGCAGAAGGCAGACAAGGGAGGGGAGGCGAATGTGTGTCTGGTGTGATGGTAGGTGAGGACAAGGGGAACCATATCGCTGTTGCGGGAGGGAAGAGAAGTGCAGGAGATGGGTCGGACCCAGTTCTCAACTGTGCTGGGGAATCCTTGGTTGAGGAAGAAGGTAAACATTTCAGAGGCTGCCTTGTCAAATTTGGCCTCATCGAAACATATGCAGAGATGGAGGAATGGGAGAATGGAATGAAGTCTTTACTGGAAGCAGGGTGCAACAATGTAAAGTCCAGGTAGCTGTGGGAGTCAGTGGGCTTATAGTGGATATTAGTGGCCAGTCTATCCCCAGAACTGGAAACAGAGAGATAGATCAGGTGAAAGTGAAGGCAGGGTGGAAACTGGAGACAAAAATCAATGAACTTTTCCAATTCCAGACGAGGAGGGGAAGCAGCACCGATGATATCAATCGATATAGTCAGAGAAAGAGTTGTGGGTGGGGGCCAGAATAGGACTGGAACAAGGAATGTTCCACATACCCCACGAAGAGACAGGCATAACTGGGGCCCAAGCGGGTACCCAACGCCACCCTTCTGACCTGAAGAAAATGAGAGGAATTAAAAAGGGAAATTGTTGAGGGCAAGGACGCGCTCGGCCAAGCAGAGGGGGGTGGTGGTGGGTGGGGACGCTCGGGCCTTTGCTGCTTACACCCTCCCCCCACGCTATTTTCTACATATAAATTGACGTTTTCCTAGCTACCATCAGTTTTGAGGAAGGGTCACTAGACCCAAAATGTTAACTCTGACTTCCACCACCCCTCCTCCCCCACAGATGCTGCTTGACCTGCTGAGCTTTTCCAGCAACTTCTGTCTTTGTTCCTCCTTTCTTGTTCCCCAGTTATGAGTACCTTATCGTTTTAATGGTTCTGTGCACACCAAAGATTTTCAGCAATAGTCAACAGCTTAACAGAACAATTCAGGAACCAACAATTGTAAACATATTTGACAGCTGTTAAATTGTTAGTATTCTTAAGAATCTGGCTGCAGGCAAGTAGAGGGAGGATGTAATACTAAGCGTTAATCCTGTATTCATTCAATGATCAGATATAGAATTAATGCTATCAACTTAGGACGAATGGTCATCTGCATAAAGTTGCTGAATCCTTTAAAACACTTGAATGGAAACAAAATTCCTCCATTTTATCCAGTTTCTAACCTCAGCCATGTTATAACAATGAGCGAATGGTAGTCAATTACTAGGACACTGTGTGAAGCAATTGCAAGTTACTAGGTCTCCAAATCAATGATGATGAAAAAAAATCATATGGGAGAGACAGAAAAAAAAAGCTGGACATTTTTTTCTTAGAAAAAGTATGTGAATTTGAGAATTCTTACTTGTCTACTTGTGTGATGTCTGGAGTTAATCTCAAGTCTACAAATTTCGCTTTGTTGGGCTACAATTGTACCAGTTGCAACAGTTGCTTCTGTGTTAAATTTAAATGCAAGCTAAATAAAATATTACATTCTGGCAACAAGCCTCACACAAACCTATTCAGAATCAACAGTTCTGTAAAAATAAACACACTGCTTTACAACTCAAAAGCAGACTCCAATTAAAAAAGGAAACAGAACATTGAGAGATTGATTTTAAAATGTTTCAAATGGTGTATATCCCAACTTGCGTAAATTTAGCAGTGTTATTTTAACAGAATCCCCATTCTAGGCGATTACTTTTAAAGTTCATTTATGAGGTTTATGTTTTAGGACTGCAACATATACACAGCTGTGTTTGTCAAATGTGTTAAAATAGGGATGACATTTAATTCTATGGTTAAAGTAGCCGTTTCCTACAAAAGATAGATTTAGTCAGCAGTGATTTTAGTATTTTGTTAAAGTCAATGTCTTAATGATGTCATATTTTGTCATCTTTTTAGCTGTTAACTGGTTCAAATTGTTTTCCAAAAGTTATTTGTCTTTAAAAGGAGGTTGTAACAGGTCAGTAAAAATTCTTTAATACACTATTAACTAAAGGTAGAATATGAACACTTCCTGTGAAGTTGAAGCTAGGTTACTGACTGCTTTGGGAACTAGTTTAACAAGTAGCTCCTTGGTGATCATGGACAGCATTTACAGCAATTACCAGATTCATAAACAACCAATATGGCAATACAACCATCACATCTCTTCACAAAACAAAACCTATATTGCAGTCATCATTCAGAAGCAATAACTTTAATTGTTTGGTCAAGTGGCTTCGTGGCTATCCAAAAGGCCCCGTCTTTCCAAGAATTCAGTTACAGCAAAGGAATCACTAATAGATCCAAGAATCTGCCAAATTACATTGGATTTACAGGGCTTTTGATCCATCAAAGCACATGTCTGCTTACACAGGGATTCTAGTTTAGACTGCGAATGTTTTAACATTTTGACTAGTGTCTTTATAAAGGTTTATTGAAATTAATTCAAATCTTTAAGTAACAGAGCTACCATCTGTACTAAACATCTTGAAGCTCAAATTGCAAAGAGAAGTATCACCATTCCAGGTTTAGAACACTGATACAAATGAAGCTTTGCATCAAAGAGGCACAGAAGGAAATCAAGAGTGCAGAATGCTGAATTAGTTTTGAATCTCGGGTGGGACTTTTACAAATCTGCCCTCAGTCTCTAGCAGTGCAAAAACAATCTGGGATGAACAAACCTTGAAACAAATTAAGTCTCATGGGGCACATTTCAGGGGAGATGGCTGTTCAAATGCCACCTAGGTTCTGGAAGCTATAAGCCATTAACAAGAATCTGGGTGTAGTGAACTGCATGAGCAGGGTACCAGATTCAATCTCTGCTTAGTGGTAAATTGACCTAACTTCAGCCAAGTGGTAATAGGTGCTTTCCAAACTGGCCTCAGCACCAATTTCGTTCCCGATTCTGACAGAGAGAGCTACTGCTGATTGAATTGCATGTTCATGTATTCTTGGCAGCACAAATTAGTTCTTGAAATACAATGCAATCAGTAGCTAGGGAACACGCTGATGATCATATTAACCACTTGCAAGGTGGAGGGGTCTCCAGGAAGGAGTCAATGCCTTCAGGAGAGAAGCAAGAAAAAAAAACACTTGGACACCCACATCAAGCCTCCATGAGACACAACCCAAGTTCAATCATCCCTCATTTCTCACTCCAGCAAGACAGCAACTATGACCCATTGTTACCACATGCAATTACACCTATCAAAGCATACTATTTCTTTCATACAATAAGCCTGGCCCTTGAATAATTTACTATGAAAGCTGTGAGCCAATGGCAGTGATGTTAGTATTGTAGTCAAGCTCATTTGGATTGAAAGTGCATTAAAAATAAGATAGAAAAACCAGTAGGAAAGAAAGAAGAACCTTCCAGCCAGATCATCCCCAACTTCATACTGATAGACATGAATGACACGACGATATGCTATACTAACAGGAAAAAGAAGATGAGGTTGAAAAGTAAAGAAAAATATAAAAATAATCTCTGAACTGAAGACAACATTAAAATACAACTTTTGCTTGCTATTGCTGTAAAAACATGAGTCTTTGACTCAAAAAAAAATCATACCATAAGGTTTGCAGAGTCTACACACAATCGTAATGCTTTAATGTTCATCTTCAATCTGTCCCGGTCTAAGTACCATTCACTCATCACCCTGTATTAATTGGGCTCCCAACTCCCTGGATTCCCAAACTCCTAGTTCAAACTCTTGCATGTTGTACATAAATTTACAAACCAAACATGGGAATTTTCAGGGATGAGCCATAAGGAGTCAAGTTTCCAAGGGCTGCCAGGATTGTGGAAGTATTCAGGTAATATAAACCAATGTATAGTCTCAACCATTCAGCACTAACAAAAATTTCTATGATCTCCCATTTTAACCCAGCACTTCAGAAAATGGGACATGACTAATATCTTGCAACTTATGGCCCATTGAGTTCCCATGTTCATTTTCCCTGACAAAGAAAATGCTGAAAATAACTCTGGTCAGGCAGCAACCATAGAGGGGTAAAAAAACAGAATGAACATTTCAGATTGATAATCAGTCCTGATGAAAGGCCATCAACCAGAAATATTAACAGTTTCTCCTCCACAGATGCTGCCTGTTAGTGGTTCCAGCTTTTTTTTTAAAAAAAAAACATTTATTCCACATTTCCAGTGTACACAGTATGCAGCTTTTGTATCAATATTCATTCTCCTAGTGGGTATGTGGTCATTAACAATCATAAAATTTAATTTATGATTCTTAAGAGGAAATTAGTATCTTTGTCTCCCAAACTGTCACTTAAAAATACATTTATTTGAACTCACCACATGGTTATTAAAAAGCCTGGTAAAAGTCCCTTTTGTTTAAAAGAACATTAAAGAGAAACAAATTGATTATTTTTGCTGATTGAAATCGACATTTACACTTTGGTACAGCTTATGGAGTAGGGGAGTTTGATTTCCAGCACACTTATGCTAGAATCGTAACACCTATCACCCATCAAACCGAAATTCAAGAGAGAGTAAACAAATAAAAAAAGACTGCAGCAAGAAAGAGGCAGACGAGATCACAGCAAAGTACAAAACAAAAGGCAATATTAACCCATCCAGTAGGTATGTCCTGTTGAGAGCATCCAAGCATCAGGCAGCAGGAGAGAAGAAATTCCAAATGGCACAAAGAGAGGAGAGAACAACAAAATTCATTAATCAGCATCAAAGTAAATTCATCAAAATGCAACAAACATCAGTAACCATCACTTCAAAGACGTCAGTTACATTACTGAACAAAGACATTTAATAAAATAAAGTTACTAGCATTTTAGAAGCTAGAAAGACTTTTTCCATGCAAAAAAGTCTACTTGAATACAGAATGCATTATTACCACTAGTGAAGCAGAGTCAACCACAACAGTCAAGCAGTTATGAAAGAAATGCTGAAAAGGCTGAGGGTAAAGAGCAGGGAAATAAGGCAAGAGTACACAGTTCCATGTGGAGTTAACACAGACACTGGTACTTCACAGGGACATGGCACCATGGTGCCTCTTTCTAAATGAAATTTCTGGTTCACTATGACCAAAATAAATCCAATTATTTTTAAACAGAAATGTTTAAGAACAAAACGTTTATAAAGTGCCAGGGTAAAAAGAACTACTGTTTTATCCCTGACTGAGGATGAGCCAAAAGGACTCATCCAAGGTAACGATGAGTTCCTACAATTGGCTGTGCCAAGTAAAAAGATTGGAGGGAATTCCAGCCAGTACTACCGGCTTTAAAAGTGCAGTGCTGCCAGCAGTCAAGGACTGGATCAGACTCCATGCTTGTACCATGCTGTCAAGAAGCTTATTAGCAGTTATTGGCTTTTCTTCATTTGTGAACTTACACAAATGACTGCTGATTCTATACACAGAAACAGGAAGTAGCCATTCAGCCAAATAATCTGATACTGTCATTCAATTAATTAATGGCTGCTCTGTATCAATTTCATCTATCCACCTTGGTTTCACAACACGTACAATGTTTACCCAAGAAGAATATATTGGCCAGTTGTGAAATTTGTAAAAGATACCCAGCCTCAGCAGCATTTTTGGGGTAAAAGAGGGAGAGCTTCAGATTTCCACCACCCTTTTTGTTGGTATTTCTCGACGTTGCTCCTGAATGGCTAAACTCTAATTGTAATGATCTGATAGCCCCTTGCTCTCGCCAGAGGAAATAGTTTCTTTGATATGTGAAATAATACAAGCCTAAATCTTCACAATCTGTCCAGAGTTTAGTCCTTTTAACCTTAGTAGCCTCACCCGACGTCCTGAACATCATACATGTACAAAATGCAATCATTGCTCAGAATTCTGTGCACTATACTTTAGGGATGCTTCACCTGGTTTCTTGCAGCCACTGATGGAAGGCATTTGCATGTTGTGCAAATTCCTGACGTAATTTATCATTCTCTTCCTGGCGTCTCTGTTCCTTCTGCAATTCCAGTTCTCGTTCCTGTCAAATAACGGATTAAGCATTTTAGTGCTACAGCAGAGAGCAACTAAGCTGCGTTCATGATTCTAGGATTTACCAAAATTCTAACTAATACAAAGCTGTGAACATCATGCCACATCATCCTCTAGCTCAACGATAAATCAGCTCTAAGACTGTTCAAACACCAAAGAAAGGGTGAACCTGAAATTGAATAAACTGCCATGGTGCAGACTGGTGAATCCAATCAGGACTGTTCAAATTAGAAGGCTAATTAAGTGTTAAAAGATTCAGAAGAAACTGATAACATTTAATCTGAATTACAGGAAGTCATATATGATGAGGATAGAGTCAGAGTTGTACAGCATGGAAACAAACCCTTCAGTCCAACTCGTCCATGTTGACCAGATATCTTATATTAATCTAGTCCCATTTACCACCCTCTGTAAAAAGGTTGTCCCTCAGGTCCCTTTTAAATCTTTCCCCTCTCACCTTAAACCTATGCCCTCTAGTTCTGGACTCCCCTACCCTGGGGAAAGGACCTCAGCTATTCATCCTATCCACAGCCCCCATGGACTTTACAAACCTCTATAAAAGTTCACCCCTTAGCCTCCAGTGCTCAAGGGAGGATAGCCCCAACCTATTCACCCTCTCCACATACCTCAAACCTGGTAACATCCCTGTAAATCTTTTCTGAACCCTTTCAAGTTTCACAACATCTTTCCTACAGCAGGGAGACCAGAATTGAACAGTATTCCAAAAGTGGCCTAACCAATGACCTGTACAGCTGCAAGATGCTATCCCCAATTCCTAGACTCATTGCACTGACCAATAATGGCAAGTGTACCAAACACCTTCTCCATTAACCTGTCTACCTGCGACTCCACTTTCAAGGAACTATGAACTTGTACCCATTCGTTGAGATTTTAAAAAAAAAAATGGTTCTTCACAGTAATTTCAATTAAACCATTAGAACTGTCAAGTCGAGCCTGTAATGCATTATAAATATCCTTAACATATACGGATGTTTGAAACTCTACCATAGTAAATTTTCCTGTAGAACTGTTTCTTTGGCATTCTGGAAAAATGAGTTACTGCTAAAAGTAATGGGAATTTTAATGTCTGGAAGCCCATTTTTGAATGGATAGCCCAATACTTAGTAATCTGTGGAACGATACTCTACAAACATCTCCTACACATGCACTTGTCTACCATCATTCCACCATTTTGAGGCAGCGAAACACAGTCTTGAAACCATCCCAAAGGCAGTTACGTGTCAAGTCAGTCACTGCCAAGTCGCACTTGCTGACCTTCTAGCAGTTGATTGCCACAGAATCCGCAGAAGGCTAAAAGGAAGTCAGAGATTGTCATCTTAGCTGGGAAAGGTGGAGAGTTCGCAATAGAGAGCAAGAGAGGGAAAATTAGTGACTTACAGTATAATCTGCTCACTTACTTATACACTAAAGTACATTTCTCACCTTTATGATTTTCTGCAAGTTCCTCCAAGTCTCCTCCAGGGCTTCCATAGTAAACCAGGTGTAGGGGTTAGAGAACATGCGATAGCTCTTGATCTGGTGATCAAGCTCAGCCAGCTGGTTAAAGTCAGTCTGAGCTGAGCTCAAGGATGAGCGGAAAGCCTCATGAGCCTCGCGCAGAGCCCTGATCTCCTCCAGAGAGTTGCAACGCACAGGATCTGTAAGGTCTTCCTCTGCATTCTCGAACCAGCTGTTAAATGCTGAGGCTTTCTTTGCAAAGGTCAAGAAGAGATCTTCAAGCTGTGGGAAAGGACACACAAGTTCAATAATAGCAGTAAATAAACCATGGGACATGGGCACATAGGCAAGGCCAGTATTTATTGCCTTTGAAAAGGTGGTGCTGAGCCACTTTTGTGAATTGTTGCAGTACACGTGTGAAGGCACATAGCATTATTAGAGAAGGGGTGTCAGAATTTTGACCCAGTGGCTTGGAGGTGAACTAGCAGGTGGCTGAGTTTGCCTGCTGCTCATGGTCGTGGATTTGGGGACGAAGTGCCAAAGAAACTTTGACCTGTTGCTCCAGTGCATTGTGTAGAGACAGTCCATACTGCAGACACATTGTATTGGAGGAGGGAGAGAATGTTCAAGGTTTCTTCAATAGTATATACACACAAACACCTACAATCTGCTTTTATTGCAAAACAGAATAAACTACACAAAAATAGACCAGCTACTTAATAAGCAGTAATTTAGTTTTAGATTTGCTTACTTTTCTGAAATGTTCCTGCGCTTCGAGCAATTTCTTCTTCCTTTCACCAGAATTGGCCAAAAGCTGATTCCACCTTTTCATTAGCGAAGCATGACGAGCTTCAATAGCTTTGGACTGAATGTGTTTTGCTGCCAGTAATTGGTCCTTTAGTGCTGTAATATTAGTGATTCCCTCCTGTTGGAAAGCCTGCAGTCCAGCATCAAATGTCTCCTGTTAAGATAAAATAAAAAGGTTTGATTTCTACCATGTCAATAAATTTAAGGCAGGACCTGTGGAAATAATGTTGCCAAAATTTATGGGAGAAGCATGTCAACCCATCCATTATTGTTAAAGTTTAACATCTTGTCATCATCTCAATGGAGTCCAGTAAAGTTTGGGGTTTTGCAAGATACAAAAACCCTGGTATTTACTAAAAAAAAAAAAAAATCCACAAAAGAGATTTTTACTGCGCAAAAATCAAAGAACACAAATATTAATAAACACAATCTTAAATAAATCAGTTATGTTAAAGATATTGAAAGTACACTGAATTTGGTACTTCTAATTTAAACCAAACTCTTTGTATGACATTTCCTTCTGTACACATTAGACTTGTATCCTCAATAAACTCAAGTTAGATGCTAATCAAAAAGTGGAATAATCACTAGTCAGAGAACTGTTTCAAAGATTTGTTTACAAGCTGAGATTTCTGGGGTATTCTATTTACTTCTGGAAAAGTGGTGTCTTCAAATTCCCTCCAACTCTCCGACAACTACAGATTTCCCATTCAACGCAGACAGATCTATGGTCTTAATTGCGGCCACTTTGAATTTCTTGGTTCTAATATTCTTTGACTCTAGAATCTTGCATCTAAAACTCACTCCTTCCTCAACTTGGCTACAAAAAAAAACCCAACTTACTGTTCTAGAATTTTAACCTTTTTTTCCCCCCCGACAGAATTTTGTTTGGAAGAGATATTTTTCTGTAGGCAGCTTGTTCCAAAACTATAAAGTCAAATAAACTAAAATCCTTGCGTGAACATTAACTATATCAACAAATTAACTTGTTCTTTTACCTTATCTAGCAGACTTGGTCAAATGATCTCAAAAACCCTTGCTCTACCATAAATATTCTTTCAGAGAAACCTAGGTCTTAAAAGGGACCGCCCCACATTAAATAGTCTTTTCTCTCTCCCAAAAGCATAAGTATCACAATAGAGTATGGGAAGATAACTAAACTGAACTATGCAGCTGAGCGGCACTAACGGAATGGAGGCAGAGGGTAGAGGGGTGAAAGATAAAAGAACCAATTTAAAATGAGGATTTTCATAGGCTGCTCTCTTTCTCTCGTTTGCTCACGGCCAATCAGCCTGGTAGCAAGTTTCTTACATGTGACAGAGTAAGTAGGGAGAAACTATTCCTATTGGTGACAGGAATGAATGCCAGAAGGGACAGATTTAAGATAACTGACAAAAAGAGCACTGTCACCACAAAGTAAAAAAATTTTCACACAGTGCGTGTACAGAATCTGAAATTCACATTGCTGCAGTGTTGTAGATGAGCATTTCACTGGAGGCAGTCAAGAGGAAATTGAATCATTACTTGAAAAGGAAGAATACGCAAGACTATGGAGAGGTGGAGGCAGGAGCACTAAATTAATTGCTCCTTCAGAGCTCGCATTGAGACGGCAAGTGGAATGGCTTCCGTCTGTGATGTAACCAGTACTTTAAGATTTTAAAAGTACTCTTCTTACAGAACGCGTGGGAAGTTTGAAATCAGAACACGAGAAAGACAGCTTTAAATAGAACAATGACGTCGGCCACGGCTCAGCAGGTAGCATACGCTTCTGAATCAGAGGTCGTGAATTCAAGTGCTACAATGTTCAACACAAAATCCAGGCTAACAAACCAGTCCAGGGTTGAGGGATGACTGCATGATGCCATCGTTGAGAGAAATTAAATCAAAGTTCTCTGTGCCTGTTCAGGAAAGTGAATAGATCCCGTCACCACTGAAAGAACAGAGGTACACTCTCTGGAATTCTTTCCAAGTAACATCACTGAGAAAATGCTTTGGTTGCTCATTTCACGCTGTACGTGGAATCTTGTTGCGCAAAAATGTCGATACCAAAAGTACAAGGTTTCCTAAGTTACAACTGTAATTACATAATGGCAAGGCAATGGCCTAGTGGTATTATCGCTAGACTATTAATCCAGAGACCCAGATAACGTTCTGGGCTCTAGATTTGAATCCTGCCACGGCACATGGTGGAATTTGAATTCAATTTTTAAAAAAATTGGAATTAAGAATCTACTGATGACCATGAAATCATTGTCGATTGTCAGGAAAACCCATATGGTTCACTAACGTCCTTTGGGGAAGGAAATGTGCCATCCTCATCTGATCTGGCCTACATGTGACTCCAGACCTACAGCAATTTTGTTGACTCTCAACTGCCCTCTGAAATGGCCTGGCAAGCCATTCAGTTTTACCAATCGCTACAAAACGGATGAATCATTTGGCATTGAACTAGGCACCGGAAAAGACAATGGTAGAAAACAGCCCCCTTGACCCTGCAAAGTCCTTCTCCGTAATATCTAGGGGCGAGTGCCAAAATTGGGAGAGCTGTCTCTCCTACTAGTCAAGCAACAGCCTGACATTGTCTGTAAGGTATGATTCCGTGAACACAACTACGTCTCAGACACTCGATACCACCATCACCATCCTGGATATGTCCTGTCTCACCGGCAGGACAGACCCAGCAGAGGTGGCGCCACAATGGTATACAGTTGGGAAGGTGTCGCTCGAGGAGTCCTCAACATTGACTCTGGACCCCATGAAGTCTCATAGCTTTAGGTGAAACATGGGCAAGGAAACTGCCTGCCAATTACCATGATCGTCCTCTCTTAGCTCCTCCATGTTCAGCAACACTTGGAAGAAGCACTGAGGATGGCAAGGGCACAAAATGTAATCTGGGTGGGGGATTTCAATGTCTACCACCAAGAGTGGCTTGGCAGCAGTACTACTGATTGAGCTAGTCGGGTCCTAAAGGACATAGCCGCTAGACTGGGTCTGCGGCAAGTGGTGATGGAACAAACAAGAGGGCAAAACATACTTGACCTAATTCTTACCAATCTGCCAGCTGCAGACACATCTGTCCATGACAGTATCGGAAGAGTGACACCGCACAGTCCTTGTGGAGACAAAGTCCCGTCTTCATGTTCAGAATAACCTCCATTGTGTTGTGTGGCACTATCACCATGCTAAATGGGACAGACTTCAAACATATCTAGCAACTCAAGACTGGGTATCCATGGGGCGCTGTGGGTCATCAACAGCAGAATTTTCTCCAGCACAATCTGTAACCTCATAGCCCAGCATATCCCCCACTCAACCATTACCATCAAGCCAAGGGATCAACCCTGGTTCAATGGAGAGAGTAGGAGGCCATACCAGGAGCAGCACCAGGCATACCTGAAGAGGTGGTGAAGTCACCAAACAGGACTACTTGCACGCCAAACAGCATAAGCAGCAAGTGATAGACAGAGCTGAGCGATCCCACAACCAACAGATCAGATTTAAGCTCTCCAGTCCTGTCACATCCAAAATGGTGGAGGACAGTTAAACAATTCATCAGAGGAGGCAGCTCCACAAATATCCCCATCCTCAAATGATGGAAGAGCCCAGCACATCAGTGCAAAAGATAAGGCTGAAGCACTTGCAGCAATCTCCAGCCAGAAGTGCCGAGTGGATGCTCCATCTTGGCCTCCTCCAGTGGCCCCAGCATTACAGATACTAGTCTTGAACCAATTTGATTCACTCCATGTGATATCAAGAAAAGGTTGAAGGCACTGGGAACTGCAAAGGCTTTTGGCCCTGACAACATTCCAGCAATACTACTGAAGACTTGTGCTCCAGAACTTGCTGCACCCCTAGCCATGCTGTTCCAATACAGTTACAACATTTGCATCTACCCGACAATATGGAAAATTGCCCAGGTCTAGCCTGTACGTAAAAAGTAGAACAAATCCAACCCAGGCACTTACCATCCCATCAGTCTACTGTCGGTCATCAGCAAAGTAATGGAAGGTTCATCAACAGTGTTATCAAGCACTAACCTGCTCAGTGATGCCCAGTTTGGGTTCCGCCAGGGCCACTCAACAGCTGACCTCATTACAGCCTTGGTTCAAACATGGACAAAAAAAAAGAGCTGAATACCAGAGGTGAGGCAATCAAGGCTGCACTTGACCGAGTGTGGCATCTAGGACCCTAGCCAAACTGGAATCAATGGATATCAGAGGGCAAATACTCCGGTTGTTAGAGTCATCCATGACCATCTTCCTATGTGTCAGGTTTGTTGGAGGTCAGTCATCTCAGCTCTAGGACATCTTTGCAGGAGTTCCTCAGGGTAGTGTCCTAGGCCCAACCATCTTCAGCTGCTTCATCAATGACCTTCTGTCCATCATAAGGTCAGAAGTGGGGATGTTCCCCAATGATTGCACAGTGTTCAGCACCATTTGCAACTGTTCAGACACTGAAACAGTCTGTGCCCAAATGTAACAAGATCTGGACAATATCCAGGCTTGGGCTGACAAATGGCAAGTGACATTTGCACCAGACAAGTGCCAGGCAATAATAATCTCCAATAAAGAGCCAAGCTAACCACCGCCGCTTGATATGCTACTGTGTTACCATCACTGAATCGCTCACTGTCAACATCCTGGGAGATATCACTGATCAGAAATTCAACTGGACTCACCATATTAACAGAGTGGCTACAAGAGCAGGTCAGAAGCTAGGAATACTGCAGTGAGTAACTCACTTCCTGACTCCTGAAAGCCTATCCACCATCTACAAGGCAAAAGTCAGGAGTGTGATGGAATACTCCCCACTTGCCTGGACGAGTGCAGCCCCAACAACACTCAAGAAGCTCGACACCGTCCAGGACAAAGCAGCCCGGTTGATTGGCACCACATCCACAAACATCCACTCCATCCACCATTGACGCTCAGTACACGCTGCTTTACTATCTACAAGATGCACTCATAAATTCACTAAAGATCCTCAGACAGCACCTTCCAAACCTAGGACCACTTCCATCTAGAAGGACAAGGGCAGCAAATATATGGGAACACCAAGTTCTCCTCCAAGCCACTCCCCATCGTGACTTGAAAACATATCGCTGTTCCTTCACTGTCACTGGGTCCAAATCCTGGAATTCCCTCCCTAATGGCATGGTGTGTCAACCAACAGCAGGAGGACTGCAGTGATTCAAGGCAGCAGCTCACCACCACCTTCTCAACTAGGGATGGGCAATAAATGCTGGCCAGTCAGTGATGCCCACATCCCACAAAATGAATAAAAATTTCACTGGTGCTGCACTGGTTGTAAAACACTTTGGGAAGATCAGAGGCTTTGAAACATGTTTCTGAATGCCAGTATTTTTAAAAAGCAGAATCACGCATAATATACGGTCGCTTGTCTATATGTTGTGTCATATTTGCATCAATTAGGGATTCTGTAATTACTTGATGCAGCACAATCTGATGCACTAAGACACCCAGGTCCCCCTCCACCTCAGAGCTGCACAATTTCTCACCTTTTAGATAAGCTTTATTTTTAAACTTCTTGCCAAAATAGAAAATTTCACATTCCTCGCCCACATTCATATCCCACAAGCCAGATCTTTTCCATTTATATCTTTCATAGTCTCATGTCCTCTTCAGAACTTAATACCTACCCATCTTTGTGTCATCAGCAAATTTAGCAACCATACCTTCTGCCCCTTCATCCAAGTCAAAGTCATTTATACAATCTATGAACAGTTGAGGTCTCGGCACACCACTCAGATCACTTGCCAGCATGAGAAAGGCCATTTATGTCCACTTTGCTTCCTGTTTGCCAGCCAATTTTCTATGTATGCAAATATGCTATCTCCAATACCATAAGCTAATCAGTTTCTACAATAACCTTTGATATAGCACTTGATAAAATGCCTTCTAGAAACAAAAGTGCAGTATAAACTTTTCACTGTACTCATTTGGTCTGTGACAATAGAGCTAATTTATTTGCTATCCTCCTGTCCAAATGGAAGCTTCCTTAAATCTAGGGATTTTGGGGAAAAAAAATCCAATGCATCAATATATTACATACCACTTCTTTTAACACCCTAGACTAAAATCCATCAATTCCCAGACATCTGCCAGTTTACCGCTCTAACAATCTACTGAGTACTAATTCTCTAATGATTATGATTTTCCAAGTTAAGGCCATAAGACACAGGAGCAGAAATTAGGCCATTCAGCCCATTGAATGGCAGAGCAGACCCAATCACAGCTGTTTAGTTTCTCAACCCCATTCTCCCTGTAACCCTTCATCCCCTTAATAATCAAGAACCTATCTCAGTCTTAAATATACTCAATGACCTGGCCTCCACAGCCTTCTGGGGCAGTGAATTCCATAGAGTCACCACCCTCTAAAGTTTCTCCTTATCTCTGTTCTAAAAGGTCTTCCCTTTACTCTAAGGCTGTGCCCTCAGGTCTTAGTCTCTCCTGCCTATGGAAACATCTTCCCAACATCCACTCTCTCCAGGTCATTCAGTATTCTGTAAGTTTCAATTAGATCCTCCCTCATCCTTCCTAAACTCCACCGAATATAGGCCCAGAGTGCTCAAACGTTCCTCATATGTTAAGCTTTTCATTCCTGGTACCATTCTTGTGAACCTCCTCTGAACCCACTCCAGGGGTTCCTAAGATATGGGGCCCAAAACTGCACAGAGTACTCCAAATGTGGCCTGACCAGAGCCTTATAGAGCCTCAGAAGTACATCCCTGCTTTTATATTCAAGTTCTCTCAAAATAAATGCCAAAGTTGCATTTGCATTCCTAACTACTGACTCAACCTGCAAGTTTACCTTCAGAGAATCTTGGACTAGAACTCCCAAGTCTCTTTGCACTTCAGACTTCCGAATTTTCTCCCCATTTAGAAAATAGTCCGTACCTCTATTCTTCTTACCGAAGTGCATGACCACACACTTTCCCACATTGTACTCCATTTGCCCACTCTCCTAACCTGTCCAAATCCTTCTGCAGCCTCCCCACCTCCTCAATACTACCTGTCCCTCCACTTATCTTTGTATCGTCTGCAAACTTAGCCAGAATGCCCACAGTTCCTTGATCTAGATCATTAACGTATAAAGTGACAAGTTTTGGTCCCGACACTGATGCTTGTGGAACACCACTTGTCACCGGCTGCCAGCCTGAGGAACAGTTTTAACCCCACTCTCTTTCTTCCCATCTTTTCGTTTCCTGATTAAATCACCACTTCTGGGAAATTTCTTGTACCTTCTGCAGTGAGAACTGATATAAAGTACCCGTTCAATTGATCTGCCACCTCTATTTCCCATTATTAATTCTCTTGGCTTACTTTCTATAGGATGAACCCTCACTTTGCTAAGTGGTCATTCATAAAATATTTATAGAAATTCATAGTATGTGCTTTTACATTTATGACTATCTTCTGATACTGTAATTTATCCTATTACTTGTTTGGGGATTTCTTGCTCTGAATTGTATCATTTATTGTCACGTGAGTTCAGTGTAAAAATAGAGTGAAAAGTGTGTACCTTCGCTGTCATACATGGCACCATTTGCACCGACTTAGAACAAGATAAGAAAAAAAATAATAATTTAAGAGAGTCCAACTTTCCTTTCCACTGCCACAGTCCTGCTCTGGGCTTTTCCAGAACTGAATCTATTATTATGTGCATTCTGAAAATAAATCCTGGAATGTCTGCCACTGCATCTTATTGACCTTTCCTTGAAGCTAATTTCCAATACAAGCTAGGTAACTCTGCTTTCGTGCCCTTATTTAAAGTCTCTGACCCACTCCACTCTCCCTCAAACTGCAATTTAAAGACACCTTAACCATGAGGAAATGAACTGATCCTATCACGTTGAGCAATACCAGGTCTAGTGTAGCCCATTTTCTGGTTTCCAGACATGTTCCAAAAAAAAAAAAAAATTTATTTGACGAACTCATTTTCTAAACCACGTTTGCCAATTTGATTTTTCCAGTCGCTATGTGGATTAAAATCTTCCATAATTATTGCTGTGCTTTTCTGACAAGATCCACCTATTGAATTTATCTATTTCTGTCATGGTCTGTTTCTCATTTCACCCATCACTTTTGCCTCATCTCTACTGATTTATCACACCTTCCCAAATTTGATCCTTTGTCCCCATTATTTAGTTCAAAACCCTGCCTAATTCAGTTTACAAGAAAACCAGCTTGAGCCTAGTTCAACAGGAGACTATCCCAATAGTACAAATCCCATTTTCCCCAGTGATGCTGCCAGAGGTCCACAAACTGGAACCCACTTCTACCACACTAGTCTTCAGGCCATGTATTCATTTCTCCAATTTAATGCAACCTATGCCAATCTGCATATGTTCAGATGATCTTACTGAAACATACAAGATCCTGAAGGGACTTGATAGGGTGGATGCTGAAAGGATGCCTCCTCTGGTGGGAAACACTACAGCCAGGGGAGAGAGAGTTTTAAGAACCGAGATCTCTGTCTTAAAACAGAGAGAAGGAGAACTTTTGTTCGATCAAGTTGTCTGTTCTATCTTAATGAAAATAACTTCAGCACAAGAAACTGATTACCTGTTTTGTCAGCAATGTTTGTACAGAGGAGAGATCACGCCCATAATCATCTGTCTTCAAACTGTTCTCTTTCTCACCTGAAAGGACAGAGAAACTTACAATCACATTCAAGATTGAAGACCTGTAATTCATTTCCAATCATCAAGCACTCACAGTATTCCAACTTTTTGTCACCTCAACACTAGTGGCTATGACTTTGGCTGTTTTGGCCCTAAACTCTGGAATTCTCTCCCCAAGACTCCTAACCTTTAAGAAATTCTTAAAGCTCACCTGCCCAGTGAGCCACACTGGTTAACCAAGTCACAGGTTCATTCCTTAGAGGATGAAGGAGAACCACCTGTCACAGCCTGGGGAAGGAGAAATATCTAAGGGGTCCAACTCCCTGATCACTCCCACCCTGTTGGAATTCTGAATGTAGGGCAAATATAGGATGGAGCAAAATGCTCCCATAGCTTTTATGGTCTTTCCAGTCTTCAATATGAGAAATGACGACTTGAGTATTTTGGATATGACTATTAAAAGAAAACATATTCTAGCAAAAAGGGCCAAACACCAGCAAAAAAAAAAAAAAAAAAAAAAAAACCCCAAGAGGAATACATGTCGGCATGGGTTTCCTCTGGGTGCTCTGGTTTCCACCCATAGCCCAAAGATGTGTAGGTTAGGTAGACTGGGTTATACTGCCCTATCGTATTGAAGGATGTGCAGGCTAGGTGGATTAGTCATGGCAATTGCGGGTTATGGGGAATGGGTCTGGGTGGGTTGTTCTTCAGAGGGTCGGTGCATACTCAAAAAAGGACCGAATAGCCTCTTTCTGCCCTTTGGAAATATAAATTTGTTAAAAGACAGTTTCTTTATAGTCATAGAATCCCTGTCATATTTATGGGTTCAAGTTCATATAATCTTTGCTGCAATTTTAACCTGATTCCAAATGGTGTTTTGGCCCTCCAAATGAAAGTTTCAGATTCTATGCAAATTACTGTGATCATAGTAGACCTTTGATCACGGACTTCAGGTTGCACTGGGAAAATGGGCTAACCGAGGTAGCACATAAACTGCAAGTTTGTCCGAGTAGATACCATAAACCTTTCAATTAAAACCACTAAAATCACAAATACTAATTGCTATTTTATCAACTGTTGTAAATAAGAGATCAGCATCACAAATGTCAATGATAAAGTGTTTATTTTTATTGCAGGGCAAATAGTAGGAGAGCATTCCTAATTCACCGCACTCAAGTTTCTGATGTAAGCTGCTGGGTGGAGAGTCCACCCAGTGGTTAGATGCTTTCTCAGAAGAGTAAAAGAGAAATTCAAAGAGTCACACAGCACGGAAACAGACTCTTCAGTCCAACTTGTCCATACTGACTGGACAGCCCAAATCCTATCTAGTCTCACTTGCCAGCATTTGGCACATATTCCTCTAAACTCTTCCTACTGACAGACCCATTAGATGCCTTTTAAATGTTGCAACTGTACCAGCTTTTACCGCTTCCTCTGGCAGCTCGTTCCATACACGCACCACCCTCTGCATGAAAATCTTACCCCCTAGGTGAGAAGGAAACATTTTAAAGGAACCTTAAATCTATGCCCTCTAGTTTTGGACTCCTTCATCCTACTGCTTGGCTGCTACTCACCCTATCCATGCCCCTCATGATTTTAGAAACCTCTGACGCTCCATGGAAAAAATGCCTAGCCTATTCAGCTTCTCCATATAGCTTAACGCTCCAGTCCTGGCAACATTCTTTGCTGCACTAGCACCCTCTCATACTTGTAAATCTTTTCTGTGCCTTCAAGTTTAACAACAAGGATTTTACATTTTTGACAGTGTAGTCCAGTTTGTGGAATGATCACTTGAGTCAAAATTGTGGGTTGAAGGCCCACATCAGGCAGTTGGCCCTTTCCATCAGTCAATAAGATCATGGCTTCTACCTATTTACCCATCTTGGTTCTATAACTCTTGACATCTTTGCCTAACCACAAACTACAAGCATTAACTTGATGTAAAAAGAATTGTTCTCTTACTGTTGAAAATTGGTAAGGAGCTGGATAAAACATCTCTCTCATTCAACAACGAAAATAATAGATTATCTGACCACTTATGCCGTCTTTCATAAAGCACTGACTATCACATTTGCCTATATAACAATGATAAAGCATAGGGAGGCAATGGCCTAGTGGTATTATTGCTGGACTGTTAATCCAGAGAACCAGATAATGTACTGGGGGCCCATCAGGGCAGATGGTGAAATTTGAATTCAATAAAATATCTGGAATTGAGAATCTAATGATGACTGTGAATCCATTGTCGATTGTCGTAAAAACCCATCTGGTTCACTAATCTCCTTTAGGGAAGGAAACGGTCATCCTTACCTGGTCTGGCCTACATGTGACTCCAGACCTGCAGCAATGTGGTTGACTCTAAACTGCCCTCTGGGCAATTAGGGATGGGCAATAAATGCTGTCTGGTCAGCGATGCCCTCATCCCGTGAATGAATAAAAACAAAAAATTTTGGGATGACTCGAGAATGTCAAATAAATTATACAGATGCAAGTTAATCCTCTTGAAATTAAATACATTTATAGAGGATTAGAGAATATTTAGAGGCTCTACTTGTAATTTCATGATACGAATAACACAACTTGCATTTACATAAACGTCTTTACCACAGTTTAAAAAAATCCAAAACCAAAACTATATAGCACGAATAGTTAAGCATTGTCTGAGTCAGTACAGTTCCCAGCAATTTACTGACAGAATTAAAGTTATACTTATTTTTCATATGTCTTTTGGGTGATTTTATCAAATATCTCAACCATAATAGTTGACTTTTGACGGTCTGCTCACTAACACACAGAAACATACCAATCCATGACTCAACTACATCGGCCTTCCAGTTAAACTGCAAGAATGCAGAGTTCTCATCCAACTTCGCCTTCCTCTGTGCAGCCGCCTTCTCCAATTCTGTCACTTTCGCTTGCAATCCCTTCATCTTTGCAGCAATATTTTCCACATAGTGATTATCCTGCAAGCGATAATCAAACAGTTTATTGTTTTTTCAGTACATAATATTATAGCTTATAAACCTGGTCAACGACTATAAGCAATTTCAGAAGTGAAGTGGTGACAATTCTAACATATAGGCAAAAAATCTCTAATTAATGACTTGTTAACATTTATTGAAAGAGAGAAGGGAAGCATTTGGAACCACGATCACAGTTTGCAAAGAATCCAAATCAGTCCTGGATTGACGGGTATGTAATGCAACATTGGGGAGGAGGGAGGAGGGGAGACGGAATTGGAAAATGACAAAGAATGCTTGCATTGAAAGTAATTATTAAATAGTTCAGTTAATCCCAGGTTCATTCTCTGACTACAAATAGCCTCATGCATTTGAAGCACCATGGTCAAGGCGCACAGGATTCCCACTCCTAACTGCTATTCCACTGCCGGAAGTGGACCCATGCTACGCAAAGACAATTTGGCTCCATTGTCTCTATTACTGTCACCTGCCAATACACCCAGTCAAGGCTTATAATACTTGGGTATTGTAGTGGAATTTTATCAGAGTGTGACTGGTACCCACTTAAAAGTTTATAACAACGTTTTCTTCCTGCTAGGCTCCTCCCCTCTCTCTGCTACCAACACTTGCTGGTAGACAATTGCACACATAACACTTACTTTCTGCGAGCCCAGTGAAGGAACCATGTGTTAGAACTGGAAAACAGGAGGGTCACAATATCTATTTAAGGATGGAGGGCTGCACAGCTGACCTTATCTTAGACCAGTGTCAACGCACATTTCTGGCTCCCCATCTCCCAACATCAAGTCTGCTGCTGTTGCCCCATAGTCTTGCTGGGGAGTCTTGATGTTGGGTCACAGTTGCGGGGGGGGGGGGGAGAGAGCGAGAGCGAGAGCGAGAGCGAGAGAATAAAATGTGCTGTCCCAATTCCTTTTAAAACGTCATAATGACATGTGGATGATTCCAGCAAGACCACAGTTATGTCCTGAAAATGGCAGGAGGTTTTCTTTTTGAATTACTGCTGTTATTGTGGCTTCACCGATTGCTGCATAGGCAAGTTTGTTACTGCTACTCTGCCTAAAATCAGAAATTCTGCAGAGACTGGAAATCAAACCCAAGACATTCTTGATCTTGTTGTTCAGTTCTTGACTGGAAAGCTTAGTAAATAACTGGGGAAACACGACAAAAGATTCAAGTTTGTAAACTGGAATTTTATTAGTAGTGAAAAACAAGTTCTACACAGTAATGAGAGAGTCTAGTGCCCACCATTACATTCTCAGTATTATTAGGATGTTTTGAACATTTATAACAAAAGGGTGAGTGCTGTTGTTGCTAAGCAACACATTGTATTTAGGCATAAGGCCAGAACATTAGTGACCATGCAATTCAGTCAAATCATATTCAACAGTCTAGTCAGCTCATGACTCAGCTGCAATATTATCATCATCTTGAACAAGTAGAAAAAGTGTTTTTATGTAATTAAAAAGGTTGTGGGCTCAACTTGCTTTCAGTGCGGAAAGTTAGGTTTCAGCCAACCTTTAACCAGGTAAAAAAAAAAAGAGGAAAATCCTCAGGGAGAAATAGTTAGAAACTCAAAAACAAAAACATTAATTGTTGCATTATAGCACTTTGGGTGACCACTAAAAATAACATCAAGAACATAAAACAAATTTTAAATAATCCTCACCTTCTTTATCAATTCCTCTCCATTAGCACAAACATCATGCACGCGATCGCGGTGAACTGTGAAATCAGTTTCAAATGCTTCATGCTTTTTCAACAACCCCTGCAGAAAGTAAAATGAGACCTGCTTCAGCTCATTTCAAAGACAAACTTGCCTTTATTGGTCAATGCAGTTGAGAGGTCATGTTGCAGTTGTACAGGACATTGGTTAGGCCACTTTTGGAATACTGTGTGCAATTCTAGTCTCCCTGCTAAAGGATGTTGTGAAACTCGAAGGGGTTCAGAAAAGATTTACAAGGATGTTGCCAGGATAGAGGAGGGGTTATGCTATAGGGGGAGGCTGAGTCAGCTGGGGCTTAACCTCCCCCACCGGAACGTCAGAGGCTGAGGAGTGACCTTATAAAGATTTGTAAAATCATGCAGAGGCGGGTGAATTGACAAGGTCTTTTTGCCAGGGGGTGGGATGGGGGGGCAGAGGCGGTGAGAGCGGGGAAGGAGTCCAAAAATAGACAGCATACTTTTAAAAGGTGAGAGGGCCAAGATTTAAATAGGGACTTAAGGGCCAACTTTTTCCACACAGAGGGTAGTGCGTACATGGAATGAGTTGGCAGAGGAAGTGGTGGAGGCTGATATGATTACATTTAAAAGGCATCTAGATGGGTGTATGAATAGGAAAGGTTTAGGAGGGATATGGGCCAAGTGCTGGCAAATAGGACTAGATTCATTTAGGATATCTGGTCAGCATGGATGAGTTGGACCAAAAAGGGTATGTTTCCACGCTGTACAGCTCTGTGACTCTTTACGACAAACATTGGCTTTACTTCACATACTTTTGTACATATTATTAATTATCTTAAAAGAATAAATCACAAGCCACACTATGAAACATATTCAACTGGATAAACAGAGGTGGGTAGTTTTGATTTCAGTGGAAAAAAAAGTGTATGATGGGTTACTGATCCAATAACAACAATTATTCACACCATCTCAGAGTCAAATTAAACCTAGAGACACAACATGATTAAATTCTACCTATTCCCATTTAACAGACAGACAGAGAATGCAGGCAAAGAGACAATGATACAGAAGAGGAGAGGAGAGACAGACAGACAGGCACACTTTCTTATTTATAATATTGCAGATGAAAAACGGAAAAAAGGAAGCCAAGGACATACAGGTTTTAAAATTCATCATCTGCTAATCTGGGAATCCCCAAGATGTACGTGCATCACCATCATATCAGTTAACTAGTTAATGTAACTAATGACTATGATATTGGACTACTCTAGTGCTGCCAGAACAGATCTCACGTAGTCAGCAGCAAGTAAACTTGCCAGATTCAGCATCAAGACTGCCTCCCTGAAACAAAAGCTTTACATCTAAATTACATGTTCAGTGGCTGAGGAATTTAATATGCTGTTTGCCGTATTTCCCATCAGCATAATTTACAAACCTACGACACTGACCTGTACTGCAGCAAGCGTGTCTCCATAATCCTCACTTGCCACCAAATTCAGTTTTTCATTGATCCAGGCTTCCTCTTCTTCAACATTTGCCACAAACTGCTGATACTCCAAGGATTCTTCCAAACGTTGTCCTCTGCAATGTAGGGCAAATTAACATATCTAGTAATTGCTATTAGGAGGTAGAACAATGGTCAGCTGGTCTAACAGCAACCATGTAACTAAAAACAACCTGGTTCATGAACATCATTTGGGAAAGGAAATCTGCCATTCCTACCTGACCTGGCCGACTTCAGACTCACTGCATTGTAGTTAACTCTTAACTGCCCTCCGAAATGGCCTAGACAGCCAAACAGTTCAGGGCAATTAGGGATGGGCAACATATGCTATCCTTGCCAAGGGCACCCACATCCCATGCAAGAATAAAATGCTAACCAACCACGAACACTCAATGCTCTGAATCAATATCAAACACTTGATCTAGTCATAATCTTTTTGCTTTAGGGGAGTTTGTGCAAAGTGCCATGTTTCTAACTTTCCAACAGTTTGCAAAGGGTGCTACAGAAATCCAAGTCCCATCAATCTTTCAGAAGAACGCTGTGCATGAGGTTACCGTGATCGAACAATGACTGCAGACCTTGAGGTGGCTCTAACTACCCCAGTTAAAAATCAGGAGTTGAGGTGCATGATGTGGGTGAAGGAGTGTGGACCTTTTACAACTACTTGCCTGGTCAACCCCAAACACTTTGCAGTGACTTTATATGGCTGCCTATGGTGGAGGCTGTTTAACTATGTATATAAAAGGTCCTATGGTTGTCAAAGGGAAACATATGAAGCGTGCACAGTGCACATCAGTCCTAATCAGCAGTCCTTAAAAGGGAGCTGCTAATTTTGTAGAGTTTTGTTTTGCTTCTATGTTTCTTTTTATGGTCCCAGTAATCTTATACATCTAATAATTTCCCACTTTTTTCTAAGTTAGAAGTAATTCAATTAACCCGAGTATGGACTATCTAATTGGCTGTTTCTTCCATTAATCCTAGTAAAGTGCGTGCTCATTCTTCGTTCCAATTTCCTACTTTGCAACAAATGATTACATTAGCCAATTGGCTGCAAAGCACTTTGGGGCATTTGAGGTTGTTAAAAAGGGACTCTTATAAATGTAATTGAGATAGTAGGAACTGCAGATGCTGGAGAATCTGAGATAACAAGGTGTAGAGCTGGACGAACACAGCAGGCCAAGCAGCATCAGAGGAGCAGGAAAGCTGATGTTTCGGGCCTAGACCCTTCTTCAGAAAAATGTCTGGGTGTAGGCCCGAAACATCAGCTTTCCTGCTCCTCTGATGCTGCTTGGCCTGCTGTGTTCATCCAGCTCTACATCTGGTTATCTCTATAAATGTAATTTCCTTCTTTTTCTGATGAAGGGCTTTGCCTGAAACAATGAATCATCAGCTCCACCCACAGATGCTGACTGACCTGTGTGCTTGCAGAACTTATTATTTTTCTTACCCAACATTAGAATTTGTTAAAACTACCAGATAAGCTGGATTTACCGAGTAGCAGCAAGTTCCTTCAGTTCCTTCCAATGTGCCACAAACTGAGACAATCGCTGCTGAATTTCCTCTTTGCCGATGGTATTATCATCGGACAGCTTCTTTCCGGTCTCCAATACAGACTGTCATAAAAGAATCATCAAATCATGAGCATCTCCTTTAAATTAGGGAGAAATTAACTCGAACTAGAGATAAATTGTAAGGCTTAGACTGCCTGTGCATTCAAATTTTAATTGGCTACTTGAGACACAACTCACTCACTGAGTTACACCCGAAGAACAAAATATTAATTAAGATGGATTCCCCCTGCAATGACTTGCTCAAAAAAAGAAACAAACAAACAAAACAGAAACTATTGCTAATCCTAAGACTAGGTATGGACTACAGCATCAAGTTATGTGGGTTGAAGGAATGTTTTGTCCAGGAAATGTTAAACAAAAACATGATAGAAGTTTAACATTACAAAAATTAATGATTTTTAACGAATATTCTTTAAATGTCTTCTTTGCCATGTTGCCTGCTTTGACATAGAAACATGCCAACTAGGAACAGGAGTAGGCCATTCAACCCTTTGAGATTGCTCCTTAATACAATATGATCACAGTTGATCCTCTATTGCAATGCCCTATTTCCACTTTCTCCTCCTACTCCTTGATGCCTTTAAATCTAAAATTTATCCTTCTCAAATATAATCAGTAATTTAGCTTCCACTGGCTTCTACTAGAGAATTCTACAGGCTCACTATCCTTTAAATGAAGACTTTTTTTCTCACGTCAGTCCTAAAATGGTCTACTCCATATCCTGAGACTGTGTTCTCTGGTCCTAGATTGCCCAACCAGGGAAAACATTCTCCTTGCATTTAGTCTATTCAGCCATTTTCAGATTTTATTATTTCAATCAGGTCCTTTCTCATTGTCCTAAACGCAAGTGAATACAACCCCAGTCAGACCAATCTCGCCTTCCCCAGTGTCAGTCTACTGAACAACCATTGTACTCACTCTATGGCAAGTATAACCTTTAAGTGGGGAGACCAAAACTGCACACAATATTCCAGATGTGATCTCACCAAGGCTTGTATAACTGCAGTAACACATCCTGCTTCTGAACTCTCATTCTCACACGATAAAGGCTAATATACCATTTGCTTTCACAATTGCTTGTTGTATCTGCAGTCTACATTTATTGACTGTTATACAAGGTCACCTAGATTCCTTAGTACATCCACACTTCGGTAATATATTACCAGTTAAACAATCCTGTTTTTGCACAACTGTGTGTGACTTCATATTTAGCCACGTTGCACTGCATCTGCAGATTGTCTGCTCGCTCACTCAACTGGTCTAATCACCTTGAAGCCTCCTTGCATCTTCCTCATAACTCTCAATCTCATCCAGCTTTATCTCATCAGCAAACTTGGAGATGTTGCATTGGTTTCTTCATCCTGGTAATTTATATATAATCATGAATGGCTAGGGTCCAAGCACTGATCCTTGCACTGCTCTACAATGTCAGGACCCATTTCTTCTCCCAGTTTCTTGTCTGCCAATCAATTTCTTATCCATGCCAATATATTTACTCCCTTTCCAATGTACTTTAATTTTGCCCACTAACCTCTTATGGGGGACTTTATCAAAAGCCTTCTGAAAATCCAAATGCACCACATATATCCTGAGACTGTGCACTTTGCCTGTTTGCCACATAAAAGCGAGGCATCTGCCAGCATCTTTTAAGAAACTACTTTACTTTTATTCTCAGTTTTACCATCTCAAATGAGAATCAAACTTTTTAAAATTTGCCATATCAAGAGGTTCATCACCACTCATAAGCTTTGCTGAAATCAAAATCAGAGAGCAGAAGTGGTCCTCGATTCCCACATTCTATTCGTGGCAGGCAGCCAACAGTGGTCAGAATGATAATGGCCAAAATTACTCCCTACGTTAAGAAACCTAAGCATAGCCTACTGTTTACTTGGACTAAGTGAGGAACTCGATAGATGGTCATTTGTGATCTGAATCCATTCCCCAATCTGTGGCTTAGTACTTATACTACTTTCTAACACGTTGCATATTACGAAACCAGGATCAAAAGGTTTTAAAAATACATGCAAGAATATCAGGGATCTCAAACCTGGATAGCTGGGTCATGTGCAGCCAGCTCGGCTTCCAGACGCTTGTGCTTCTTCCTCAAGTTCTGTACTCCAGTCAAATCCCGACCATAATCTTCAGAACTCACAAGCAATTTTTTCTCTCTATTCAAATAGAAAATACATTGTTCCTACATCAGTTTCACACAAAATTGGACATCACTGGATCGCAGCTAGCTAGCTTAGGATCCCAGATTTTTATCTGTTCCATTAATACCAACTTCGCACAACTTCACAACTTTTACAGACAGACTTTTCTAAACATTTGTATGTTATCCCAACTCACTTTATCCAGGATTCCTCATCATCCAAATCACGAAAGAACTGGTGAAGCCTATGTGAATCATTCAGTTTAGCACGGCGAGTAGTAGCCATGTCTTTAATTTTCTGAAACCGGCTGTTCACTGCATTACGTTTATCCTTCACCTGGGTGGTATCAAAGGCATCACTGGACATCAGACTATCAGCCTGGCCGTTCAAGTCTTTCAAACGGTCCTGGAATAGTCAATTAATGAACCAATTTAGAAAAACTACCACAATGAAGTATTTCCACAATACAGAAAGCAGATCAGAACGAGGGCTACACTTCTTGACTCAATTAAGTAAGTCTTTAAACAAAGCAGAAATTGCTGGAGAAACTCAGCTGATCTGGCAGTACTTCAAGAGAAAGCAGAATTAACATTTCAAATCCAGTGATCCTCCCTCAGAACTTTATGTGTGTGTGGGTTATCTTGGCCAAAACAAACATCTATCAGCACACTATCATGAACTTAAATACTTAAAGTAGAAAATGCAAGTGAATGAACTATACTAATGACCAATGCTCTATTCCAACAGTGGGGGCTGGAACACAGGATGGTAGATATGCTACAGAAAGCTCTAGTTATAACCTATTTTTTCTAATCAACTTGTTCAGAGATGTTATTAAACACCTCTGGAGCAGGCGACTGGTATTCCAGTCCAGGGATAGGGACACTACCATTATACTACAAAAGGGCTTTCTAGTTATAACCTATTGGGAATGTTATATTGGCCTCGGAGGGGATACAGATTCACCAGAATATTAGAAGCTAAAATTGTCAAGGTACAAGGACAGGTTCTACAGGCTAGGCTTGAACAGATTTGGGTACGGAAAGTATTGTGTACATAGTATAGGGATGACTCAACTGCAGTATTTGTGATTAAAAGATTACAGCTAAAATTAAGATTAATTTTACAAGATTAAGGCTAAAAGATTAAAAGCTATATCATTAAGTGTATTTAAGGTAGAATTGGACAGATTAAAATCAGGAAGGGAATCAAGAGTTATGGGGGAAGAGACAGGAAAAAAGTGGAGTTGAAGATTACAAGATCAGCCAAGAATCTACGGAGCAAACGATGGCTCAACTGGCCTATTTCTGCTTTTACACCTTTTGATATCATTTAAATAATCCTCTCCATTCTGTTAAACATAGGTTTTCACACATATCTTTTAGGAATAGCACATCACCAAGCATCAAGCCGAGAAGCATTCTGTGAATGTGAGTGAGGAGATTTTCCAGTACCTTACAAGCTTACTGAGGAGTCTAACAGAGCTCATAAAATTTCAAAGGTTTGAAGCTTTTATCAATTCTTTCCACCTTGTGTTGGGAGAATAGTAATAAGCAACATAACCCATTGAAGGCACATCTTCTGAAATTACAGGGCTGTAGTTAAAACCAATAGAATAGGATCGAATGAACAGCTCTTTTAAAGAGCTTGCATAAACACAAACGTGCTGAATGCCTTCACCAGTGACTGGATTATTTTATAATTTTGTTTCAACTTTATGGATGACAATGTAATGACAATGATGACAGCTTTTCCATTCATCACAAGGTATGATGCACCTCCAGGGCACAAAAATGGTATCCTGCCATAATAACAGAGGGCCAAAAAGAAGTGGTGCTCAACTAAAGAGGTTTAATTACTGTGGCTCTGCTCTCAAGGCCAGGCCACGAAGCAACCACCAGTTTCTCTCACCTGCGATTACAGCTTCACAACAAACCCTTTCCCATTACCTCATGAGCATTAATATCTGCTTCAAGGAGCTGGTGCTTCTTCAGCAAATTATTCACGGATGCAAGGTCCTTCCCGTAGTCCTCAGAGGCCAGGAGAGCTTCCACCTTGCAAATAAATCAATCTGATTTAGTGCTAAGAATGATCAAAAACCAAAACAAGATCTCAAAAAGTCTGCTACAATGCTTTTACTGAAACAAGTTCCAAAAGAAGTGATGCTTTCAAAAGCATTGCCAAGTTAAACAACTAGGAACACAATTAAAACTACCCTAATTCTGTTCACAGGTGCATAAAGCACTCCCTTGAAATAGGAAAAATGGAATGACATATTCATTGAGGTTACACTTTCAAAGCAGATTCCAACTCAATGCCAAACAAGAATTGCAGGCAATGTTAAATGTAACTGCAACTCTCAAACTTGGGTGCAGGGTTTTTCCTCTTCAGCATTCTACTGCTCCCAAGACTCGCCACAAAACTTTACATAACCTTGCCATACAAAATATAGAAACTTTCAACAGTACACAGTGTATATGTGGCAAAATTATTAGCGTTGCAAGAGGACTTTTAATTATTAAGTATTATGAATGCAGTTACGTATTTTCTGAAATACACTTAAGGCAAAGGAGAAATTACAGCTGAAACCTATAATACTCCATTCTCTCTCTTAAATGGACACATGTATCTTAAGATGTTAAAATTGACTCAAGTTGTACTTATGATGTGTTACTGTGGGCGGTAGGCAGATGCTTTGGCATCACAGGTTTAATGCAAGATGTGTTAAAAGTTGTGTATTACTGACATCTTCAAATACTGGGACAACTAATAAAAATGATCAATTGAATATTACCGCAAATTATTTTTTGCCTTGATTTGCCCATTCCTGGGAAGATCTGCAATCTTATTCATATACAAATATATTTTGCAAGCAGAATTCAGCTACTGACAATTATAGTAACAAGATGGCAATTCTCGCAAAGGAAAGGTTCCATGGGGAAATATCTAGCTCCTTTTAAAAAAAAAAGGAATAATATGGTAAAGTTACTTACCTCCGACAACCAGAAGTCAAAATCTTTGATACCAGTGTTGAAATTTTGCTGTTTATTGGCCTCTTTCAGCTTTTGACTCTTTTCTGCTGATTTCTTCACTAAATATTCCCATTGGTCAGCCAGCGTTCCTAAGCGAGTCTATCAACAAGAGTAAATCCACTAAGTCAGCAAGAAGGAAATCAAGCTAGTTAAATGAAAATTCAAGAAGTGTGCATTAAAGCCACAAGGAGAAAGCTGTTAGTTGTCTACATGCTCTGTTAGCTCACTAAGACTATGATAAATAGCCGAAAAAGGCACAAAGATAAACGTTTCTCCAATCTGCTGCAAAAATTACCATCAAAATCAGGGGTGACTTCACTGTGGGCATGCACAGATAACTGGCAGTTGCTGACGTTATTTCTTATACATAATTGTCGCATTTTCCATTTTACAAATGAGAATGAAAATGGAAGCGTGTATAACTGCCAGTTTTAAGCCCCACCAAAAGTGAAAATTAGCCCTTATAATCTGACTGCTATGCACTAAAATGCTTTGTTTAAACAGAATATCTCAAGCAAATTGTTTTCCATTTCTGGTCACATCAAATAAAGCAATTTTCCCTTACAGGAGGAATATAGCAACATAGTTATGTTGCTGAATTAGTAACATGAATTGTAATATGAACTAGTAAGCTGAAAGAATGCTGCCTTTAATATTTTTTGATTCGCACAACCTCTTTCAATACAGTGTGCGTTTTTTTTTTAAAATCGCAGTGCCAAGCACACATTACATATGTGTGAATGGATTGCACAGTACCTTCATGATTGTTGACTAAGTGAGCATGTGAAGATCCTAACTAGAACTTCAGCTTGGATTAATAATCCAGAGAATTGGACTTCAAATTCTAACAGGGCAGCCTGAGGTTTTGAATTCATTATCTTAAAAAAGAAACAGAATAAAACAAACTGTTTTAAGCCCCAAACTGTTTTACCAACATCTATTTGTAACTCCAGTCTGATACCAATGCAGCTGATTCACAAGTGCCTTCTGAAGTGACTTACCAACTGACTCAATCTATCACCATTTTCTCAGGGTAACTAGGGATTAGCAAAGCTATATTTATTGCCTATATACCCAAGAACGAATTTAAAAAGCTCACTGCCTTAAAGTTGGTTCAGGATTTCACAGCTAAGACAAACTGGTCACCATTTAAAGATAAAAACCAAATAGGTTGAGTAATCCTGATTTGTTTTTTTACTTAAAAGTCTGTTTTCTACTATGCAGACTTCGGAAAGGAGGGAAGGCGCGAAATAATCCCAGACTATTAATATAGACTCTTTGCTGTTCTATCTTGAGCCATATAAATTATGGTGAATAATAGATGAGGTCCCAAAGACTCCATTGCACAATACCATTGGTATTCTTGATTTGGTCCATTACGGTGATCTCCTATTTATCCCCTCACTCACCGGACAAATGGAACAAACAGATAAATTATGGTGTAGTAGTTAACTATTACGGAACAGCATAAATATTGCAAAGGAACAAACAAACAAACAAAAGGAAAAAATTGGCTTTAATCACAAATTTTCAAATTGGTGTATCCACTTTCATCTAGATAAATTTTTGTGGTCACCTGGACAGCATCTTCACTACCAGCACATGCCCCTCGATCAATCAGTGATTTCCCCATGTCAATCACCCCACGGATTCGGTCAGCATTGGCATGTAGCTCTGCTTCGAATGCCTGATGCTTCTGATGTTTGCTCTGCAGAAGAGTAAAATAACAGTCAGTATACAAAAGAAAAGTCAACATTCAAAAGTGTCTCTCCAAGGCCTATGACATGTCAGTAACTAAGTGTGCCAAAGCATACAGCTTCAAAGTAATTTTAAACTGGTGCCATTTGATCTCAATGAGTATCAAAACTAAAACTTTTTTTGCAACTGTGCAGTCCTCCCATTTTGTAATTACAACACAGATCATATGTAAAAGTAATTCAGAGTTATATTACAATTCGTAACTGTCAAATAATTTCAAGCATGTTAGATCAATTGCTGAGGATGCTGTTGCCAGGTCCAGAGCATGAATTCTACCTGGAATGCCTGCTGGACTTACCACTGAAACAGTCATAAGGCCTCAGAAGAAAATCAGTTAGGATAGTATTAGGGGTTAATATGGACAACACCACACACCAGTAATGACCAGACAACAAAAGCTCCCAGAGACAAGGACAGAGTCAACTGAATGAATGAATGCCTTTTGTGTTAATTTTAAAACGAATGCAATGTGGTTTAAAAGATCAGGAGAATCACTTGATATACCACAAACAAAAATATATCAGTACTAAAAGCAGCATTAAGTTGTCAACTTTAAAACTCAAGACAGTCATAAGAATTGAAGACAAAATTTTAAAAAGGGTTATATTTATAAAACACTATTTAACCAATCCCATAAATGTAACTTTATACAAAAACGACTCAGTTTACATAAAAATCACTAAAGACTTACCAGCAGTTTGGACAGCTAAAAATAGATCAAGAGAAAAGATTAAGTACATCAATATTTAAATTGCCAAAGTATTAGGCTTGATTTAAATTTCTTTTCATACTATACATATGAGCCTTAAATATGTTTTCTGTTTAAGAAATTTACCTCAGGGGGGTAAGAGATCCATGCTCAGAGCACACAGTTCTCAAGTCTTAATTGCAGTGACAAGAGAATGCATCAGGCAGAGGCCAGACATATTCCCACAGCGTAGCAGGTGACCCGTTTTTTAAAGCAAAACATGGGGCAAAAAAAGTGAAAGACACTGCAGGGAGTTCTTGCACAGCTTTTAGCTGCTTTTGGTAACCATTACCAGAAGCCTTAGAGTAGGTAGCCCATCTTAAGCAGAGGCAAATGAACTGCAAGACTCAGGTTTATGGGAAGAAACATACACTACGCACAAGTACCTGAATATTTGTTGGATCTTTATAAGATTCATCAGTAGCAGTCTGAAGCTTTTCACTGATCCAGGCCTCAATTTCATCTACATCCCGGCTAAACTGTTGCAGGGTTTGTGATTCTCCAAGTTTAGATCTCTTCTCGATCATCTGAGCTTTCAAGTGGCGCCACCTACCAAGGCATTTTAATAGTGAGATTCAAACTTCTTTAAAAAGGTTCAGTCAGATGCACACAGCATTTCCTTGAGACAGTTCTGGTAATAAGCAAACCATTTTGGGAAGTGAGTTAAATATAACAAATTAAGGAATAATCAAAATGGTAGACACTGGGGAAATTTTTGGAGGAAAGGAATGGGATAACATGGGGGATAGATTTTAGGAAGATTTTCCAATATTAAAAAAAAAGAGTCAGAATGTTGACAGCTCTCTTGCTGAATGTTGGAGGGGAAAGGGGAAAGGGGGCAGAGCCAAAGAACGAGCACACAGGCAGGCTCTTATAACTGATGCAAATTTAGAGTCAGGAAAAAAAAAAAAGTGAGGTCATGGTAGGATGGGTATTTGAGGTTAATAATTTAAATTCAATGAATTGGGATTAGGGAACAAGCTAAGGTTGGCAAGGAGTGTACAAAGGACTTAGGAGACCTGGGGCAGAAATGGAGTGGAGGGAGGGAATGAAAATTACTTTGCGGTAGTACTTAGAATTTGCAATCTTAAGACAAATGCTGAAGGTGTGCTTTATTGGGTATGAAGCCGAGGGTTAAGGTGCATAGATTGCATAAGTGGCTGAAGAGGGAAGCTTCAGGCTTGTCAAATTTAATTTGAAGAAATGTCCTGCTTATTCAGGCTTGGCATTGGCTGAGCAGTTAGAGTCGTCGAGTACAAATTGAGTGGGTGGGCAAATGTATAGCATATCAATAATTGTGAGGTTATCCACTTTGGTAGCAAAACAGGAAGGCAGAGCAGAGCATTGTAGCAGAGCCAAACTGCAACGTCACAGAGGTAGACATACAAGATTGACAGTGCTGAAAGAGGAAAAAGGATGACTAAAATCAATAATATAATATATATGCTTCAAATAAAAACAAATTGTTGGAGAAACTCAGCAAGTCTAGTAGCATCAGTGGAGACAGAAACAGGTGTTAAATGCTTCAAGTCCATTATAACAGTTCTTTGGATCTCCAAAAAAGTTCAGTCCAATAGGACTCCAGATTCAAACAAAAATACAGTCAGACTGGACTTAAAATATTAATTCTGTTTCTCCCGCTACAAATATTTTTTGGTTACAGACCATATCTTTGCTGACAGTATTCAGTTTTTTTTAAACCTTAAAATTCAATTTTACAATAAATTCCCTATGACTTGATCAAAACAGTACATTTGCTTTCAACAAATCACTTGAACTTCGAGCCACTGACCTGTCCAATACCTCATTGCGACGATTTGAAATATCATCCTTTGCATAATGGTCAGAGCTAATCAGCTGATCAGCAAAGGCTTGCAATGCTGCAATCTTCTCTTCCTGTTATAATAGAAGTCAAAATAAAGCAAAATAAATTTCTGATGGAGCTTTTCACTCAAAGATTCTCTGGATTGACATAAAATTACATAACAAACGCTTTGTGACCATTTGTGATTGATTGGGATACATAGGGTTACCATGCAACGGTTTCTTTCTTTGAATTCTGTGCAAGAAACTCGCAGCATTAAATTTTTTTAAATAGGGTTTGGGTTGTAATTTATATTTTCTGATAAATCACTAGAATGTTTTTTAAAATTCTTTGCCAACCTGAAGCCAGTGCAGCTCTGAAAACCTGGTTCAGGCATCATGACTAAATTTATGCTTACACTTCTAATTCAATGACATAATGTGTTTGACTACTGAAGGTTTGAAGACTTGAAAAGTGCGTTACCATTAGATAAATCCTACATCACTATAGCTGGATCCACTGGTATTTTCAGCTTGAAAGAACTAAATTAATAAGAAAGTTGACTTAAGATTTTACATACAGCTCACTAAACTCCACTGTATATGTCTAAATAGTCCCAAAGACAGCAGCTTGAAGAATTGTAATATCTATCTCCAAGCACTGAGTGGCACTGCTATGCCGAAGGCATGCTTCTACACATCAAGTGGTTGAAATTGGTCATTACAGATAATGTACTGCAAGGTCACTATAGGTTCTAACATATTTATACAATTACTCATCTTCCTTAATCATGCTACTGCACACTGGGATTGTCAAATATCTTCCTTGCTTCAGGTCCCTTCAGTTTCAAACACTGTCTCCTATCTTAATTCATTTGCAGTAGGTATTCCCCTCCTTAGTGAAACATCCAAAGATATCCCACATATTAAAGAATTGTACCTTTCTACTGGCATTTTGTCTGCAAAAGGTTAACAACCTCAAGCATTAACTCTATTTTTCCTCACTCTCCGCAATTGCTTCCTCTCTTGCTGAGCATTCCCTCCATCAACAGAGTGTTAGTGTACTGGTATATTTGTCAGCTAACAGAATAAACGTGGGGCAGTGGGATTAGCTCTGGCAGACACCAGTGGCACCCTGCAGTCAACTTCTACATTTCAAAATGCAAAATCTGTAACAATCTAAGACTTGCGAGGGCCTAAAGCTGCAGCCAAATTCCTGTTAAATCTGGCTGCATCACCCACTTCTATCTTTTCAATGTCAGAGAAAAAAATTCCCTGCTTATGAACGTAGACTACTCTATTACAGTGATAGCTTGGGAAGTTTACTACTTCCAGATCACACAAAGTTCAGTGATTAGTCATTTTCCTCAAAGCATTAAGTAAATAAGAAGAATCCATAACTGTGCAAATTATATGTACTCAAGAAGATTGTGACTGAATACCGGAAAAGCTGTTTTTCCTTACTTTTCCATTCTGAAAAGTTACCACAGCCAGCTATCATGTTTCTGCTTACATTACCTGTGATTTATTTGAAAGGTAATAGAGCCTAAAGAATTACACTTTAGCAGACTAATTAGACAAATTATCATTTCTACAATAGGTTTCTCTTTGCCCACGTTACCTGAACAGTGATGGCTTTATCAAAATCTTCATGTTTCTTGATGAGGGCCTCCACACTGTCCAGGGAATCACCTTTATCATCACTGGCCAGGAATGCTTCACGTGCTGCCATCCAGTTCTCAGCCTGTTCGCAGTCGCGGTTAAACAGCTACAAAAAAAAAAAAAAAAAAAAAAATCAAAATATGTTATGCCGGAATTGATCTGCAGAAGTATAAATGCACCCATTCCTAAATTCCCATTTCATTGGAAAGCGAGGACAGATTACAGACAGCGACAACATATTGGCCCAATTCCTTGAACAATGTTCCATTCTCAAATTAGAATGCAAGACTGCTGAATTTACCCAAGGAATAAAATGTCAAGATGTGGCATGAGATATAAATCACAATGACTCCTCTCAAGTTCTTACCAGAATAAAAAGTCTTAACCATCTTAGATCACATAATACAACACGCAAAACTGACTGCTGAAAAGATGCAGGTTAGAAGCACCTTCCAGTACACTATGGATCTATTTCCTGTAATGACATACTATCTATTTTTTAATGAATATACTCTCCTGACAGCATTTGGAAACATCTGGTGTAATTTAGTGACAGTGATAATAGATAGGTGTACATTGGTGGCAAAGTTTAGGTGTATAATCAGAAACTCATAGAAGGTCTAACTTAAGGAGTACAGCAGGAAGTATAGCTGCTTGGGTAACAAGTAGACAAAATTTATGGTGAACTAAACTTCACAAACTGAGAAAGGTAGGTGGAAGAAGCTTCATTCAAAAAAAAAAATTAGATATGTTAGTTGATAATGAGAAATCAGAAGGACTATGAACATAGAGTAGAACAGCAGCCCAATTAACCCAGCAGTCTCTTAAATGGGGAAAATCAGGGAAGGGGAGTTGAGGCAAACATGAATAATGCTATATAAAAGAGAGATGGTAGGGGTCAGCAGGTTTCCACACAGACTGGTTAACCAATCTCCAAAACTTGCCCAGTTTCTCAGTTAAATATCCAAGCCCTAGTTTAGATTCCATTTTGATGATTAACAAATGCCTTGCTTCATTACTTCTTAAAACAAAACAAGCCAATAATGTTTTTAAAGAAGGTTGCTGATAAAGAATAACATGTTGCAACTCACTAATATTGCAGTATCTATTCCAATTGCTGTGAAATACTCAAATATTTGTCACTTCTTAGGCAAAAGGCTGGCTTGTGTCTTTTTGGTCAATATTAAAACCCTTTAGCATTACTGATTACAGATGCATTTCTACCCGAATGTTCCTTCTAACAAGATTTTCATTCGAGTGTTTGAAACCATCTTTTAATACTTAGGAGAAAAGGGTTCCCTAGAACTATCCGTATTTTCAGGACGTTTCTCTCAAGAAATGTTTGAAATCCAGTGATCTGCAGAATTAAACTAGCAGAAGAAAAAGTTCACTTCTCCAGCAAGACCTAATAGAACTCGAATAAGTTCCAACTGGGGCATCAGCTAGACTTAGTGCACAATAAGATGAGCTGCTATAAATACTAAAAATGCTAGAAATAAATCAGCATCGGTGCAGAAAGACCGTTAATGTCTCATGAATAATGTGATCAAACATATCTCTTTCTTCACAGATTCTGAATATTTCCAGTATTTTTTGTTTTTAGTTGACATTTTGTACTGAACAACACGTGGTCTCATTACCTGCAGCTCCAGACATTGATCCAACATCATTCTGCGTTGAATCCAGGCTTTCTCCAGATCTGCACGTTCACGCTCCAGGATGTCCAACTTCTCCCGGATTTCTGGACAGGCATAGTGCCCACGAGAAAGCAGCTGGTGCCCAAACTGTTCAAATGCTTGGAAAGTGCCAGCCCTGGCATCAATTTCAGTACGATGCTCCTGCAAAAAAAAAGGGAGCAAATTCAACATCACAAAAAAGGAAACAAGCAAAAGATTAAAAAAAAAACTTTAAATTTTATAAACTTGTATAATACTAAAGGCAGAGCTTTTCCAATTCAGAATTCCTACAGCATATCAGGGGCATGCATTATGAAACCACAAAATTGTACCCATTGATTTCCCAACTATTAAAATGCATCAAAAAATACAGGCGCATGTGCTCCCAGCATCCAACACAAACAATAAAGTGAAGCATCATCCCTTAGATATTAAAAAGGAATAAAAATATAAACTGGAAATTTTAAAGTTACTGAATGTTGCAAGAATGGAATGGATTGCAGAAGTCACAGACACAATGTACAATATCAGACACATGGGCGAAAAGGGTAAAATTCCCTTCAGCCATCATTAAAAGTGAGCCCCAAAAGTTGGACACAAGTTTCTTATAATGTTGTCGAATAAAGCTGGCATGGCAGGCCACAAATGTAACACCTTAACAAAACAGTAACAGCTCAGCTCATTCTAGCATGCTTATTTTAACAAGAATGCAGACATGATATAAATAAACAAGATAATGGTCAGCTCTACAGATATAACATTTTAATCCATAGCAATGGATCAGAGCTAATGGTCATACCCAAAGCTTGATTAAAAACCTACAAAGCATTAACCACCAATTAGAGCAACTTAAACAGAAGTTTCTCCTTTAAAAGAAAATAAAAAGAACACTTTTAATAATCGTCAACCTCAACTTTGGGCAGGATTATTTCAATTGTTTATTACCTGGTGTCTTTCTAACAACGCCTCTGCTCCAGTCACATCCTTGGCCAGTTCGTCTGAAGACACCAATCCTCGGATTCCATTTATCCAGGACATGAGATCCCTGTGAAAATAACGAGGGCAGATCAGCTGGATTACTTTCTTTCAATACTTTTCTCACACAAACATGTGAAACGTTGTGAGTGAGTTACTTATAAACAGCAGGAACTTTAACAGCAATCTGCTATGGTAACCTACATAGCATGAGCCAGATTTGACTGCTGATTGTACAGGTGACTTCTGGGCTTGGAGAGACAAGGAAAGAATTTCCACTCCATAGTAGCTACACAAAATACACCCTATTGATTAACTTTTCAGCTTTGCCAAGAGACATCAGGTTACTTGTTAAGACATTAGACTGAATGATGAGAAGACATCCAATTACTTTAATCCTTTTCTGATCGTAATACAACAACATATGGTATTTCAGAAGATTCACTTTGCATGGTATAAAATAGAAGGTAATGAGCTAACAGAACGTTCTGGCTATGGAACCATGATTACCTGTTGGGTCAGTGACTAGAAGATTTCAATTATATCACTAAAGCTGTAGGTAATATTAAGAGCAGTGGAGGCTGCAATTTCAATAGAAGATGGAAAACGCCAGAAGATACATCATTTCAAAAAAGGTCAGCTAACAATTAGGTGCTGATTCCTAACACTTACGCTGTTCATTCACACAATTTTAATTTCAGTTTTCCACAACCCCTCTATTTCTTGCCACCTAGAGGGTCAGGGTGCCATCAAAAACATAGAATTTCTCAAATAAGGTAGATCGGCCAAGAATAGGTTCTCAATCTCAGCAGTGATGAGACAGAGCTTTGCTTACCCGCAGTGTGAATCAGGGATATGGATACATGCCCCTCCACAAATATACAGAAAAAAAAAACCCAAGAATGGAATTGCACCAGAACGCCAAACAAAAACCACTGTCTTGCAAAGTTCTGTACTGATAGTACAAAAAAAATCTTAAAAACCATGAGGCAAATTTATTTCCCTGCAAAAGAAAATCAATATGATAACTTTCAACATGAGACATACTCATGTATTATTATGGGACCTTTGATCTATGGTGATTAAAACAGGGGAAAAGACTGAAGGCAAGGCGAAAATCTTTTCTCTGATCTCCTGTTCCACTTCTATATATAAAAAAAAGTGTGAAATTTTGTGGCTTCAGAGATTCATTCATCATTTGGATTTCCCCATTAGTCTAATATAGATGAAGAGAGGAATTAACAAAATCCAATTCTGATACTGTTGTTTATGACAAGAGTTAAGGAGTTTTGGACTGGTTTGGCAAGTAACCTCAAATTGACTAGCCTTTAGATTTCTGCATAAAAACCTAAAGAACTGCGGATGTTGGAAATCAGAAACAAAAACAGGAATTGCTGATAAAGCTCAGCAGGTCTGGCAGCGTCCGTGGAGAGATATCAGAGTTAATGTTTTGCGTCCACTGACCCTTCCTAGAACTCTTTTCTGAGGAAGTTCTGAGGACTGTTCTGAGTTCTGAGGTCACTGGATGCGAGACGTTAACTCTAATATCTCTCCACAGATGCTGCCAAAATTGCTTAGCTTTACCAGCAATTTCTGTTTTTGTTTCTAGATTTCTGCAATTTGGCTACCGCATTTGCACCAGTTCACTCAGATGTTTGCTTACTAATGATGTAAGGCAATATAACCTATAAAACAGATCTGAAGAAGGCTCAAACGGACATGAAAAGTTAACTATGCTCTCTCTCTCTAGATACTGCCAGGCCCGAGTTTCTCCAGCAATTTCTGTTTTTGTTTCAGATTTCCAGCATCCGTAGTCCTTTGTTTTACTTTATCCTCATTATAGAGGAAGGAGCAGTGCTTAAATTTACCTGAAGTCACTTAGAAAACGCTGTAGGTCATGAGAGTCATTCAGTTTTCCTTTACGCTGGTCAGCACGCTTCCCCAGACTATCCCAGGCCTGATTCAATTCTGTGCATTTTTCTTGGACATCCTCAACTGATTCAGGGTGAGACTGAATCAGTCGATTTGCAGTCTCACCCAGAGAATTCACCTGCATTCAATAATTAAAACTCAGATCATGCAATACATGCCATAGCAATAAATACATTGGCAGATTTAGGACTGGCTTGCAATACATCAGGATATATTTTCTGCTCCTGCATGCATTAGCTCAGACTAAATTCCTCTATGTCTAAATGAATGAAGCAATCCTTTTGGACTAATGTCTACATTTAAAAAAAAAGATAAATTTTAGTTCTGGGTTTCATATTCAAGCATTTCAATTCTAGCATTCCCATTCAAGATGGTGGCAGAGTAGCAAGGCTGCGTGCAGGCTCATGCCCAGCGGATACTGCTCCTCATGGCAAGTGGAGGCAGCGGCAGCAGCACTGACTTCCCAGCACTCGGGGCTGGTGGCAGCATCTTGAAAAGGTGGCTGCAGCAGGATGGTTGGCAAGATTGCAGCGGTGGCCTGGTCTGGCAGCTGAGCCAGGGACTCCTGGATGCAGTAGGCCCAGAGCAGGGACTCCTGGGGTTGGCAAGATAACAACCGCAACAGCAGCAGCATGGTATACCCGGAGCCAGGACTCCTGGCATCATCAAGGTTGCAGATAGAGTGATGGTTCAGCCTGGGACCCAGCAACGAAGAGATGGCACCTAAGGAGTGGCAACTCCTAGTTGGTGGGTACGGTGCAGGCAGCAGAGGAGGAGGTGGCAACGCAGGTGACATTGGTGAGCCGGCTTAGGGCTCAGGACTCTCTTTCACATATCTTTTATCCTTTTTATTCTTAAACTATTCAAAATGGCACTGGGAAGTGGCGAGTGTTGAAGCTTTTTGCTGTATTTTACTGCATTATTCACTGCAAAATGCAAGTGACAATAAATCAATCATTCATAAAATAATAGTTAGGATAATGTACTCTATTACTATTCTATGCTTCTTAATCTACAACCCGTGGCATTATCCGAATATACCATTTATTTTCATCCCCACTGCTGTTAAACACAATAGGGTTTCCCCATCTGATTGTGGCCTATTTGGAACAAGTTTTCTTCTGTGCCCTCAGCACAGTGGCTTGAGGAACTGCCACTCTTATTGTTTGACTTACAATTTTGGTTGCGATGTAAATGTAAAATAACAATAGCACTTTTGCTTTAAAATGGATACCCGACATGGTCTCAGGAGTCTGAAGCAGCCGCAGAAACAGTCTGGGGAACTTGGTTGGGTAGGTGGGGCAAGAAAACTTTTGCCTTAGAAATCAAAACTAAACAAACAATTTACTACAGGTAGTAGATGAGGTTCAATGTGTGGAAGTGCAAATTAATACATTTTGGTAGACTGCAAGCACAGGGAAATTATACTGAATTTGCTTAGGACGCTGGTTAGTCCTCAGCTGGAGCAGTGTGCAGTTCTGAGCAGCATGCATTAGGAAGGGTGTGAATGCATGGGAAAGGTGTGTGCAGAACAGGTTACGTGAATGGCTCCAGGGATGAGAAATGTCAATTATGAAGACAAATTGAAGAAGTTGCTTCAGTTGGAGAAGACCAAGAGATGATTTTGGAAATTTCAATTAAATCTTGGAGATGTGTGGAGGGGGTCGATGGGGAAAAATGTTCTTGCTCGTTAATGGGTAAAATATGAATAGGCAGAGGTTTAAAGTAAAATAATTTGCAAAAAGCAGTAAATGAGATGCTAGAAAAAAAAACTTCGTTCACTTAGTGAATGGCTTGGGCCTGGACTGCATCATCTGAAAGTATGGCAGAGACAGGTTCAACCAAAGCATTCAAAATGCCATTATATGATTATTTAAGTAATATTGAGGACCTTTTAAAAAAAAAAAAGGAGGAGAATGGGGGAAAAAGGCAGGAGAAACGGCACAAAGTCACTTTGCTTATTTTGGACAGCCAGTGCAGACGTGATGGGCCAAAATGCTTTTCTTCTGTATCAAGTGTGCCATAATAAGTTTGTAATTCTGTGGTTACAAACATAGCTCACTTTATCTCCCAGAGCAGCAAGATCCCGTTCAAATCCCTCATGTTTGCGTTGCAGAGCCTGGACACTTGCAAGGTCATGTCCATAATTATCAGTGTTGAGAGCTTGATTTTTCTCTTCAATCCATTCTTTCGTTTCATCAGCATCTCTACACAAAATCAAACAGCAACCTTAAAATATCTGTATATTATTAAGTAATTTCCTGTACAAAATTCCAAACAAGTTAATCCTAATAAATTCTTTTCTAAATATCCACATTCGCAATTAAGCATCTAACAAAAGACAGCACTAAGTAATCCCCTTTCTCAGCATCACACATCCCTACTTCTGGCTCTGTGCATTAACAGATAAATCTTCATTATTCCAATCTTTCACAGCTACTCACCTGTGGAATCTCTGCACTTCATGTGCACTTCCCAAGACCTGGCTGCGTTCCTCAGCCAGTTGTTGCAGTGATTTCCAGCGCTCATTCAGTTCCTGAGAAATGTGGGGAAAAAAAAATGGTCAACCCATTTCAACACCGATAACACTGCAGTTTTAAACATTTTTACTCAAAAAAACTATTAGGTTTTAACCAGATACTTCAGGCATTGCTAGCCTGGAAATGTTCAGTTTGGTGTCTGTATTATATTTCATGTTCAAAAAACCATCTGTTTTCCATTAGTGTATTACCTGTAACATGTATATTTTTGTGAAGTAAGTGATAAAGTTTTAAAAATCCATCATAGCTGCATGCTATCAACATATCAGCAAGTAGGTAACAGGATCCAGGATTATCCAAATTCTAGTTAAAAATTTCTCAGTTGCAAAATGATATGCATCTAAGTAACAGAAGAGATATGGCCCCTCTCACCTTAAACCTATGCCCTCTAGTTTTGGACTCCCCTACCCTGGGTAAAAGATCTTGGTTGTTCACTTTCTGTGTCCCTCATGATTTTATTAGCCTCTACAAAAGCTCACCTCTCAGCATCCTACGCCCTGGGCAAAGAAGTCCGAGCCTATCCAGCCTCGCCTTATAAAATCAAACCTGCCAGCCTCAGTAACATCCTTGTAAGGATCTTCGAGACCTACAAGATTCTAACAGCATTAGGCAGGGTAGATGTAGGAAGGATGCTCCCAATGATGGCTATTGAGTTGGATAATTAGCCACGATCATAGTGAACAGCAAAGCAGGCTCAAAAAAGGTTGAATGGTCCACTTGTGCCTATTTTCGGTTTCTCATTTAAATCTATACTGCTCTTGGTGTTACCTTCTTTCTTTGAAGAAATTACTACCTCCATTACATTTGTTTCCATCTTCCTCTTCCCCTCTCCTCCCCTCCACTATATTGTCCGTTTTCTACATCATCCTCTTCCCACTTTGTGCTGCCATATTCCAAGTTACATCATTTTCGTTCCATATTGTCGCCCATATCATCAGCATTCACAGAATTTTCAATTAATCCATCCTTATCATTTGTGTCACTCGTTCCTTTTCCTCTACCTCACCATCTTTGCCATTTTTAAAACTGCCCCAAGTCAACAAGATTATGGACTATCATGGTGCCCAACTGTCACATACTTTCAATGATCCAAATTGTACTTTGCTTCTCTGCAAGCAAAACACTTGATATTGTTTCATATGCTTCACATTAATCTAGATTACAACTTTATTTTGGTTTTTCTTCAAAACTTTTACATATTTCAAATACTGATAAAAACAAAAAGCACATTCAATATTTAAAGGGTTAACTTATGTTGCCAAGATATGATTTCACAATAAGTATTCAGTTAGCTCAGTTGCCAATGGCATATAGCAAGCAGCATTTATGAACACAACAACATGTTTACTTTGCAATAGAAGCATGAAGAGCAAGGAAGGAAGGACTGTACTCTAACTGGGCCATTGGTGAAACTAACCATAATAATAGTACAAGGGGCAGAGCACTGTTACAAATGAGTGAAAGTAGCACAAAACAATGAGGAGCTCATCACGCATTTGAGACAGGAGTGAGAAAGGCTGTGCCAGAAAGGAGCAGATCCAGTAGTTCTTACCTTGATGGCATTAAAGCTAGCCACTGCATATGTTGCCTGCCGCACAGTCTAAACCGCAACCATGAATCACAGCAGTGGGAAACCAAACCAGTCACGATCCATCAGTTAGTGAAGAGAAACATTAAAATTAGAAATATGCCCACTCAGAACTAACAGAACATGGCATGCAAGAGTTCACCATCAACAGAAAATTGTTAACTAAATTTATAATTCCCTTTTGGTAGCTGGATTAAGTGTAGAATGAGAAAGACAGGCCACACCCTTTACCATTAATACATTACTGACAGTTAAGAAAGCATTCTGTCTGTTGTCTCTGAAGGAAGGGAAATCAAAGAGTGCCAGGTTAAACAGAAGACATAGATCATTTTAATAATTTGAGAAACAAAGAAAATGAAGCATGTGAGCTCCTCCACAAACAAAAGCATTTTAACAGGCCAGATAACATTAACAAGTTACAGATTACTGATATCTGCACTGCTCAGATTTGATTTGGAGATAAAAATCACAAATCAAGTACTGTACATTTAAAATGCCACCCTAGTTGTGCAGTGCTTGCTCACAGCAAGAACTCCTGAGCCTCTTCCCTACTCTCCATATGCATTCACTTACACTGGCAAGTAACTCCACAAACACAAATTCAAGTAGCAATTGTTTCAGTTAGCCACAGCAGTATCCACTGAGGAAAATTAATCCAGCTTCACTAGACATTGAGATATAGATTTACCAGAGAAGAAACCTATATGGTAATCTGGAAAGGAATCAGTCTAAATTTCTCCCACCACCCCCAGTCTATTCCTGACCCAGAGGAAGAAAATCTAATTTACTCATCGTTAAGGTGATCCAATTTGAAAAGAAGAGCATTCTCAAACGTACTCAAGCCAATATCAATTACTTACTTTAGCTGCACACTTCATAGTTTAAAGAAACACAATATTAGCAAAAGAAGCTTTGCCTGATGGCTGAGAAAAGAGTTCATGTAATTACATATGAACGGGAAGAACAAAAGCAGGCTTCCTGGACAAAGTGGTCAAAGCTCCACAATCTCCTCCATCAGCATATCTTTCTCTTCCACATTTTTGTCTGGCTTTCCTGGAAGCATCCAAGTTAGTTATCACAACTACACCACCTGTAGCTTTTAAAATATGATTTCCAAAATTGTAGTGCAGCTCATATATTTACATCCAGAGTTGAAAGATGTGGTGTTAAGGAATAAAGAATGTACATAACATAATGAATTGTGATTTCCTTATCTGGGTTGTTACAACAGCACTGTGGATGGGATAAACCAACCTTTTGGAGCAATCTTTTCAAAAAAGTATATTGAGCAGTAGCTTGTGATCAAGGCTGAAACATTACAAAATTCTGAAACAATACTAAATACTTCTACTGTTTTTAAAAGAGATGTTACGCTGCATGCTATTTTAGGTACTTTTTTTTAAAAAAAGGGATTTGCTCCGCTGTCTTGGTAACAATTTCTGTATCAAACATCAGTGCGTAGATGAGAACAACTACCATAACTGTAGTAAATAGGTATGCCTCAGGCCTGCTTGTACAACCACAGATTAACTGTGGCGTGACTCTCTGCAGGTATTTGCTCATATCTGCAGCTCTTTTGCCTATATTATAAATAGGAGAACTCTTGTGAATCCAGCACTTCCTTTAAGTAAAGTCTTGATAGATGTCCAAAACTAATAATAAACCAAACTTTGAGGAAATGCAACTGTGAGATGTAAAAACAGAAAAATGCGGCAAAGTGAAGCATAATCAATTTGACTGCGTCTGTTACTACATTAATATAAACTACAGGAACAGACTGATCGACAAAGGTCTACAACAGATGCAAGAAGAGAATCACCAGGAATACTTCACTAAAAACCACACTGACGGCAACCCTTAATTTTAAGCTAGAAACAACCTCACCAATGACTTTTTAAAAGATTATGCGAATGAAATTATGGATTTAAAAGAAAATAAAAATTGACTTAGATTATTCACAGTAAATCAGTGACCTTGATCACTACAAATTAATCTATGCTTTTCTAAAGATTTTGGGCATGGGGGACAACACCTTTTTTGAAATAGAAAATTAAATTAAAAATAAAAAAATTAAAAAAATCACTGGATGTCATTTAGAATTGTAACTGATTAGAGTTTGTAGAAAGTGGAAGCCTGACACAAATCAGTTGGCTTCAAAAATCAATAGCATGGTGCTCACGAAAAGAAAACTCATACCTTCCATGGTGATGTGGTTTTAGAGTCAGATTCATCCTACAGAAAAAACATACAAAAATAAACTAAAAATTTGAGAAACTTGATGCTGACAAATTAATTCATAGCATTAGTTCACGTAGCATATAGTCCATATTAGGTCCAACAGGCCTTAAATTGGTCTGTCTTTCAAAGTGCTTTACACGTTCCTTCCAAATTGCCCTCATCGTTTTCATGTACACATACAGGGGTCATTTTAAAATAATGCTCACCACCAGAACAGGGCAGAAAATAAGTTGGACCCAAATATGTAAGATGAAACCAGAGAACAGGTACTGAGTCTGTTAATAAAGGGATAAAAGGGTGAACATATGGGGAATGTGTAATCAATCGGCATGGAATTTGTGGAGAGAGAGAGAAATAAACAAACAGACTAGAAAAGAATACGCCTAGAATCTGTCAAAGTAGCAGTTAACCTCTGGTATTTAACATTTGGTGCTACTTAGATTGAAGATACCTGCTGTTCATAATGTTACTCACGTTTCAATTTCATATTCACTATTTATTCAAAATACTCATACCTTGGCAGTTCCTGGAGCAGATCCCAAGACTGGTTGCTACCAAAATGAAAAAGGAACAAGAACAAAAGTTGTTCAGCAAAACAAAGCTGAAATGTCTCTAAAACTGATTTACAGTTAGTGAAAACAACCATACACGGACCAGGAAGGACGGTAATTGGTACAGACTTGAGATTAGTGCCAGAACTGTTTTGTAAATAACAAAAACTGTGAAGATCATATAAACGTCTTACCAAATAAGAGGGACTATAAGCAAAAATCATAGAATCTCTACACTGTTGAAGGAGGCCATGCAGCCCTTCAAGTCCACCCCAACCCTCAGAGCATCCCTTCCAGACCCACCCCTGTAACCCTGCATTTACCCTGGCTAACCCACCGAACTGCCTGCACATCTGTGGACTTAGCTTATCAGATGCAGAAAGACCTGGGCAGGTTGGAAGTTAGCTGATAACTGGCACATTAAATTTAATATGGGCAAGTACAAGACGGCAAGATTGAGAGAGAATAATAAAATTAGGAAATATAAACCTGCTACACTTTTTACAGTAAATCATGGAGCACTTTTTGTTCTACTGGATTCCCGTCATTAGGCATCAGCAGTTTAATTTTGCCCCTCTTATCTACACTTTTTCCCCCTAATGCACTAAACAATTCACCTCAAGGAGCTTAAAGACCTTATTTAAATGCAGGTAAACAAAAGTCTCCAGATAACCTATCACCACTCAAAAAAAAATCTAAAATGAAATTTAGGAATTGATGTTTTCAAACTAAAATGCACAATATAGAAATACAAATCAAACTTAAAAACTGTAAGTCATTCTCCTAAGTTAGATCCCAAGTTTCTAAACAACAGTAATATATGAACCATCATGACTGAAGTCAACAGTGCAGAGTGAAAGCAACTTGCATCTGACACTTTTTTCCCAGGAAAGGCTCAAAGTAATTTTGCAGCCAGTTATTTTCAAAGTATAAAGACATGCAGGGCTAAGTTAGCAAAATATGCCACTAATTGCAAACAAGATGAATGTCTAGCTTAATCATTTTCTTGTGCTGTTAGCTGATGGATGATGTTTACTAGAAAAACCAGAACTCCCCAAACAGCTCCTATACTGTTCCTCAAAAAGTGCCATGCAATTTTTAATAACAGGCAGACAGTAAGTCTTTACATTAGTATTGGTCTCAACAGTCCACCCAGATTACATGCTCAATTCTTGGATGCAGCTGGAAACCAGAACCTTGCATCAGTGTTGGTAATCAGTGTTTCAACTTAAGAGTACCACAAATGTTCGGAATAGTGCGATTTGGAAGGGTAACTTCTCGAAATCCTCCAAATTCTGACACTCATGTCAGTATTGGGTGGGAAGAATTGATTCTCCCCAGAGAACATCACATAAAAAGAGGTCTGCTTTGAGAACACTAAATTGGAGTTTTTCCACAATCACTGCTGCCTGCACAATTTTCAATTCAAACAGCAAAATGTTTTCAAAGTTTAGCTTTTATTTTGCATTAAGGTGGTGACAAAAATTCAGCTGCATTTAACATACTAATCCTTTTACTCTGTTTATTCCTTTATAGAATTTATTTTTTTAAAATGTGCTTGATTCATAATGAACAGTAAATGCATTTTGGAAATAGAGTTGAGTTGAAAATTAAATGAAGTGATACTGTACCTGAACTACTTGAACCTCCTCAGCCATCAGACCCTCTGACTCGAGATCGTTTGCCACTTTGTTAATATCTCGCAAGCGAGACTCATTGGCTTTCAAGTCCTGAAAAATGTTGGATTGGACGTCTTAACTTGAATAACGTTTTTGTGAATCCTGAGTACAATTTTAATCAAAAGGGAGCAGCCGAGGTAGAAATAACTGCAACTTGCAAGGAAAATAATTGAAGCAGAGGAAGGTTCAAACTTACAAGGAGAAATCACAGTATTAGCTTTAGTAAAGAACCAGCACATTCATTATTGTAACTAAGATACAAGAACTGCACAAAATAAGTTTCTAAACAAAAATAAAATTCTCCGGACTTTTTCTGAAGATGAAACTAATGAGTTATTTTGTTGAACATCGCCATACTCACTTTTATAAGACCATCACCACTACGTGGTATGTCCATTAGTGTGTCAACCAGGTTTAGCATTTTCATACAGTGGGCAAAGCTTGCTAAAGCTAAAACTATTTGTAGAAATATAACAACTAGTTATTTCAAGTAATCCCACCACAATGAAGAGCTAGAAATGACTCAAAATAGTAAGCTACCATTTCATAAAAGCACTGAAATTCCTGAATCTCAGAACAGAACTTTGGGTACTAATCTTCTATTTAATCCATTTTCTTAGGTCATCCCCAATAATCATCTGGCTAATTCAAAAGATAGTCAAGGTCCAGAGACGAGGTAGATCCCAAGTAAACCTCTAATCTGTGGCAAGGTAGCAGAGTAGGGTATGGCTGACTACCTCGTCAGTCATTCAGGGCACCATGCTCCTAATCAACAGCTAGTGATCTGGAAAAAGAAACAAATATCTCAATGCCTGGCAACTGCAGTCTTAAGTTTGGCTGTGATACTCACTTCCTCAGCCAGCTGTTGCCTACTCAGACATAGTGGCAGGAAAAGAATTAGTAGTTGGCCAGGCTTGTTGAGGATGACTGTACAACCATATCTGGACACAATTTGTAGAGGGTAGGGCAATCTGGCACACAGAAAATTCAAAACTGGACAAATACACAACTTTGCAGAGGTGGTATCAATCTATTTAGCCCCATTAGGACACAAGCAAGTTCACAGAAACACAGAGGAATCTTGAGGCGCTTGTCCATAGATCCCTTAAAAAAAAAAAAGGTGCCTGGACAAGTTAACAGGGTAGTTAAGGCAGCATACAGGACACTTGCCTTTCTGAGTGAGGTATAGACTTATAAAGAGCAGGGAGGTAGTGTTGCTGCTACAGAACTTTGTTAGGCGACAGCTGAATACCGTGAACAGTTCTGCTCAACACATTACAGGAAGGAGCTAACTGCACTGAGAGAGAGTGCAGAGGGGATTCACCAAGATGGTGTCCGGGATGGAGCATTTTTTTTTGCTATGGAGAGAGGCTGGATAAGCTTGGACTGTTTTCTTGGAGCAGTGTAGGTTGAGGGAGGACCCGATAGCAGGGTATAAGATTATGTGCAACATTGACAGGGTGGATAGAAAGCAGCTGCTCCTCTTAGTCAAGAACAAGGCAACATGCTTTTAAAGGGAGAGGCAGGAGGTCTAGAGGGGATATGAGGAAAAGATTTTTCACAGAGTGTGGTGGGGGTCTGGAATGCAGTGCCTGGGAGGGTACTTGAGGCTGGTAACCTCAACCTTTAACAAGAACTGGATGAGTTCTTAAAGTGTCATAACATTCAAGGCTATGGGCCTAGTGCAGGAAAAAGTGGGGCCAGTATGGGATAGGAGTGTATTTTGTGGCAGCACAGACTCAAATGGGCCAAAGGGCCTCTTCTGTAGTGTATGATTCTATGATTTAAAACACAAACAAAATTTCTAAATTTACATGTTACACTTATCTACCTCATCCAGAATAAGCTAACAACTGTAGTTTTCTTGACGAGTGGACTGGAAGAAAACAGCAACCATAAGTCAAAACATCAGGTCACCAAAGATGAAACTGCTAGTGTTCAGATCTAGTTTACATAATTGACGTTTCCATTTCTCTTCTTTCAGAACAATTCCAAGTTAAAAGTATTACTTACTTTCTGGAAGTCATCAAACTTTTTCTGCAGTCCTTCCACTTGTTCCAGGTCAGTCCCCACTTCTTCACTCGTCAATGCCATCTCCTTCTCATGGATCCATTGCTGTAACTCATTTGCCTCCCGGAAAAGCATGAACTTCTTACAGCTCTTTTCCAGCATATCCTTACGTTTTTTGCCCAGCTCCAGAATTGACTGGTATCTAAAAAGAAACACACCCACAAAGTAATTCTACACCAATTACTAATTACAAGCAATTAAACAAACAGTTTAAATGCCAGAATGTGGAACTGCTTATGAAGATGAACAGCAAAATCAATGGAGGGCCGTAAATCTAACAACAATGAAAATATAACAAAGAACAAAAAGCTGACAATTACTACTCAATGGTTTGGAAGAAGTTACTCAAATCAGCATTGAAGCAACACTGGGCTTACGTAACAAGGATGGGGCATATTCTTACAAAACCAACACTTAGCTTCTATAAATTACAAGTCTGAATACAAATTCCCATAATGTCACTTCACTCCACCTCCTCAGCTTATGAATCTTATGAATCAAATCTACTGTGCTTTCTAAGCTTTGTATTACAAAATGGCTTAAAAGTATGAAAGCTTTCTTTAATAATGCTCAGACGGCAAAGTGAAGTTGATTCAAAACAGAAATTTTGACATCAGATATTCCAAGTATACATTGCGTGGATTTCAACTATATATACACAATGGCAAATCTATAAAATCAGTAAATTGCATGCGCTTCTAAGCCATGAAGAAACACTTCAGCAACATAAATCAGTAATATTCCACCAATATGTTTAGCTTGTGTGAACACATCAGTTTAAGAATTTAGTACATCCATTCCCACTAAAAAGAGTTGAAATACATCGCAAATCCAATTCCAATATAATGCAGATATGTTTAAATTACAGTTCTTAAGTATTACATTTTAGCTTTTATATTTTGCAGCTAAATCACATTGAACTCAAAAAGTTATACCTTTAAAAAAAAAATCAGACTAGTATGGTCACTGGATGTGGTCAATAAACATTGATTTCATCAGTTCATGATTGTTGGGACATTCAAATCAATGTGTTCTAATTTTGTATGACTGCAGGTAAACAACATACACCGAACTCTAAAATCAACCAATTTAGAAACGAGTATAATACACGTACCAAGAGGAAAATTCAAAATTTTAGTACATAACAATTCAAAGTTCTGCTGCTCAAAATTCCCATCATACTCAATTATATACAGTGGGCACTGGTCAGGGATAGATTCTTGTGTGCAGTACTGGTCTCCTTATGTAAAAGATGGATGTAAATGCTTTAGAATCAGTTCAGAAGAGGCTTGCTAGACTAACTGCTATAATGGGAAGATGGTCTTATGCAGTTTAGAAGAGCAAGGGGCAACTTGACCGAAACATTTAAAATCGTGTGCGTGTGTGTGTGGTCTTGAAAAGCACGCATGTGGAAAAGGAGGTTTCCTCTTGTGGAAAAAATTCTAGAATTCGGTGGTGGTGGTTGAGTGTTTTGTTTAAAAATAAGGGGCTCCCCATTTAAGACAGGGGTGAGGAGAGATCAGGGTCATGAATCTTTGGAACTGTGATTCCACCAGCTTTTCAGGAATAGAATCCTTGAATTTTTAAGGTATATGGAAAATAAGTTCTTGATGAGCAAGGGAGTGAAAGGTTAAATCAGGAGTACATGGGAATGTGGAGTAATAAGATCAATCATTATCTTAGTGAATGGCGATGCAGGCTCAAAAAAGGGCCGAGTGGCCTACGCCTGCTCCTAATTTGTATGTTTGTATTCGAAGATGTTGAAAGCCTACAAAATATGACTCACCTAGAAACCTAACACCTTCACCACATCTCAAAACTAACTGCACCTGACACAGTTTCAAAAATGACATTTTTTTAGGTTTCAGAAATTTAAGTTTTAATTACTTGGTAATACAGAACTCGAGTATGATCAAAATAAGACACGAGGCTGAAGTGTTTGGTCTTGCAATCAAGGTTGACAAGGGAAATTCAATTTAATGAGAAAAGAAATGTTCATGCCAACCACTGATACCAGCAAGAACTACTGACTGTCCATCTTAGTTAATGGATTAAAAACACTGATTTGGCAGGTGAACTCCAACTGGCTGCCCTGCAGAATGCAACAGAGATGGGCAGTCTCCAAAGTATCCTGTTGTATTTTACACGGAACACCTGGATTAGAGTCTTCGAGGCCTTTCTGGTCTAAGCTTAATCAGCTAAGATCGACAGTTTGCAGTTTCTCCATGCCAACTAAATCATTGCCCTCTTCTCATGCTGTATAAATTGATATTTCCTTTCGAAGTTTGGTTTCTTGAGGGTCAGTCTGGATGAGCGCAAGATGAAAAGCTTTGACTTTCTGTCGCTTTATAAGCGATGTTTAAATGTAAACTTTACTTGCATGTTTTTCCATATGCTACCTACAGCAATGGGAGAAGGCAGAAACTGAACAATTAAAAACTAAAAAAAAATGCACCCAAAACAATAAAGTCATGCCAGTTTTCACACCACTTCTATCAGGTAGAGAAAAACTCCATCTCCACCAGCTGGCCTATTATACAAAAACTTACAATTCGATCCTAGCAAGCAAGTTTTTTTTTTCCAAGATTAATATTTAAATAGAGCCAGTGTCCACAAGCTTTAGAGAAAATGCATTGTGAAGATTAATGGAATCAGAGATCACATCACATTGAGAAAGAGCCAAACCTACTCACAATTCCTCCACCTGCTTCATACGGAGCACAACGCTGCCAACCTCCTTAGCTAGCAAAGTCCTGGACAGACAGAGGGAGCAAAGCACAGCATGCACCATTAGTAGAGTAAAGGCTTAAAGCAGCTGTTAAAGAAAGGAAAATTAGTACATGGCTAGAATCAGCAAGGAAAGTTCCAGGAGCAAAAAAGGTAAAAGCTAGCAAGCATCTGCTGAAAAAAAAGTGCAGCTTGATTAGCAACAAGCAACTGAGGTACCCACTAAAATAAAAAATGAATTTCTTAACAATAAATGCAACTTTCAGTTTCATGCATTTTTCAGATATAAAAAAAGGTTTGTTTTTCCCCTCTCCCACTCTCTTAAATGCCAAGCTAGTGCTAGAAGACAAGCAGTTAAAACGATTGCTTCTAAACAACTACATTGCACATTATAGCATGTTGTTCAAATTCAATATTTCTCAACTGGCTTAGAATATATAGTGACATACAACCTGCAGTGGATCTGGCAAAACTGAAGAGGAATCTTCTGCAGAAGGAGATCCTACTAGCTCTAGATTCTTACACAACTGGAAACATCCTTTCCACATGCACCCTTTTAAATGGCCTCTCAGGATCTTGTATGTTTCAATTAAGATATCTCTTGCTCTTCTAAACTTGGTGCAAATCTATAGTCTGCAGTACAAGAGTCTCAGAATTTTAAAGTTCAAGTGCAAAACAGCCCATTGCACCTGCACTAGTTTTCTGAATAGAAACTTGCCAAATAGCAATTTGGGTGTTTATTTTTCAAATGTTTATCATCTATTTCACTTTCACTTGTTATGCATTTGCTTCACTGTTGCAGGAAAGTCATACCAGGACATGAAGTAGGAAAAGAACCAAGTTATGCAACTCCTCATTCCTGCTGTAACACTCATGGCTGATCATATTCCTGCTCAACCCTGATAATCTCTCACATCCTTGTTAAGAATCAATCTATATCTGCCTTAAAAATATTCAAAATGGCCTGCTCTACTGCCTTTTGTGGAAGAGTTCTAAAGACTCAAAACCCTCAGGAAAGAAAAAGTAAAGTAATCTCTACCTTAAATGAGCAACAGCTTATCCTTAAATAGCGATCTTTAGATCTGGATTTTCCCACAAGAGGAAACATCCAATTCCATAAGTACCCTGTCAAAAGCCCTCAGGATCTTGTATGCTTCAATCAAGTTATCTTTAATAATTTTAGGGAATTTTAGAAAATTCTAACCTATACGTCAACTATCTAATTAGCTACTTCTTTTAAGATCCTAGGATGAAGTCCATCAGGACCTGGGGACTTGTCAGCCTGCAGGTGCATCAATTTTCTCAGTTCCACTTCCCTGGTGACTGTAATTTTTGAGATCCTCCCTCTCTCCATTTCTTGATTTATTAGTTATTTCTGGAATATTACTGATATTCATTACAGAGGATACAAATGCAAACTGGAAAAAAAAAAGAGGCCTGTTCTACTTATCCTGCCATCTTATTTTCCATTAATTACCCAGGTTCACTTTCTATAGAAAGCAATTACACATTGTTAACTCTTTTGCTTCTTAAAATCTAAAGAAACTCTTACTGTTTTTATTATTTCTAACCAGCTTCCTCTCATACTTTAGAATCTTTTAGTCAACCTTTGCTTTTTCCTCAAAAAATATTCTGACCACATCCAAACAATCCCACAAAGAAACGCATCTTACTTTATCTTTTGGTGTTTTTATGTCCTCTTGTTATCAATCCAAATGGCAAGTGCTACAGTATTTCCTGGTATATCACAGTGAAAAACTTTCATCTGAACATTCTCTAATAATTAAAACCTCAAGTTTCTCATTTTCATTTGCAACGAAATCATTTGTCCCACCTATCTGCTCATTTATTCTCTTCTGTATTAATTTCAGAGTGTCAATATACTTACTCAAACTGGAGAGTTCTAATTACAGCTTAAGCAATGATTTCAACAGACTTAAAATGCAAAAGCAGGGGTGATGTTCCGTTGGTTTCTGTAGCCTAGAATGCAGCATCTTTATTAAAGTCATCCTTTCCTCTTTGAATTGCGTGCATATCAGAGTTTCTCTACTTTTCAACTCAGAAAAAGTGGTACCGTTGAGTGTTTACATCTTTTATCTATTGTGCATGCTAAACTTCATTGGAAATTGATCTCTGCCAGCTACTAACCTATTTGCATCCTCCTGAAGTGACTTCATAGTTAACTACCTCCCTATTTTTGTCCTGCCCAATACTCACGTCTGAACATTCATATAGTTCAACACAGAAAGAAACTCATTCTTCAGTGTATGTACAGACCAAAGCAACAACCATTATTTTTTGAAATTCAAAATATAGGAATTCCTTTCCCTTCTCTACAAACGGCACAACATAGTCTTGGGCTCCCCTCTAGAGACGGTTTGCAAATTGATTTGTACACAAGTCAGAACACAATGCAGGACAATGTAAAGCAGCCGATCATAAGTACAGGAAATATTTGTATGTCAGGTCTTTAAGATTACACAAGTGTGGAATCATGTTCATAAGAAAGAGCATTTTACAGTCTGACTTTTGTAAATTGGGGACTTCCTGTGCTAAATTACTTTCTACTGATCTGCACTGTTTCCAATTAACCCATGCCTTGTGAAGCCAGTATGACTGTGGATTCTGGAATCCACACTACCAATTACTAATTACCCACTAGGAATGTTAACTTTTATTGAGCAAAGGTTGTCACAGCAACGATCTCTTATGCTCCTTGACAAAACTTCTAAAGTCACATCAGCTCAAAAAGTGAGCTTGGCCAACGACTTTGTTCCCTGACTTCTTTAGCCCTAGCAAATACATGCTGCTATCAGGGGTCAGTGCCTATTCCACCAACACTTTCAGTGCTACTTTTTTTATTAAATTCCTTATCCTCCCCAAGAGCTCCTTACCTTTTAAAATTTCTTTTAAACATTTTTTCTATGAAAATTAATCAATTAGTAACTCTCATATCAACACAGAAAGAACTTGCAGGGCTTTGGGGAAAGTGCAGGGGAAGTAAGACTAGATGATACAAAAATAAATGGAAGTGTGGTAGATGAAGTTTAAATGTAAGAAAGTGGGAGATCATGCACTTTAGTACTAAGAAACAAACGGCAAGCTGTTATTTAAAAATGGAGAGATATTCAATAAAAAAAGTGCAGTGCAGAGGGACCTGGGTGTTTTTGCACATGAAATGCAAAAAAAAAACTAGCAATCATCAGGTGCTGCACGTAATTAAGGGAGCTAATAGAACTTTTTTAAAAAAATTCATTCATAGGTTAGAATTTATTGCCCATCCCTAATTGCCCCGAGGGCAGTTAAGAGTCAGTCAATCACACTGCTGAGAGTCTGGAATCGCATGTGGGTTAGACCAGGTAAGGGTGGCAGATTTCCATCTCTAAAAGGACATTTATTGAACCAGAAGGGCTTTTTCTGACCATCGATATTGCTTTCAGTCATCATTAGAATCTTAATTCCAGATTTTTAATTGAATTCAAACTTCACTATCGGCCACGGTGGGATCTGAATCCGGATCCCTGGAACATTACCTAGATCTCTGGGTCATAGCCTAGCAATAATTCCCCAACACTTCACTATTTATTGCTAGGGGGGTTAGAGTTTAAAAATAGGGAAGTCTTGTTACAATTGTAAAAGGGTGATGACAAGGCTACACAGAGTACTGTGTACAGTTTAGGTCCCTGTATTTATGAAAAAAAAAGGATATTATGGCATTGGAGACTGTTCACGTGAGATTGACTAAGCTGATTCCTGGGATGAAGGCTGGACAGGTTAGACCTTTATTCATTAGAATTTAGAAGAATGAAGGGTGGTCTTATTGAAACATATGAGATTCTGAGAGGACTAGACAGGATGGATGTTGAGAAAATGTTTCTGCTATTGGGGAAATCTCAAATTTAAAAAAAAGGACAGTTACAGAATAAAGGGTCACTCATTTAAAATTGAAATGTGAAGGAAGTTATTCTCCGAGAGGGTGGTGAATGTTGGGAATTCTCCACCACAGCTGTACAGGCTAGATCTCTGAAAGTATTTTTTAAAAAAAGTAGATAGATTTTCAAAAATCTAGGAGTTGATGGCTATTCCTTACTGACACGGAAGAGCAGTTGGGGCCTGGGACGGATCAGTCATGATCTTGTAGGTGAAACAGATTCAAGGAGCTGAATGGCCTACATCTATTTCTTTCGTTCTCACATACTGACATAATTGCAGAAAGCCAATACGACACAAGGGGTTGAACAGCCTCCTTCTGTGCTGTAACCATTTGATAGTCTCAATCTTTCATCTCATGAAATTTCCCTTTTCATTTCTATCCAATCTAAACTTTGTTTAAACTGTTCTAAGTCTTTAGAGAATCTTTTATTATTATTTATCTTTAATATAACCTGTAAATCTTTTGCATGTCCTCTTCGCCCTCTCTACCCTTCCTAAAGGCTTTTTTCTGACCTTCCTATTCTGTCCACAGTCACTTGAATTTGAAGTACATCAGAAGTATGATGGACTAAAACCTGATGCAGAGGTGCTGATGTTAGACTGGGGTGGACAAGGTCAGAAGTCACATGTTTATTTGAAATCAAAAGCTTTCGGAGCACTGCTCTTTTGTCAGGTGAAGTGAAGTGAAGCACACAGGCACAGAACTTATAAGCAGAGAGATCAAAAAGATTGTACAAATGGTGAGTGGAGCGTCCACAGGCTGAATAACACGTCTCTGCAGGTGATCAAAAGTGTCAGATGGTGTGAGTAAAGTATCAAAAGCTGCATAGCAAGTGAAGGGATGCCCTATGATCTGATTGAGGCAGAGAGATAACCATAGAAAATTACAAATAAGATGGTGCTGAAGACAAACCAAATATGTTATTCCAGCTATTTGGTTTGTCTCCAGCACCGTCTTATTTTGTGCCTGTGTGCTTCGCGTCTCTTCTCTTCATTTCACCTGACAAAACAGCAGCGCTCTGAAAGCCTGTGATTTCAAATAACCTGTTGGACTATAACCTGGTGTCGTGAGACTTTGGACTAAAAAACTCAACAGAATCAAAGGCAAAACAAAAAGCAGCCTTTTGTCACATTGTGCTTCTGCTTATTCTTTGAAACGAGTTAGCCAACCATATATTTTTCTGACTGTACCAAAACCACACTTACACTGTTGCATCATGGAATCTTTTGCTAGTCAGTCAATCTCTTATGCCCTCTCTCAACCCTAGCACAGACCTGAGTTTATATGGATAGTGTATTGTAAAAAGCTGGTTATTTACATGTTGCTATGGTTGTGCCAGATCTTTGTAAGAGCTATCCAACTGATCCCACTCCCATGGGATTTTCCCCCATGACCCTGAATGTTTTTCCTTGTTGATTCTATAAGCTCTCCAACCTTGCTACTTTTTTCTTGCGTACAACAGCAATTTCAACTAGTATAGGATGGCACCAACTGAGGGTCAAAAATATCTTCCTATAGAAGAAAACAAAAATATATATCACTACCAAATAATCCTATTAGCCAGCACTGAGAGGTTACCCAGCACATCGAAGTATCCCATCCAACTGAACCAAAGAGTGGAAGGTGTTGGTTTTCATCCAGTGCTTGGCATGAAATCCTCCACTGCAAAAATATATACCTGGTATAAAGAACTTGGTTTAAGTTACTTACTGGTTGTCAATCTGTTCCTGGCGCATTGCAATGCTGCTGGAATCTTCTAGCAGATTCTCACGTGATGCAGATTGTGCTGGGTCCAATTTCTTAACATAGGCAGCAGGAACAAAGCCCTGACGATCATTTACTTCCACTTTCCACCAATCCTTTCAAACAAGGCCAAGGAAAAACATCAACAATTGCACACAAGAAAAGTACACTAGCCCTGGTTTTAACGAAGACAAGTGCTGTCACTGGAATACTCTATAACAAACTAATATTTAAAAGACAACATTGTACAAGAAGAACTTAGCCATATTACTTCTTTCAAATTAATCCAAATAAACATCTCCCTGCTTCTTACTGCTAATTTTCCACTTTCCTCATCAATCATTGCAATGCCTTACCTTGTTGGTGCTGTTTAGCAGGGTAAGGATATCCCCCTTTTTCATAGTAACTTCACGAGGGCTCTTCTCCTGATAATCATACAATGCCAAAACAAGTTCTTTTCCAGTTTCATCATCTGTGGGGGCCACTTGTTGCTGAAGACAGACAAGCAAACAGGAGGTTTTCTAATCAGTAACGGGACACATTTTCCAAGTACCAAGCCCAGAGATCATTTAGCACAGAATATATTCTGTCGGCTGAACTACATTAAAAAGGTCTACAAGTAGGTTGTAATACCCTGCAGTGTGTACATCTTAGAAAATAAATCTGCAAGAATATTTCAACAAGTGTATTTGTTTCAATTTTACATTATGGCAACATTACAAAACGGTTCATAATTCCTTACACGGCAGGCTTGAGCTTGTTCCCTTAATGCTTGAATGCTGCTTCCGTATGCAATTAGATCAGACATTAAAGCTTCATGTTTCTTCAACAGGGCCTAGTTAAAACAAAAAAAAACAAAAACAAACCTCATGTTTATCATGATTGCTTGCATCCACAGAAATGGGTTAGGTAATGGAGAAAGACCTTCCTTTGATGGCTTTCATTTGGTTCAGCAATTCGTTAAAAATATAGAGATTGATTTTCAGGTCTAATTCTAATTCTAATTCTGTTGTTAGTTTCTCTTCTCTGGCATAATGGTAGGGGGATAGTTGATATAGGCAGTTAGATGATGAAGTAGTAGAAACTTGGCCATTTTATTCACTAACTCTCTTCCAAAAAGGGACATGTGCAGCATTTGGTGAAGACCAATTTAGATTTAATCACTGACAATTCTGGAAGCCAGAATGTCTAAAATAAGCATCATACATTAATTTTGGGAAACAAAATAAGACTTGGGTCTTGTATAATGTGTTTTGCAACCTCAGGACATCCCAAAAGACTAACGAAAATCTTTTAAAATCGTATAATGTAGGAAATGCCATCTGGACAAAGTATCCAGCCTATCTGCATCAATTAACACCCAGTAAAGATTCAATGGGATCATTCTGATGGGCAATGTCAGGTCAGCTTCCATTATATCTTAATATGATTTTCATTTCCAGTTACTTTAATTTTATATAAGGCTTCTCCAGTAACATCAGGGAAAGGAGAAAAGATGGGAGCAAAAGGTTAGTAACTGACAGGTTTAGAAAAAACAAAACCTATTTACAAAAAATGGTGAGACATAGAATTCTTTCAGATGTGATCCCTTCATCCCAACTCCCTGCACAATTAATAAAATGAGTCACAGAAGCGGCTTCAGGGTTTGGAGGCAAGTTTTAAACAAGCAAATACATCAGAATTAAAGAAAAAAAAAACAAAATTCAATAGATGTACTTTAATATTGTTCCAAGCGCTGTCAGAGAGTAGGATACTAGGAATTAGATCAATCTGTTTATTGGTTCGTTATCAGTGAGCAACAATCAACAACCACAATCCCAGAACCAACTTGCTGATTATAGAGGAGCGAGTGTGACAGATTGAGATAATGTCAATATACATAACTTTCATATAGGGCAAGATTCTTTTGCCACATCTCATTCCAACGAAGTGAACTGCAATTTCACAAAGGTAACTTTAAAGAAATACAAAAAGATCCACACCTCAGCAGAGTCTTCATCTTTCCCATAATCAATGCTGCCAACAACAGGTTCCTTCTCCCTCATCCAGGACTCTGCTTCATTAGCATCAGCAAAATACTGCTGAGCCTGCAGCGAATCTTCCAAATCCTGGCGTCTCTGTGCAGCCTTTGCTTTCAAGGAATCCCATTTCTGATTCAGGTCATTCAGTTTGCCTTTCACTTCCTCACTGGCAAAGTGGCCTGAGAAAGAACAAAGTAAAAAGACTAAAGGAAATGTCAACAAAATAAAGAAGAGCAGCCAAGGTAAAGGCCCTCACAGAAAGGTGACAGACCTGCAGCAGACTTAGAGGGGCTCAAGAGCAGTAACAGTGAAGCTAAAGGGAGCACAAGAACAGAGGATCCAGAAGCAGCCAGGCCAATAATGGAGATACTTCAAAAAAAAAAAAAAAAAAATTGAGGTGTGACAATCTAGTATTTCTCATGAGCGGATATTGAATTAAGACTACAAGTACAGCTTAAAAACTATATATAGATAATTAATATTTTAGAACTTCAAAACTAAATTTCTTCACTTGATAGAGTTAAGAATAAGATGGCACATTTGATGCAAAACTGGTTAAGATGCAGAAAGCAGAGAGAGAGACATGTTTCTGTTGCTGGACGCCTGTTACATGTAGATCTCTGCAGAGAGTTTACAGCCCATGCTGTTTATGGTACACATTAATGATTTGTACTTAAATGCATGAAAATTGACAGGGTGATAAGTAGTGAGAAGGATAGCTGTGAACTGCAGAAGAAAATCAACTGATCGGTCAGATGGATCTAATAGTGGCAAATAAAATTAAACCAGAAAATCAAAATGAAAAGTAATGCACTTGAAAACAGCTACCTAGGCAAGGGACTGCACTGAATAACGGGACCCTGGAAAAAGTACTGAGGTTGAAAGGGCCTTGATGTTCATATCCACAGATCCCTGATGGTTGCAATGAGAGTGGATAGGTTGATTAAGAAGGCATATGGGATACCCGACTTTATTGGCCAAGGCATAGAATACAAACAGCAGGGAAATTTTGTTGGAACTATAAAATGCTGGTTCAGCCACAACTGGAGTAGTGTGTGCAGTTCTGGTCACATCATAGGAAAGATGTGATTGCACTAGAGAGGGTGCACAGGAGATTTACCAAGATGTTGCCTGGGCTGATGGATCTGAACAATGAGGAACAATTGGTTGGCTCGAGTTGTTTTCCTTGGAGCAGCTAAAAAAGGTTGAGGGGGCACTGGATAGAAGTGTACCAGATGGAGGAGATTAGATACAGTGGCCTCAAGAATCCACAGGCTGCAGGTGAAATTCCGACTGTTGACACAGAATACCAAATAAAAATGAATAAAACACGTTTTGTAGTTCTGAAATGTTTGTTCAGGACGGGCCCAATGAAATTTTAGCTGAAACTAAAATCAGGGGAGTAAACGGTCAAGTTTTCTTAAACAACAAAAAAAAAACCTCGCCAATTCCCACTTCTTTCACTCTCCTCTTTCGTTATTTTGGTGTATTCAGTTCCCTCTCCTACACTTTTGTTTTAAACACATTTCTTTCCTTCAATTTTCTCTCGTAGTTTTTAAAATTTGCTCCCCTTCCTATAGGATGGGAGATTGTCTTTGATTTTAAAAACAAAACCATAAGAGGAGCAGGAAGTCAACAAGCTGCCCCCTTGTTTGACTAGGACATTGGTTAAGAACAAAAAGAAGTATCAGCCAAGTTGTCCTTGCTCTTGTTTCATCCCCAAGCTCAAAACTGGAATCCCTTCAGGTTTTGTAAATATATTACACAATTAATTGCTACCTACCATAGTCATCATTGTAGCCTGAATAATCAGAAAATAATAGCAACTCAAAAACAATTATTGTTATCTATTAATTCACACTTACCATCTTCAACCATTGCTTGTCCTTTTTGGGCCACAGCTTTGATACGTGGTTCATGACCAGAAATCTCTGCTTGGAGTGCCTGATGTTTTTTAAGTAAGTTCTGTACACCAATCAAATCCTTTCCTGAAATTTAAAAGGTTTTACTTGTTCAAAACAACACACGAACATGCATATCATGTCTCTTAATCTTGTATAGTCCAAGCTATGAATTCCTTCCTGAGGAATGACCCATTGTTGAGAGGCACTTTCTGCTACCCCACACAAGTGGCGACCATCTGAGCAAGAGCTCTGGCAGGTCAGCAAGGATGCAGATACATCAGAATCTTACAAGGACTTTTTAAAAGAAAAACAAAAAACGAACAAACAAACAAAAAAGAAACATCAAATTTTGAAGGATAAAGTAAACTAGGGGTTTGACAGGAACATGCAAGTTGAATTGATTTGAGCGAGTTTAGGATTTTGAAATTACTTGATAAAAAGGAAAATTTTCCATTGATGGGGCAGGTGTGCGTGTGTGTTTTGGCAGGGGTGGAGGCAGGACTCCAAGACAAGAAACAAGATTAAAATCAGAGTCCAGCATTTCAGGAAATACCTATTTCAGGCCACGGATGGATGGAAAGCCCTACCACTAAAAAGGATACGGTGTCAAAACAAAGGGATGGGAGTTAGGGTATAGAGCAGACAGCCTTGATCATACTGAAAGGCAGAAAAAAGGTTCCAGATGCTGAATGACTGCCGCTCCCCCCCCCCACCACATTCTTCTTATATCATAAAGACGAAGGAATAGCAAAAGGACAAGATGAGGGGGTTGGGGCCTACAAAGAAATAAAAACCTACTGGGGAAAGAAGTGACAAACCATCAACAGCATCTGAAAATCACCCTGACCTCTGTTGGTGGAAGCTGCAATTGGCTCCTTTTCCCGAATCCACGTTTCTTCATCTTCAATATCACGGAAGAGCTGCTGAAGGCGCAGGGAGTCAGCAAGTTTCTGTTTACGAATTACCATTGGGTCTTTCAGGGCCTCATAACGACCAACCAGAGTTTCTTGCTTCTTCTTGATATTGTCAGCATCAAAGTGTCCGGCTTCCTGGAACTGCCGGGCTTGAATGTTAATTCCATCGATACGGTCCTACGAGCAAAGGGCAGATTTTATTCTTAAAAAAGTTAAGCACCTCCAACAACCTGATGCACCTGAAGCATTTCTGTTCAAAAAAACAGATTTAAACAAGTAGAAAACACTAACAGGGGTTTAAGGGTGAACCAAACAGGCTCTTTTAGTTACTAATGTCACTCCATGCACAAATCAACTAAAACAAAGTAACTACCAGAGTCTAAAATATGATGCTGCTTAGTTTGTGACTTAAAACTAACATATCTTTCAACAACAGTATGCTTGCAACATCTGACTTGTTTCATAAAATGATAGCATCAAGTTCTAGATATTCATAGGCTATTACAGCACAGGGAAAGTAATAGACACTATAAGCCATTTGACATTAGCTCTAACTTGACTGATCCAATCTGATCTTTTCTGCACACTTCTGGTATTCATCTTTACACAACTATAAATTTATAGTAAAAGAGTCAGATAATTATTAGCTAACTACTTGATGCAACAACCCTTCAACTAATTCTTATGTTCTTGAAGTGATACCCAGGAGTTAGAGGGAGACAAGTTGCAGTTATCTATTCTGATCCCAGATTAAAACCCGTTAATCTTTAGCGGTAAAGTTTATTAGACCAAGTTCATTATTCCTACAGAACATTCCATATTATAGCACAGATGATATTCAGTCTCAAAAAGCAAAACAAAAAAGACCTTTTGTGGGTGCGGTATTACTGATAAAGGAAATAAAACAATTCTCCATAAAAGAAAATGCAAACAGTCATTTATTCTCCAGCCTTACACAATTAATCTCAGTACTGAATCCTAGGAAATAGAAATGACATCTCCTTAACCAAAGTCCTCTGCAAGAAGAATACAACATAATGGCTCCAGAAGCCCAACTGACTGGAACTCCAAGAAACTCAAGGGTAACATTAGCCATCACAAAAATATTGAAACAACTGTTAGAACCATTTGCAAAAGATATAATAGGAGAAAAACTATATAATATGTTTAAATCAAAAACATTTAACTAATATTATTCAAAAGAACATTATGTTTACCACTCAGGAAAAAGAGTTCTAATGCGTGGATTTTAAGCAAGCAGAAAAACAAAAATTGAACAACTGTACTACAATGTCAAAGAGTCCATACAATAACTTCATTTATTAAGAGCAAACTAAAAGTTCTCAAACAGTTTGGTGAAGTTATCATGCAGGTAGTGAATCATTCAGACCAACAAAAATAAAGAAAAAGTTCTAGCTTTGATGTCTGGGTTATGTTAGATTAATGAACCTTAACCAGAACAACAAGAGAAATGCTGAATGAGATCTTGTGGTTTGAGAATGAAAAAAATCAGCCAGAAGTTAAGATTAACAGTTAATTAGCCAGACCTCTGCGCAGGCATTAACATCAAAAAAGGAAGTGTTTTAACTTGGCTGTCACTTGGATGAAGTTGTAAAGAGACCACAAATGTGGTTAGGATTGGAATTTACTGTTGTCATTGAACAGCTGCTAAAAATTGTTTTCAAATGACACACATCAATGGCAACTATCTCTCTGTGGAACTCTAGTATATTCAGTACCCACATAACCATACAAAATCAAAAGCTTCAAGACGAACAAAAATTGGAGAGAAACTAAATTACATAATCTGTACTTCTAAAAGATTCTGAGGGTGTTTGACAGGGTAGGTGGCAAGAGGAGACTTCCTGTTGTGCAAAATCTAGAAGGAATAGAACAAATGGGTCATCATTCGTAACTGAACGGAGGAATCTCTTCTCTCAGAAGGTTATTGGTGTTTGGGATTCTCTTCCACAGGGAGCAGTGGATTTTGGGTCACTAAATATATTCAAGGGTGAGTTAGACAGATTTTTGGTTGCCAACAAAATTAAGGATTATGGGGGAATACAAGCAAATAAGCTATATTTTAATTAAACAGATAGAAAGACTTACTCCTACTCTTGCTTATGATCCTAGAATACATTTTCATACCTGATGTGCTGCAATATCAGCCTCCAACAGTGCATGCTTCTTCTGCAGGTTTTGTACACTAGTCAGATCCTTTCCATAATCATCTGAAGCAAGGTGACCTTCAACCTCATACAACCAGAGTTCAATGTCTTCTACATTACGGTTAAATTGTTGTTGTTGGTTGGCTTCGCGTAGTTTAATACCTGTATACAAAGAAAAGATTCACATGAAAGTTTTTTATAAAAAATTCTTCCACCATAATCATCCCTCCCCTTCCTCACTGTGGGTACACAGACAGAGTGTACCATCTCTCTCTCTCCATCAAAATCCTGGAACTCCTTTTACAATAGCACTGTGGCTTACCTAAACCAAATGGACCACAGTAATTCGAAAACAAATAAATAGGATGAACAACAAATACTGGCCTTAGTTTTTGCATTCTTTCATAATATGTCTAGTCTCACACAAATAGCAATAAATTGGAAGTAAGAAGAAAGGGTTCCTTACTCCCAGAATTCTGTGGGAGTGGGTGCCTTCAAAACATAAGCAGTGGAAGAAAAACATCAAATCATTTTCCCTGTGGCCCTGCTACCAGAAAGTTTACTGAAAATGTTAATTACAGAGCTGGTCTTAAAAAGAAACCATTTAATTCATACGAAACATCTGCTATTTTGTGACCTTTCAGTTCTGTGGCCTCAAGCAGCCTCTTCCATAGAGTGATGACATCATCCATACGAGCATTTACTTCATCGGAGGCATAGTGCTTGGCATTAATCAGTTCTTGTCCAGCTTTCTGTAGTGTGTCAATGCGACTCTGATTGGCTGAAAGCTCTGCTTCAAAGGCCTGGTGTTTTTGAACTTTTCCTTGCAAGTTTGAGGGATCCTGAGCCAAGTCAAGAAATTATAAAAGACATTTATAATGTGTTTACATTTCAAACTAACTCAATACAGGTAAACCATGTTTGAAGGGTGAACTCAAGTAGGTGGTTATTTGGACTAGAACTCGCTTGATTCCATAAACTTACATTAATTTGAATTTACACAGTATAACCAGTAAGAGAAAACTACCCTTCAACATCCAAAAAATTCATCTTTGCAAATTATCTTCAGATTATATTTCAAAAAGGTAGTTACCAAACAGGATAATACACTGTTGTATGGCTTGTCAAGTCAGGCCAGGTCAAGGGTTTCAGTGAAGGATTACAGATCAACTCCAGAAGTTCATTAATAGAGAATGGATCTATGAATCAAAATCTCTCAATTCCCAAAAAATTTTAAAAAGTACATAGATATGCAATAAATTACACTCCAGGTCAAATGATTACAGTCTCACCTTGTGAGCTTCATCAGTGGCAGTTTTCATCTTCTCATTTATCCAACTCTTCAGCTCATCAGAATCACGGAAAAATTGCTGTAGACTGAAAGAGTTCTCTAGTGCAACTCGCCGATACATGGCACGTTCATGAAGAGCATTCCGACGGCTCAGGAGCTACAAGACAAAAAGTGGATACTGTGTATTACAAGGGGAAAAGACGAATATTAATTTTTTTATATATAAAAGAGTTACAATGACCTGGAAATGGAATGACTGCAAGGGTGGTGGAAATGTAGATGCAATAGTACTTTCCAAGACAGTCTTGAAAAAAAAAAGGAACAACAAAAAAAAAAAAATTGATAAAAAGAGGACTAGAATCAATTGCACAGCTCTTTCAAACAGCAGTTATAAGCAGAATGATGCAGATTGCCTTCTGTCCCAATGAAATCAGTGTGACCCAGAGGAAAACCAAAAAAAAGAGATAGATTCTACCATATGCATTTGAAGAAGTTAAACAATATTAGAAGTTTCAGCATAAAACTGAAAACTAAAATTCAGCACAAGAACAGCCACCAGTTTTGTATTACCAGTTATACGTGAAGTGGATAAAAATATGGTTGTTAAAAGTGAAACGTCAGCAGAAGCATTTGTTCAGCTGACAATATAATGCACTGCAAATTTACCGCATCACGGCGTGCTGCAACATCTTCCTTTGCATAGTGGTCACTCTGAATCAGCTTGGTGGCAAATTCTTCCAAAGCCTGAGAAAAAACAAACAGCCGTTAAAAAAAACAAACAAACAAGGTAGAGGTGATTATGAAAGACTGGAAACACCTTGGCAGACATACTGTAATTTTCTCTTCTTGAGCACCAAGGGACTTTTCAAAATCTTCATGCTTTTTCAGTAGGGCTTCTACACTGTCCAGTGAATCTCCCAAGTCTTCATTCAACAAGAAAGCCTAAGCAACAAGGTTCAAACAAAAATGTCATTATCAGCTGAGAATAGTAAAAATTTCCTACACTTTTGTATGCTGTTACTTTGAGAACAATGTTCCCTGGAGATGACATTACATATTCAGAAGACTTTACATCCCGAATGACTCACATTCACTCCTCTGGACTAGTAACATTTGTCATCATTTGGGCATCTAATGTCTTACATTTTATGTGAAGAAACATGGATTTGGCTTGGCTATAGCACAAAGAATAATTTGATTTGTGATGGTTTTAGATGACAGATTTGTGGAAACAATAGACGTATTTATTAGAAAAATAAATAAATAATCACAGTACTGCTGCTTATGCAAATTGTAAGGTTCCTCCAAGACCAAATGTTTAATGAATGAATCTTTTGGAGTTCTATTTTCATTACCCCACAATCTAATCAGCCAGCTGTAATCCTACTGCACCTATACGCTTCAACTATCCAGTCAACATTCAGATCTTGACGCTGTCATCCAAACTACCTTAAGATACAACTCTATATTCTCTTTCACACACATACGCGCACATAGATACTAAAAAAGTTTAGACAGGAGCTTTTAAATTCCTCTTTTTTTCTGAACATTGAGGTAGTCTACACTACACTTCTGTTCAGAATTCCATCAATGTTACATTCTAACGCTCCATCACATACCATTTACTATTAATGAATGATGTCCACACGGCTGTCCAAAAGGACACTCACCTCCTGTTTGCTCATCCAGTTGTCCACCTGCTCAGTGTCACGGTAAAAGAGTTGCAGATCCATGCACTGCTCATACTGGTGTCTACGGAGCTCCCATAAATCCAGCAGAGAAACTTTCTCCTCAGCAAGGATTCCAAGCTTAAAAAAAAGAAAAAAAAAGGAAAGATCAACATATTAAAAAAATTGAAAAGTACCACAAAACATGAAAATCTAAAAGATTTTTAACCATGTTCAGAAATTTCAATGTTCAGTGGCATTTGGTGAGCAATGGCCACCAGATTCTTAGAGCGAAGAAGGATGAGAGGTGACTTGATACAGGTTTACAAGATGATGAGTGGCATAGATAGAGTGGATTGTCAGAGGCTTTTTCCCAGGGCGGAAGTGAGTATTACGAGGGGGCATAATTTTAAGGTGACTGGAGGAAGGTATAGGGGAGATGTCAGAGGTAGGTTCTTCACACAGAGAGTGGTGGGTGTGTGGAATGCGCTGCCGACAGTGGTAGTGGAGTCAGATACCTTAGAGACTTTTAAATGACTCTTGGGTAGGCACATGGAGGATAGCGAAATGTATGGTATGCAGGGTAGATTGATCTTAGTAGGATAATAGGTCGGCACAACATCGTGGGCCGAAGGGCCTGTACTGTTCTATGTTCTATTCTCTGATTTTACAGTTATATTTTGCTAACTAACATTCAGATTTAGTTAGTTCTGCACAACAGGTTTCAATTTATACAAAAAGGATCAATTGTGCTTTTCAAATAGCGGGTCATTAGCAAATCCAGAATGATTATTATTAAGACAAAATTGAGGACCCACGAAATTTCCCAGGTAGCTCAGCATCTGAAAATTTCAGCTCCAAAGAAGTTCTCATCTACGGATCACAAGTCACTCCACTTCTCAAGCCTCATGGAATCAGTCTGATTTTCGAAAACTCCCTTGTTTGAACCTTTATTTCTGACTACAACCCACAATGTTCACAGGGAAGCAGAGAAGCTGAGAAGCTAGACACCTCTCTGTAGGGTAATGAACAAAACCACATACATGACAATATATTTGGAGGCAGCAAAAATAGCAGTGGCCTTTGGAGAAAGCATGCACTTAACAATAAAAGTTAGATGTCCTGGAGGGAGTACCTACAAATAAGAAAACTGCACATCCTTTAGCACTAGCAGGATAATAAATGCCCTTAAAAAAAAAGGACCAGCTTGTTATATTCCCTTAACAAAAAAAACTATGATTACAGATGACAAACTATTTCACTCAGCAGCAGAATAAATTATGCTCATTAAGACTACAGTGTTCAGTCTTTTCTAAAAAAAAAAATTCCCCATCCAAAAAGACAAGCATTAAATTCCCAAGTTATTTTAAATAAAATTGTCCCTTCCATCATTTTACAAAAAAAAATTGTTACAAGAAGAAACATTGAGTGCAATTGCTGTTGTACTGTACCTTTTCACGGACTTCATCAGATGCATAATGGCCACCACTGAGCAAGGCTTGTCCTGCTTCATCAGTTGCCTTGAAACTATCCTCATGGGCATCGATTTCACCCTGAAAATCATCACATTCAGATTTGCAAATTTGAAAGGTAGTTCTTAAATGTTTCGCTGCTCAGGTTATCTAAATGCAACTGAAGACATTTCCGAGTAATTAAATAATGTATTTCAGAAGTGATCTAATAGTCCGAGAGTTTCTGTAATTCAGCAGAACTTGCTTCCCTATCCCTATCAAATTAAAACTGATCTAGACATACTGAATGAGCAGACTGCCAACAACAGGCAAAGAATTGCCCAAAACATGCAAATCAAAGACCGATCCAAAATTCAGTTACAAACTGCATTCTGCACCATGCTATTTTCTTCACGAAAGGAAAATTTCCAGTCAAATGTGTTGTTACATTAGAAATGTCAAATTCCATGTTCAAAATCTCTCAACTAGTGTATCTACACACGAAGAATGAAAATCAGAGGGTTAAAAATCACCTTGTGTTCCTGATGTCTGTCAAGCAATGCCTCTGCTCCAGCCACGTCATTTGCCAATTCATCGGCACTGATGAGAGCTTTCATTTCAGTGACCCAGCTGGTCAGGTCACGGAAGTCAGCTAGGAAACGCTGCAGTCTAGGGAGATTAAAAAAAAAGAAAACAAGTTATTGTTCTAAATGTTAATACTCAGCAGCATTACTCAACTGCACTTTTCAGCATTAAAGAACATGTAGTAGAAAATAAGACCCCAGAATTATCTCATCTGGGACACCAGTTTATTTTTTCAAACAAAAACAGACTCAAGACTATTTATAAATGCAATTCAAAAGAACAGGTCCCAAATCAAATGAAGGAGGAGATATTAGGACAGTTAAAAGCTAAGTCAAATGAGTAGATTTTAAACATAGTATTAAAAAAGAAGGGCAAGGTGATCAGATTTAGGGAGGAGGATACTTCAGAACTTACAGCTAGACAGCTGAAAGCATGGGTCATTAAATGGGTGGGAGAAAGAAGATGGGGCACCAGACTGTCAAAGGTATAGAAATATTTTTAAATACAAGGATGTGAATTCTAATCAACCAGGAACCAATGCACAGTTGATGAACAGACGTGTAACTGATGAACAATACAAGGTGCATAACCGTATAATAACAATAGCGTCATTTTGGTACGTTCACATTTATGGAACATGGAAGGTGGGAGGCTGTCCAGGAAAACATTGGAGTCATAGTCTAAAGATAACAAAAACGCAGATGACTGCTGACTGCAGAAGGTGTAGCGGTGCCAAATCATCCTGTCCATGAACTTCTACACCTTCTCTGAATTATTTTATAATTACTACCTGATCAAAAGTTCAAGACAACATAAGCATGATTCACCAGTTTACAGCTTCGAATTCCTTTCCATGAGTTCACAGATTTTAAAACCCAATGTCAGTAATAGACGCCTATTTATCGCAGTCTCACAAGAAAAGGTTTGTAATGAGTGCCCAAGTGTTAATTAGCAAATTATATTCTTGATGCAAACTCTCATTTCGCAGCCTTGCAAAGCCTTCATTGCAAATGGTTGTCTTTTTCATTGTTGTTTTCACCTGTATGAATCATCAAGGCGTGTATGTCTCTGTGCTGCCAAGGTACGAATTCGCTCCCAATTTTGAATGAGCTCTTCTTGTTTCACCTGAATCTGGGCTGCATTCTGTGGGTGGGACTGTTGTAGGCGGTCTGCCTCAGAAGTCAGTGCTTTCACCTGCACAAGAAACGGACAAAGTACGGTCCAGCTAGGAATTCAAATACAGCATGTATTCAAGAACGAATAAATGGCATGTACTGGCAAGTAACAATTGACTGGAATGAATGGTTATGCTTTACCATCAAGTTGCAAGTTAATTACTGTTTTACGTATTAATTAAACACAATCTTTTATGGAGCTGTCACACAAACAAAATCTTATGCAGGGAACAAATGAATTAGTTATACATTTACCAATGCTGTAACACGTCCGATTTCATTTACTATAGTCCTCAACAACTACGTAAATAATTATTTCTGAGAAAAAAAAAAGGCGCAGCCCTCCACAATTTTAAATCTTTGTACCAATATTTTGGAAAGATGATGACACTGATCTTGTCACTTCCTCCAAATAGGTACAAGACTGGAGGGGTAGATCAATTTTTTTTTGCAAAAACCAGAAAGGCATTTTTAAAGTACAAGTGTTTGAAAGGAGGTCAGAATTCATTATCCTAGTTTTTTAGTGTTACCTTGTCCTCCAGAGCTGCAAGATCTCGTTCCAAACCTTCGTGTTTGCGAAGAAGTGTCTGTACGCTAGCCAGGTCACGTCCAAAATCATCCGATGCCATTAGCTGCTCTTTCTCTTTAATCCAACTGATTGTTTCATCCACATCCCTGTCAAGAACAGTGTGTGTGTGTTGATAAAAGAATATTTGGCAGGTCTATTTAAAACCAACACAGTCTGTTCACTTTAGGTGCTCCTTGTGCCATGTGTTTTTAATAATTTGCCCCAGTACATTGTCATCTCTCCCAAAGTAAAAGTACCTACCTTTCCTTTACATTTCCATTGAACACTCAGACAGCTATTTTACAGAGTAAAACGTTATTAAAGGCAATATCGTACAAATTATTTGTATAACATTCTGGCAGAAAAAAAAGACAGCCAGAGTTTGTGCATAATATGAAATATGCACCATTTGAATAGCTAATTTGAAACAATGAATTAACATTGTGAGACACTGAGAAATATTTATCATTTTGCATAACAGTGTTGAATATTTCATGTTTATTTTATACTTAAAAAGTAAATCTACTTAGGCTTTATGCAAGACATGCAGACATTTATTTTTTTTCCTAGAAAGGAATCAACTTCTTTTTCTATGCGTATGCATTTATGTCTGTCTACCTTTACTTTCAGCTGTAAGTTTTCATACCAGATCACATCAGTAGACTGACCCACCTATTAAAACGCTGTACTTCTGCTGCTCCAAAAAGCTTGCCTTGTCGCTGCAGCACCAGGCCCTTGAGCCGCTGCCAAGCAGCATTCACCTCATCCTGACGCTGGGTGATAACCGTCAACTCGGGGTGATTATCCTATACAAAGATACATAGTGTCAATCTTATCATAACAGTCTCCTTCCACCTTGGCAGCATGCAGACAAACAAGAAAAAAAAACTTTCCATTTCACATGGCACAATGCAAAACGTGAATCTTCACAGAATTCTACCCCTTTAAAAGATGTCATGATTGAAATATGAACTCAAAACATATTTGAGATTTGAACTAATAAAAAAAAACTGATAAATTTTGCAGCCCAAATAGCAATGTCTTTGGTGAAATGGCCCTATATCTAAGTGGGTCAGTATAATTTATTTTGTAAAACAAGCTTGGGACATTTCATGTGAAAGACACCATATAAACATAAACATGTATTGCAAGTTGTTTGATATTGCATAATAGCAAAGGAGAATCTCTAACTGTCATGCTTTAGAATCAGGTGGGATTTTAATTTAAAAAAAGTCCACCAGCTCTACAGTTACACTATACATGTACCGTGAATGCTCTCTTAACATTAAAGAGTTCCTGAACCTGTTCAAGTTTTCCAGCCAGTTGATTAACTTCATTAACACGCTCCTCATGAGCTGCAAGGTCAGTTTGGAATTCTTCAAACTTCTTCTGCAAAACTTCCACATGCTCCAAGTCCTGGCCAACTTCTTCCGATGTCACAATAGCTTCCTAAATATAGTTATAGATTGGGATCAAATTACCCAAAATGCTTTTAAAAAGATGAAAAATGAAAAGTGAGATTATTCCCCACCCCATTCAGAGTGCATCAATAAAATTATTATACACAACACACAGAAGAGCATTAAAATAACCCCAAATCTACTAATAATAAAACTAATCCTAGCTTTGAAATTACAAGCCAGGCTGTTTGCCTGGCTCTCTTTCTAATTGAGGTTTAAGTATAATTTACAATTCTCAAGTAGAAACAGCCAAAGGTATGTTTTACACATCCGTACCAGCTAGAAGAGCACTTGGTGTGGCTAACCAAAGGAAATGGTCTCAGGTGCCAAGATAAATATTTTAATTTTCTCATGAAAACACATGCTTGTGAAGCTAGAGTTTAGCAATGACAGTGTTGTTAAAGCACAGAATGCTAAAAATTAACAGTCATTAAGTGGATTTTAGTAAAGCCTTTGACAAGGTTCAGCATGGTAGACCATTTAGTAAAATTAGGTCACATGGGATTCAGAGTGAGCTTGCCAACCAGAGTCATAATTGGTTTAACGGCAGGAGACACAGTAATGGTGGAGGATTGCTTTTCGGACTGCAGGCCTGTGACCAGCAGTGTTCCACAGGGATCAGTTCTGGGTCCTCTTTTGTCTGTCATTTATATAAATGATTCAGATGAGAATATAGAAGGCATGGTTAGTAAGTTTGCAGATTACACCAAAACTGGTGGCATTGTAGACAGTGAAGAAGATTTTCTAAGATTACCAAGGGATCTTGATCAAATGGGTCAACGGATTGAGAAATGGCAGATGGAGTTCAATCGGATAAATGAGAGGTATGCGTGTTTTGGTACAACAAACAAGGGTAGGGTTTATACGATTAATGGTAGGGCCTTGGGCATTGTTACAGAACAGAGGGACCTAGGAGTGCAGGTACATAATTCTTTGAAGTTGGTGTCCCATATGGACAGGCTGGTTAAAAAGGCATTTGGCACACTTGCCTTCATTGCTCAGTCCTTCCAGTATAGCAGTTGGAAAGTCATGTTGAGGTTGTACAGGACATTGGGGTGAGACCTCTTCTGGAATACTGTGTCCAGTTCTGGTCACACTGTTATAGGAAGGACATTATCAAGCTGGAGAGGGTTCAGAAGAGATTTACCAGGATATTGCTGGGTATGGAAGGTTTGAGTTATAAACAGAGGCTGGATAGGCTGGGAGGCTTTTCTGATGAAGGGTCTAGGCCCGAAACGTCAGCCTTTCTGCTCCTATGATGCTGCTTGGCCTGCTGTGTTCATCCAGCCCTGCACCTTGTTGTGCTGGATAGGCTGGGATTTTTTTTCCACTGGAGATTAGGAGGTTGAGAGGTGACCTGATAGAAATTTATAAAATAATGAGAGGTGTAGACAGAGTTGATGGTAGTTGTCTCTTCTCTAAGATGGGGAATTTCAAGACTAGGGGGCACATTTTTAAGAAGGAGAGAGTAGAGAGATTTTAAAAAGATATGATGCAGTGTTTTTTAAACACAGAGGATGGTTCACGCGTGGAATGAACTTCCTGAGGAAATGGTGGATGCAGGTACAATTAAAATATTTTAAAGACATTTAGATGGTTATATGAATAGGGAACGTTTGGAGGGATATGGGCCAGGAGCAGGCAGGTGGAACTAGTTTAGTTTGGGATTATGTTCAGCATAGACCGGTTGGACCAAAAAGGGTCTGTTTCCATGCTGTATGACTATGACTCTATAAATACTAAACATAAATTAATGGTATTTTGATTAATAGTTTCCTGCTCTTCAGTGAACTAATAACCTGCATTAACTGTGCAAAATTAATTTAAAGCGAATAGAAATATTAATCATAAAAACTATTAAGTAGGTTACCAAAGCAATGCAATTTCAGCTAATTAGTACTACTCTGATATTTAATGCCCCTCGATAATGAGGTGAACCAATTTGATTTATAAAACATTGATGGGTTTTGTGCCTGTATGTTAACATAACCTTGTCCTTCTGGCCCAGAGGTGGGTGTCACAACCCAGATGGAAATGGCGCAGTGGTAATCAAGTCCCACTTCTCCCCGAGTTGTCACAAAAAGTGTAAAATGGCTAAGTGAATCACAAAGATGGTTAAATTTACCTGACAAACTTCTATCCAGGACAAAAACCTCACACCAGGTTTAATTATTAATTAATAAAACAAATATGTCTAAACAAATTTATCTTTTAACATATGGCAAAACAGATTGCTAAATACTAGTACACAAAAACTTCAAACGATTCCCCTTTAAAACTAACATGCACATATTAATTCACAAATAGGACAGACAACTATGCAGAAATCGCATAGGTGGAAAACATACGCAAAGAGGAACAAATTCTGTAGATCACATGTCTTTAGAATAGTTGAATAGGGTGACTCAGTTCTTCTGGTTTTTGGTGATGATACGTTGTTGATCAAAATGACTGACTATTAAATTAAGGATATTCTGTCAGACCGAGATCTTTGCTGAAGTTAGAAGTATTTCTTTTCAGAATCTTTAGTTTTTTTTTCCCCCCCTGAACCTAAGAGGTCTGTCGTCTTTACTTGCAGGCTGTTGGAGGTCTGAATGCAACTGCCTTCAAGTCTGTGACAAAATGCAACTTACAACAAATTTAAACACTGTTGTCAGACACACAGCCTTTCAACTCAGACACTTGGCACCACCTTGGTCTCAAAAGATAAATCCAGCGTCTCAAAAAATTGCATGAGACCATGTAACTAATACGTGTACACCACACAGTCCCTCTTTTGACCTTCAAGTTGTGACAAAAACCAAAACAAAAAACACCACACCTGGCATATTTTCTGCAATGTAGCAGTTTCCAAACTTCTATTTTTGCCTACACTATGCATTTACACACGTATTAATATGTCCAAAGATTGTTTAAAAAATAATTTACAAGTTCATATTTTGTCATGGGCCTATAGAGATTCACATAAGTGTTCACTGAAATAGAAGACTGGTGTAATTGTATCTCTGTTCTGATAAGTAAATTAATATTTTTATAAACAGCTCTTGTAACTGTAACTTCCAGGCCACACTCAAAATACAGGACGGGAATTTCTGATCCAAACTTTACACTTCTCCCTTGAGAGATACATTACACACACACACACACACACACACTTTCTTTGGGTCTGAAATTAATAATTAACTTGCAGATATTGCTCCTCGAGGCCTGAATTTAGAGTGAATGGGTTTATGCACACCTCTAACAGATTTTAGGATTATTTACATTGCTGGGTCACAAAACAATGCGGTTTCAATTGTTTAGGGAAAACACTCAGATTAGTCAAGGAGACTTTTGGGTTTTAGTTTTTACTTTATGTTTGGAGCAGTACTATAAAGTTTTTGGAATAGGGTGGCTCTCTAGACCAGTGCTCCTGAGAAGAGAAGGATATATCGTGACATATATTTTAGTGTGGAGAATGAATGTACTAGTTCAAAGCAGCAATGCATCACCACATTCTGGTGGGCAATTCAGATAGGCAATAAGTGCTGTTCTTGCCAGCAATACTCATCACAAGAAGGTTTCTTTTTTAAAAAAAAACAAAAAAAGGTAGGAGAAAAAAAAAGAAGAGGAGATTGACATACATCCACTACATTAAAAATGTGTACAGGTTTGTATGCCTAATAAGCTAAAACATACCAATGTGTTCAGAGAACCTGTTAGCTGTTGGCTTTGTCATTTTCAAACTTTTGTTGCATTTCTTCCATGCACAGTTTTCCCACTGCAGTAATCAGTTTTACAACCTGCCCCGTTGTTGCATATTAACAATCTTAATCTTTAGATCATAGACAAAGAACTGACCTTATCATTGATCCAGTCCATGACATCATCACACTCGCGTTGATATTGCACAAGTTTCTGAGTCTGCAAAAGTCGGATCCCCTTCTCCTTCATTTTCTCCAGTAAACGAGCCCATAGTTCATGGAGTTCCTCTAGTCGGGTCTTGAATAAAAGAAATTTTAAAAAATAAAAAAAAACAAAAAATACTTTTTTAAATTTGAAAATTTTAAAATTTGAAAAAGCATAACATCTGACATTTGTTGTCAATGTGCGATATTAAATTCTGTACTAAATTACAGGATTATTTCTACAACACTGACATATTATCAGATATTCTGCACCTAGCTCACGACTAATGGGTTATGAAGGATTTCCTCAAGTAAAGAAATTCTACACAAATCAAATTACAGAATACAATACAAACTAATCTACAGGGTCAAATCAGACTTCCCAGCTGCTATCCTACACTAAAATAATCAAACATCTTTCCTCACTGAACTGGAATCAAAATAATCCTCAATCCATTCTTCCCTCATGCATCCACGCTGTTTCCTCTCCACTATTCACCTCAATTACTCCGTGAGGCAGCAAGATATTCACACATACCACACACACGTAAACCGAAACATCCTTTCGAAAAGGAAGGAGGCAGCTATGAACAATCCAAGGAAACAACTTTGGATCACTGGTAGTGCTGATAAATTGCCTTTATATAAAAAAAAAACTTCCTGGAATTTAAACCAGAAGTTGTATTCTGAATTATATACTAAAATGTATTCAAGACAGAAAGATATTCAAGATGGTCAAACACAAAGTCCATAGTTTGCAGTGGTTTCCATTCCCACTTTAGTTGATATTTGTGCAAACAAATAATTTATGTTAAGAAAATTAATTTGCAGATAGTGGATTGGATTATGCAAAACAATTATTAAATTCTCCTAGCAGAAGGCCAATTGTATAAAATTCAAGCAAGCTGATGGGGGTTGTTATAGAACTACTCACTGAACATAGCATTAAAGGATGATTATATTTAAATATTGCCTTTCACTACTTCAGGACATTTCAAAGCTTTCCACAGCCAATGAAACACCTCTACTATCTAACCATTTGTAAACAGTTGATGTAGCAGCCAATTTATACATAGTGATGTCTTTTGGGTGCAACTTGCTAAGGGCCTGTTTCCTTGCTGTATATTTCTGACCCTTCGGTCCAACTCAACCATGCTGACCAGATATTCTATCTAAATCTAGTCCCATATCTCTAAATCCTTCCTATTCATATACCCATCCAGGTGCCTTTTAAATGTTGTAATTGTACCAGCCTCCACCACTTCCTCTGGCAGCTTATTCCATACACGCACCACCCTCTGTGTGAAAATGTTGCCCCTTAGGTCCCTCTAAAATCTTTCCCCTCTCAACTTAGAGCTATGCCCTCTTGTTTTGGACTCCTGCACTGTGGGGAAGGGACCATGTCTATTCACCCTATCCATGCCCTCATGATTTTATAAACTTCGACAAGGTCACTCCTCAGCCTCTGACACTCCATGGCAAGTAGTCCCAGCCTATTCAGCCTCTCCC
>NC_063359.1:39320818-39326189 GCF_021869965.1 Rhincodon typus | reverse complement strand
TATAGCTCAAACCCTCCAACCCTGGCAAAAACCTTGTATATCTTTTCTGAACCCGTTCTAGCCTCACAACACCGTTCCTATTGCAGGGAAGCCAGAATTGCACTCCAAAAGAGGCCAAACCAACATCCTGTATAGCTGCTACATGACCTCCCAGCTCCCATACTCAATGCACTGACCAATAAAGGCAAACGTACCAAACACCTTCTTCACTATCCTATCTACTTGCGACTCCACTTTCAAGGAACTATGAACCTGCATTTCAAGGTCTCTGTTCAGCAACACTCCCCAGGACCTTACTTTTAAGTGTATAAGTCCTGCCCTGATTTGCCTTTCCGAAACAAAAAAAAATGTAGCACCTCACATTTATCTAAATTAAACTGCATCTGCTACTCCTCGGCCCATTGGCCCATCTGATCAAAATCCCATCGTACTGAAGTAACCTTCTTCGCTGTCCACTACACCAATCTTATAGTGTCATCTGCAAACTTACTCACCACACTTCCTACGCACACGTCCAAATCATTTATATAAATGACAAAAAGCAGTGGACACACCACTGATCCTCATGGCCTAATCACTCCCGATAGTTCAGTACCAAGGCACTACTTGAACTGTCAGTCAAGATTATGAGCTCAAAGCTGCAATGTTGAACTTTAATTCATCTGATTCAACAGGCAAAAATGCAAAATAAACAAAGCTTCCATTATAAGTTCTTTATTTTAGCAATGCTATAAAAGAGGATACTCAGCCAAAACCCACAGTCATTATGTTATTTTTAAGGATTAGAAGTATTCTATACTGTTGGTCAGCGAAAAGTCATCCTTTGTTTACAGTACTGTTAATGACAGAAATCTAGTTAGTCAATCTGGAATCATGAGTGATTGAATGGACACTTGGCAGGAAGAGTAAAAGACGTTAAGTTCACAGTTGATAATTGGAAATAGAAATTTAATGGGAATCAATTGATCAATGCTGGGTGCATGGTTACAGATATAATTTATTTCCATTTATGCTGAAAGTGACAAGCACTGCTGATTTCTTTACATAATCCATTACTGATTTCACTTCTATCCACAATGGGTTTCCAGTAAAAGAAAACATCAGTACTGGCAATGTCTTGACAAAATATAACACTGAACCTGGCTGCCCAAGGTCATTATCACCTGGCAGAGGGGCCAAACTGTGGTTAGACAGCCTACGTTTCAATGGAAATTTGGTATCCCTAGCATAATGGGCTTCAATAACTTGAATCAATGTGCACATTTCTGTAAAAACCCAAGATTGAGTTACATTTAACGTAGATCACCTCGCCTGAAGATTGCACTGTCCAGCAGCACATGGAATCAAATCTAGTTCCAATCTGTACTGGCAACATGTGGAGTATGGGAGGGTGGCACCAGCAGCCAGGAGGGGAGTAGTTGCAGAGAAAGAGAAGTAGTAGAAGTCGTAGCTACTCACTAGTCTTCAATTACTTTATTCTCATTAATTTGTTCAGAGGACATGGCATCGCTAGCTAGGCCAGCATTTATCTGCTATCTCCAACTGCCCTTGAGAAAGCAGCTATTTTAGTATAATGCAGAAACTGAATGGGCTAAGTGACAAGGAGATAAAGTCTGCACATCACAATACAAAGGCCTGTTCCTGAGGGGAGCCAGCCGTTCCACTGGAGTATCTATCCATTGTGTTCCAGTGTTATAGTATCAGCTTCAAGTACCAAGATTAACGTAGTTGACAATAATATGTATACTCACTCCTCATTATCCACTAATTCGCTAACTGCAGATCTGTGTAGATGCGAAGTCAGACCCAGACCCCATCATATCTTCCCCCCACCCCCTCACTGACTCACCAGTGACATTTAGTGGTGGAGTAAATGCTTAAAGTGGCGGAATGGAGTGACAACCAAACAGGCTGCTTTGACTCAGACGTTGTCAAGCTTTGAATAATGTCAGAACTGCATCCATCCAGGAGATGGGAAGGAATTCCATCACACTCCTTATTAAACACAAGTTTCAAGTCAAGAGTGAAATGGTTTATACTTTGTAGCAATGTAATTTGCAGCACAAATTTGGATGGGCCCCAAGTGGACACTGGAGAGAAGTGGACCTTAGGTTACCTTTATTCTACAACTCTAGAGTTGATCTAAATCTAAACTGCTGCACACCAAATGTTATAGTGTAAATTTACTCAGGTGATTTCTGCCAGCAGAATTGACTACGCTTCAAAAGCAAGCAATAACAGTGTCTTTTAAGTTTCCTACTATCACCGCCTTAACACCTAAAAAACATTGTTTATCAAAAACGTACTACAAGTACAGAATATTTAATCCCAAATTAAACTGACTCCTTTAGTTTTCTTTAGAAGATCAGAAAATAATCCCGTCCTCAAAACTGGAGGAATGTACCCAAATCAAATGGTGACTGAGAATAATGTAACGATACAGCACACAAAACTCGGTTTCATTTTAGGATTTGGTTTGGGTAATGGAGCTACACAAATCAGCACAACTGTACATCAGGCCCCCTGCCAGCTGATCACAGAATGATGTTAACTTCAGTTATGAAATAGTTTTAAAAGGAAAGAAACAAAAACAGTCAATAAAGAACAGCCAAACACACATTCAACTTATTCCAAAAAGAGAGAACTTCAAGCAAACACTGCACTGCACAGCAATTATAAACCTACTTCCATATGAGTACCAATCTGTATTGTGGTTACAATAGGTCGTTGTGTAGTCCGGTATGGCGTGAAGGACTAAAAATCAACAATGGAGGTTATATTTTTGATTGGTATGACAGTGGAACATAAAACCATATAAAGACTGAGCCTACTTACTCGAATAGTTTCTGATGCGAAATGCCCATTTGTTATCATTTTGTTGCCAAATTCATCAAGTTTTATTATAGCACCTGCATTGGCTTGCACTTCAGCCTCAAACGCCTGGTGTTTCTGCAGCTTACCCTATATAAAAACAAAACATCAAGTTTGGAGTCTTTACAACATTTTGTCCTTTTTTTGAAGATACACTCTTGTTGGCATTATTCTAATGAGCTTCAGCAGCATCTTCAACTAAGAGATCATTCCTTCATGTGCGAGAAAACGATCGACCATGAAGATTATAGATACTGATTCACATATTGGAAACCACACAGCCAAGAAAACTAGTTTCCACTAATAAAAATAAATGCACTAGAAGACCATTTTTTCTTTTAAACCTGGTCCAACATTCAAATTGATGATGGGTGATCTTCTACCTCAACATAGTTTTCCTGCACCATCCTTGGTATGTATTAGCTATAAAAAAGCAGGTTGTACAAACGTGGATTGTGTTTCTAGAGCGGAGGCCAAGGGGCTACCTGATAGAAGCATATGAAATTATGAGAGGTATGGATAGGGTGGAAAGCTTTGGAGGTGAGAGGAAAAAAAGTTTAAAAACAAAAAAAAAAAAAAAAAAAAAAAAGATATGTGCGAGGAACATTTTGTTTTAAGAAAATCCACAGAAGAAGGTGGTAGGTGCCTGGAGGTGTTAGAAGCAAAAACACGATAGCAACATTGAAGAGGCATTTTAGACAGACACATGAACAGGCAGGCAACAGAGTGGTATAGACCATGTGGAGGCAAACGGGATTGATTTAGAACAATATCATAGTAAGCATAGATATGATGAGGCAAAGGGTCTGTTCTTGTGCTGCACCATTCTATGCTCCACATGTTCTAGAACACGCACTGTTTTGAAGTTCAAAATATGTTATTGGTACATGCATTAGGAGTGTGAAATAAGAAGGATTTTTTTCCCTAGGTCACTCCACTGGAAAGGGACAAGTGTAAATATTAGGGCGAGGACAGGATGACACATTGTTAGGGCTTGTAGTGAGTGAGAGCTAACACCTTAAGTAACAGAATTGGGAAAGAGGGGAGAAAGCAGGAATGAAAAGGTGTAAACCAATAACGCAATGCAAATTAATTACCTTGTATGTAAACAATTAGATATTTAAACTAAAACAACAAATACTACTCTCTCATTCAGAGAGAAGTGACCTTGCTCGAATCTCAAATGGAAGTAAGATGTATTAAATGATAAGCAAAGAAAAACATGGCACAAAGCCAACATTATTAAAAATTTTCAATCCTTAATAAACAGACAATTGACCAGAGGTTTAGAATGTCACACACTTGCAGGTTGCTGGGATCCTTGTAACTCTCATCAGATGCAATTTGCAGTTTCTCTTGAATCCATTTCTCCAATTCATCCGCATCACGACGAAAACACTGAAAGCTGAAAGAATCATCTAGCTTCTGCCGTCTCAGAAGAGAGAGTTCCTTAAACCGCCGGTACCTAGCGTGTATAGGCAAAGAATATTGTTAGCTTAGTAATCCATGTTACTTGATAAGCATTTTACTTCAATTTGTGTCAGAACTCAGTTTTTCATCCCCACTCCACTCTTTTATTCCATCTCTCCACACCTCCAAATTTATTTCACACCATTGCTGGAAAAAGGAAATAAACCAAAATTGATCTTTTAATATGGGGGAGCACAGACAGAAAGAGTGAGAAGTCAAAAGGAATTTATACCAATTTATTTTGTATTGGCAACAGGTTTGTATATAAAATTTAAGTCATTAACGCTATGCAACCACCCGAAAGTCAAAATAACAAAACTTATACCTGTCTAGCACCTGCTGACGTCTCTCTTGGATATCTTCTGCTGAATCTAGAACTTTCACTCCAGTGGAATCCATTTTCTGTTGGCATAAAAGCAAACACAAATGCTTTTTAAAGGAGTAAACCACTTGCATTTTTTAAAAAAAAAAGTTGAGAAACAAGGTACTAAAGCTATTAACTAAAATTTAATTCTATGCTCCAGTAACTAAAGCTATCAGTAAACACTGTAGACATTAAATCGCAGAGAGCCAAGTGCACATGGTCTTTAAAATGACATTAAAATTATTCAATAATGGAATGTATTGAAATTCAAGATGATGCCATTAAGGATTAACAGGCAACCTTTAAAGACCATAATGTTGCTAATGCACAGCAGACATGTTCTGTAATACTGAATCATTACTAAAGCATCTAAGACTTTTTCGTTACAACTTTACAACACCAATGCTTCAAGCATCAAAAGTCAGTCTCTGAGCAAACAGTCCGAATCTCACAGCACAGAAATGAGAAAAGACAGCAAATCAGTAAAGCTGAAAAACTCACTAGAAGTGAAGACAATGCCCAAAAATTTAATATTAGTTGTGAATTAGTGGTCTTAAACAGAACAAATAAAGTTGTACTTATATAAGAGATAGTAGGAACTGCAGATGCTGGAGAATCCGAGACAACAAGGTGCAGGGCTGGATGAACACAGCAGGCCAAGCAGCA
>NC_063359.1:39307780-39320418 GCF_021869965.1 Rhincodon typus | reverse complement strand
TGCTGCTTGGCCTGCTGTGTTCATCCAGCCCTGCACCTTGTTGTCTCTTGTACTTATATAACATTTTTCATAATCTCAGTATTTTCCAAAGCAATATAACAATCAATAGATTCTTAAAACGTGAACAGTGGGCTAGAGAAACGCAGGTCAGGCAGCACCTACAGAGAGAAGAGAAAGTTAACAGAGTCCAGTAACTCATTGTCAGAACAGAGTATAAATTCCTGAAGAAGTGTATTCACTGTTAGGCAAATTTACTTTGATTGAAATGCCAATTATTATATAACAGGCTTAAGGTGTGATACCTGAAGCCATATAACATCCTTGCATTGATAAAGAATAGGTTTCATGTTGCTATAAAAGCAAGATTGATACAAAGGGGATCTTGCATCTTGAGATTAATTGGTTATTTTAGCTTAAGCACAGCTCTGCATTACTTTCAGATGAAATAGTGCTCCTATTTCAATTTTTTTCCTCCGGTTTTGTACTGTGCATCACTTACAATCTTGGTGACAGGAAAATTGGTACAAGTTCACACTGTGAACGCATGGTCTATTCTTCAGAATATGGGAGGGGTGTTTAGATTTCAAAACAAAAGTTTCTAACACAGTAATTTAGAAAGAGAAGGATGTGTGAAGCTATCCATTACTTTAAAGTATCTGTTTTAGAACTGCAGACTAGTCAGCCCTCTTAGTCCCAGATAATGTTTAGTTTGGTCTCAAAATGGGAATCGTACTCTGGTTTAAGAATTTTCATGCTGAAAATAACTAATTAATAGAAATATATAATTTTACTTTACATGTATTTCCCTGTCCTTTTGTCTCATTGTAACCGTCATTGCAAACGGTTAAAAAGAAATTTCAATTCCAAACAAAAGGCAAAAGGACAGTGAATAAAAGAGGGTTCAGTTAACAGTCCAACAAAAAGAAAACAAAAGAACTCTGGTTTGTGAGCAATCCCCTTAAAAATATTGGAGATGATTTTCAAACGAAGACATTGAGCCAGACAAGCAAATTATTTCCAGTTTCCAACCCTGCGTCCAGTCTTTGTTGCTGACGTGCTGTCATCTTCTAATGCAGATCACCTAATTGGGTTGGAGAAGAGCTCAGTGCTCATTTAGCAGGATCCACCAGGAGATGGCAACAGAGTGCCGATTACAACCCTCAAAAAGGCAGAAAATTGTAAAATAGAGGCAGGTGAGAAATCAGCAGGTCAACAGCCTTGTAATGCAGGGAAGTGGCCAGACGAACAACGAAGATGATAATATTTGCTTTCAAACAAAGCTTTATTACCATAACTTGATGGTCCTCCAAATTGAGAGCAACAGCAGTTGTCATCAAGGTGCACTAGACTTCAAGTTTGCGAACGAGACATCCAAACTTACATCCAACCTTTCCCAGCACATTAGCAAGTTCCCAAGGAGCTGAATTGGCAGTTAATTGGACGAGAGCAGGATCCCAGCTATTCTGTCCTTCGTTCACATTGAAACAGCAGCATGTCCAAGGTGATGGGATTCTAACATATTATTTGTTTAAATGGACTCATCAACTCTGCTCCCTCAGGTTGAAAATCTCAACTATTATATTAGCAACATAGAACAGCTTTATTTTAGTTTATTGCAGAGAGGGTCTTCTTCCTTCCCATACTCCTAAGGCAGATGAGCAAGTCATTAAAAGTAAAGGTCAAAAACAAAAAAAAAAGTGCTACGTTTTCCAATAATTTGTAATATCCTTTCAACAGAAAGCACCATCAGCATGCTAGGGGTTTCTCCAAAAACTGTGGCAGATTGCAAAATTAAACTAATACTCAGCGCAAAGGGCTACTTCACATATTCTATACTCCTTTCTCAGTTAAACAGCCTGCTGTCACTTGTTGTCGAGGCCAACATACAGAGAATGGCCATTTGAGCAAATCACTGGAGGACTGCCAACACACATTGTCTATATCCCAGTAACAGTCAGTCAATCATGTAGAAAGAAGGAAAAAGAGCATTCATTGGAACAAAAGCCTTTTATAATTCAAATTCCTGGGTCAGCTTTCACAAAGACAAGAATGACGGGCTCCAGATTTCACATATACTTGTCCCAATAACATATTCAAACGCAGACAGCTTACCAATGATTCCACTGCAAAATCAGTAAGCACAACCAAATGTCTATTTGTAACTGAAGATTATTAAAAATGTTCCATAGTTTCACAAAAAAAAAAATATCCGAACATGGGTGGGCTCGGAAAGCACAAGAATTGTTACTGGGAAGTATTCACCTTGAGCTTCTTCCGGACCTCAAAACTGCATGGCCGTTTAAAAATAGAACATAGAACAGTACAGGCCCTTCGGCCCACGATGTTGGGCCGAACTTTCACCCTCAACCTAAGGTCTATCTAACCTCCACCGCTACCTTATACTATCATCCATAAGCCTATCTAACAGCCGCTTAAATGCCCCTAATGAGGCCGACTCCACTACCTTCGCCAGCAATGCATTCCACCACACAATGCAAATACCACACAGAATTCAGAAACCTGCGCAAAACATTTTGCACATTGTGACAACAGGTCAGTAACTGGGAAATTAGGAAAATTATTTTTGTGAAGAATCGGGTCACAAAAGGGAGACTCATTGTTTTAAATTACATTGCACACCACCTAACTGAAAAAGAAAACCATACCATGGTGAGGAATTTATAGTTGAAGTTTGAGACTCCCAAAATATTGGGATGGGATATTACATCAGAGACCACTCATTGCAATGCTGATCCTAGGGTTAATATGAGTTAAAGTCCACTATAATAAATTTGCTTATTGCACCTGGGTCTCAATTCCCAAATGAGATTTTTTCATTAGAGCATCTCACTCTTGAAGCTAAGCACAACTCATTGCTTTCATGGATTTAAAATTTGTCTCACTCTGTTTTCCAACTACTTCCTTCTCCAAGAGGGTGGCATGGTGGCTCAGTGGTTAGCACTGCTGCCTCACAGTGGCAGGGATCTAGGTTTGATTCCCACCTCAGGCGACTGTGTGTGGAGTTTGCACACGTTCTCCCCGTGCCTGCATGGGTTTCCGCCGGGTGCTCCGGTTTCCTCCCACAGTCCAAAGATGTGGAGGTTAAGTGGATTGGCCATACTAAATTGTCCAGTGTTCAGGATGTGTAATCCACCTAATCGACAGGCAAAAGGGGTAGGGAGATGGGTCTGGATAGGATGCTCTTCAGTGGGTCAGTGTGGTCTTGTTGGGCCAAAGGGACCGTTTCCACACTATAGGGATTCTATGATTCTAGGAGGGCAATACGAATGCCTAGAAGATAATTCTCATTCAAACAAACAAAGTGAAGGATTGATGATGAGGAATGAGCTATTACTGGCAATTCTCAACATTGGGCTAGGCACTGCTTTCCCATCAGGTTTTGTGCACATCTGCAGCAAAGCTGATGTTGGAACATGAAATGAGGGCGAGGCACTTTGAAGCTTGCCAACTTCTAGTGAGCTCCTTGCAGACATACCAGAAGATGAAGGTGGTGGAATAGGGAATGTTTGTGTGGGTGTTGTCTTTATTTGGTTATCTCCCACAATGAAATATTTTGCTATGAAGGGTTGGGGACAGTAACATTATCATGATTGTACCAAATTCCCAAATGAAGAAGTATCTAAATCTTTAAAAAAAAAGGTATTTTGTAAAAATCTCCAGACTTCTCTAAATAGGACAACAGAATTTTAGCTATAAATGTGATTTCACTTCTTGTACGATGAAAATCTTGGTAATTTTGTGGATGTCAAGGTACATTTCCAACCAACATGAACACACACGCATGCAAAGGACAATGGACTTATTTTTGCTTTAAAATATCACATTAATTAGTGCTCCACTGTATTACATATTATCCCAGCTTTGGAAATGGAAGTTAGTACAGCAAAATTCAGGAATGGAATATCATTTTGGATCACATGTTCTGCAAGAGTTTTAACTCTTGTCTATTATAACAGTTAGCCTATAATTATTTTTTATCTGAATTCATTCAGTACAGTAAATCCCTGTCAAAAAAAATTGTTCAGAAGTTTTTAAATCCAATGTCACACATTTTAAAAATTATCCTTTTTAAAAAAATCTCCCAAGAGCAAATTAGTAATAATATGCCAAAAATTACAGTGGTTATTTCCACCTCTAAGTTAAAAAAAACGTCCACATAACTTAGACAGTGGGTGGAAATTTGTAGATGGCTGTTTCTCCAGAATAATATACACTCAACAATAAGTTCCACCATCTCAAAGGATTTGCTTGTCAGCATGAATTTGCTAGTAGCTCTGAAAGAGTGTTATTTTAAAAGTTTCTGCATTCAGCATTATTGAACTCAAATTTCTTTGTCACATATCTGTAAAAACTGGAACACATCTATGGGACATTTTTCTTTTTTGAACAGTTCCATTTCAACATTCACAGTCAGCATTTCTGCTAATCAGTTGATGCAAGCAATATTTTTATTGCATTCAACCAAACAAACAATTTGAACAAAAAGATGTCTATCAGCATACCACGAAAAGTATTCAGATTTAGCCAAAAAATCTGATCATTAAAATGGGCCAAGAACCTCAATTCTTTGCTCATAAATGGTTCCAAATATTCCATTCCCAAAATTAACTTTATGTTGCGATCATAGTGAAACAAAGTATACCTGAAACCCAGCAAAGGGGACAGTTTAAAAGGTGACAAATCATGCTCACTGCAAGTGCTATGGGATGGCTTCTCCTTTTCTTCCTTTACCCAAAGCCCGGTACAAGAAACACTGAAAATATACCGTCTAACAGTCTAAATGATTTTTTTCCTAATGTATATCAAACTTTAAAAAGAAGCATTTTACAATACACAAAGAACTATTGTATGGGCTCTCTTAGAACAAAAAAAAAGTCCTTAAATAAGCCAAGCTGGTTAATATAGCTATATTTCAAAATACACAGTCTTCTGCTTTCAACATCAAAACAGGCCACTTGCTGAGGCAGATCAGCAAGTTGTACTCTAACCAATTGGTTCACAACTGCAGCATACCATGTACTGAGAGCGAATTACACTTGGCAATCAGCCATTCCCATTGCATTCTGGTCCAGCCCGATAACAAAAACCAGCTACTTGCCAGAAAGTTCCACCCAGCATTATTACAGCATGAAAGCAGTTCAGTCTAGAAGAGTATACCAACCATTTCCATAAAATATAACTACTGCTTCCTATTACAAGAAAGTCAGTCAATCACATTTATAATGGAATGAATAGATAACCAGTATATATGTTATTAGTACAGTACAGTAATTAATGCTGGAATATAGAAATAGAAGTAGGCCATTTAGCTCCCTTGAGCATGCCTCATCTTCCAAATGAGATGTCACAGATCAGGCAGTATCTCCTACTATACTCCATATCCTGTTGATTAATAAAGATCTGTCAATCTCAAACATTTGACATGGCATTAATTTCCATCTGAAGAGCATTCTACACTTGTGCATAGAAGGTTTGGCACTATTTTTAAGGCTCTGCTTCCTAGTTATATAACCCAATTTGTTTTGGCCAATATCTTAATATCTTGCTCCAATCAAATCTTTTCAATTCCATTAAAAAAATTACTACTCTGTTTAACAAGGCAAAACAATGAGCCAAAAAAAAAGATAAAACCATGCAATCGTATTTTAAAATCACCACTCAAATGATAGGTATGACACAATAAGATTCCACATGGCACCAGAATTCCCTAGAAGAGTTACAATTATAGGCTTGCACCATGTGTATAGAAAAGCCAAGTTTAATTTATTTGAATGTCTGAAAGAAAATTAAGTTGTGTTGACACATTATTTAAATATTATATTACAATTATATAATGATTTTGTTGATGTAAAAAATCCACTTACATCCAAAGATGATCAAGTTATAACTTGAAGCTACTGCAAAACACATATCACTTTTAGCCTTGAAACAAGCACCATTCTCTTAAACCACTGACAATCCTGTTATTGCCAAATTTCTACCATTTTCAATTGATAAACACGTTGGATCAGAGCCACTAATAAAATTTAAATTTAAAGACACCAAGGTACAGGATCTTTCATAAGGATATGTTCCATGTTATGGACTTCTTTTATACCCAAGCATAATTAACTGTACTTAAAAATATTGGAGGAGAAAATTCAACTAGATGAGAGATACAAGTGGAAATTGAGAGGGTGCTGCATTTTTTTAAGAAAAAAAAACTATAAACAGGGGTTAGCTGTACAAGCGGCTGCAACAATTTTCATGTGGGGGGAGACGACAAAAACAAAAACCAAAAATCAGAAAGACAATCAAAATTCATGCTTCTTATTGTATTGCCAAATATCAAAACTTCAGGAAGAATTCAGACAGAAATAACGTACTTGCCTTTCATGGACAAGGCAAAAAAAAACTAATGTTAAAAGTGAATTTTTAAAAACGTTCAATGTGAAGACTGAAAACAAAAATTGACCTAAGAGATTAAAACTAAGCAACTTTGCAACAAGTCAAATGGGTGTGGAACTGCCCCAGTGGACTAGATATTCCAACATTGACATTTCAGCTAAATTGTTCACATATGTAGAGCATTCTGTCCAAGGTTGTTTTGTTTCAATACTTCAGAATAAAAGATTAAGCTTAAAGCACACTAATATGGCAGGAGTAATTATTTACTTGCTGAATGTTTCAGCCCATGCCAGCTAAAAATTTAAATAAAAAGTGGAAAATGAATGCAACTGCAACTCAACTTTTATGCACAGAATTTAATGAATGTGCTTCTATATAAGATTACTTATCTCATTTCATTCTAATACTGCCCACAATACTGGAGACAAAATGAAACATTAATAGACAAATGTTTTAAACATCACTAAGATCTTGGGCAAACTTGAACTTTGATATACTGCTGGTATATGGAAACCAATCTTTTAAAGATATACAAATTGCTGTTAATATTCATGGTGACAGTATTCTAAATGGACAATTTATCAGTTACAAACACTAACTAGTTAAAAGGAAAAAGGCAGTCAAAAGGAAAGTTTAACAGCAAAAGGGACCAAAGTGTGTTTCCAAATCATTAAAGTTCAGTTAGGTCAGTTACATCTCTAGAAATTGGGGATTATAAAGCATACCACCATGCACCACCCAGGACACTGCACTCTGAGTCATATTCCTATTACAATATGTGGCACACATCGATAAGCAAATGCAGGCAGCTACACAGCACACGTTTCACACAAACAATACCTGCAGTTTGATTTTGCGGAAGGATGACATGTTGGATGGTGGTGTTTGATAAATATAATATATATTATACAACTGAGAAGCAATTCACACAAAGCAAACCCTATAGAAAAATCAGATACAGTAGTAAGGTTTAGTCTTAATTTTGCATTGCCAAATTTTGTAGAGTTAGTCTGTACCAGCTGCATCATTAAAATACAACAGCTGCCGAACTCACGTTTTGGAATATTGTAACTGAAGTTCAAACAGACATCTCATTCCACACTCCACATCCGATTAGGAATACAGATTAACTCCGTTCTGATTTCTCCCATGAAATCATCCATTACAGTACAGTAACATACAGTACATCCATCCAGTACAGTAAAAGTACTTTTGTTCAAAAAGGTTTTCATTGATTTATTAAAAATAGCATGTATTTTTATAAACTGAAAGATGATATTCAAATTATTTCTTATCACCAGAGCTATATACAAAAAACAACCCCACCCTGAACACACTTGTGCACTGCACAATTTTTTAGTGACGCAGTACACTAAACACTTTCACTGCAAAATTTCCTTCCAACTTCCAAATAATTAATCCTGTATCGTTTTTTCCAAAAAGTCATCAAAAACAATATAGTCACTTTAGGAGGATATTCTTACTTTAAAAAAAAAGGACTCAGACAATAAATTACATCTAGGGATGGGCAAGAAATGCTGGCCAGCCAGCGACGCCCACATCCCACAAAATGAATAGATAAAAAAAACTCCTCTAATATTTTAAAAAAAAGCTTTTTTTTAAAAACCAAAAACTTTGTCCCATATGCAGATGCTGAAAACCTGCAATATAGAAGAGAAAGAGCTTAAAATACTCAGCAGATAAAGTCGCAGCTGCAAAGAGAAACAAATATAACATTTCAGAACAGTGACAATCCATAACTGCAATATACAAATATTAAGAGTTAAGAAAGGTACCAGATCTGAAACAGAAAGTGACTGGTGCATATTGTAGAATATAAATTATTGGATTTTTACATTAAATCATGTATTATGAGACACAGCCTAAGCTTGAATTTTGTAATTACCAAATGACATTCTTAACAGTGGTCTTTGGACTTTTCACCATTTTACAATCTTAACTGTCACGTTGACCATAAAATAGTCTCCTCCCTACATATTTGAGATAGTATTTAAATTATGCATAACTCCAGAAAGCAATTTACATTTTATAAAATAAGAACATGGAGTTTAATTAGTGAATGTGCAGATTATTTTTTATAAAGGGACACTGGGCTTGAAGCATTAGCTCAAATTTTTCTCCCCACGTGTTGCGAGACCTGCTGTTTCTTGTTTTATGTACATTTTTGAAGGTTTCTTGGGTGATGACTGAATGCACAAAAATTGTTTGAACTCCCTAGCTTCTATTCCATTCACATTTGCTAAACTCATTCAAATCTAAAGCTGATTGATCCATCCATCCATGAAATGATCCATGAAGAATGAGCCAATGTTTCATATCATGTCACACATCAGAAAATCAGGGTCTCTTATGATTACACCATGACAGCGAGATTTATAATACTCAGGCCTGACCCCTCTACAGAATATTAAGCTGTAGAAACAATTAGGGCTACGTACAAAGTTGGACATGGAAACTGATGACAATTTGCTTAATCAAAAAGCCAGGAGAACAAAGTAAATATTTACATAATTTAAGAGGACAATTCAAAACAATTGTATCAGTTACTACAAGGGGAACCTTAACAGAAACAATTTCACCTAGCATGAAACCACAAAAGAGGCAGAATAATACTTACGCCTGTCAGACTGGTGGGTGGGTAGAAATCAGCTGTCATTAATGCAAGGAAAGTGTATATCAAAAGACAGCCAAAAATAGCACTCATCTACCACAATTCTTGAACATTATTTGTACAGTAATTCATTATCCTCAGCCCCACCCAGCTTTCTGCTCTCAAATTTTTAAGAAGGGTCTATATGTTGGTAAAGCATTTTCCTTTTTAATATGTTCCTTTCTGCAACAGTTGCTAAAAAAAAAAGCCTTTACATCTGTTACAATAGAATAATAACGTCTCTTCCAAACATCAATTACCACAATAATAAATTACACATGTTTTGAATCATGATTTTCTGCAGTTGGCATTCTTTCAATAAATCATTTTGGATATCACCTACAACACCCCAATAATTATATTACACAGCAATTTTCTCATTAATAAATATTCCATAATAATATAGCCCACAAAATGCCAATATTTTCAACAAACGGTGGCCATTTCTGTACAACTTTTTCTTCAGCCACCAACTGCAGCCCCTACCCCGTAAGTCTATTTACTGTATTGCTGACAGGTTCTGCACTCCCCATTCACTCAACCTTGCCCCCATTTCTGGAGAGGATTAATTTCAGATTAAAACTTTTCCCCTTCCTGGGGATGAAACCTAATGCAGAGTGAAAGACCAGTAATGCTTTTTACCCAAGCCAAACTCAGAACCGATTCCCCACCAAATTAAGTGTTTTATATATCTATGATTTTCTCTGACCTTGTTGCGGTCACAGCCGCAGGAAACCCTCCCCCGCAGCCATTTTAAGGTCCATTGTGGTTGAAAAGACAATAATAAACCTGTGAAAAATCCATATCTAACAGAATTTAAACATGTTGTGGCGGTGTCTGTGAATGCACGTACCGAGATAAAAATGCGCAACGAGGAAAGCTAATCTACATTTTCAATTTGCCAGGTTTTCTTTAAAAAGGAAAACATTTAAAATGAAATATACTGTATAATTATAGATCAAAAATACATATATTAACAAACATTCCTTCGCTCTCCTCAGACGGGCGTCAACGCCCGAAAACAAAATCGACTTCAACTGAAACCCTTTTAACTTACCCCTCAAGGAAAATGTATGTTTTAAATATTTTACCTCACGGCTTTCTCGTTTTAAATATTTTAATTTTTTTTTAGAAAAGGCAAAATTAAAAACGCGGCAAAAAGGTGTGCCCATTTGAATGAAAGAAGCGGCCTTCAACGGATGACCTGTTCATTCTTCTAACTCTTGAAAAACGTTACAAGATATTTCCGAATAACTGTGAAACATACCGAAGGTTGTTGACGACTCAATGATCGCTGCAGACTCTCTCGCTCCGGGTTCGCACCGGCCTTTTTTTACCGACCGCGGCGATGATGTCACTGCTCTGCAGCAAGGAAACGAAGGAACCCGAGCGGCCTCGGCACGTTCCGTCACCCTGGCCGCGGGGACACCTTCGGCACATTCCGTCGCCGGGGCCATGATGTCACTTTCGGCCCTTTCCGTCTCCCGATAATATACCGGCTCCATCTATGGAGCAACTTTTTTTGGGTGCTCGGATGGCGCAACAGTTACGGAGAATTCGGTCCACCGCCTGGTGATACCCTTTCGGCAGCCTCATTAGAATCCCGACAGTGCGGAAAGAAGCCATTCGGCCCATTCGGTCTGCACCGACTGTCCGAAGAGCATCCCATCCACACCCAGCCCTGCATTTGTCATGGCTAACCGACCTCGCCTGCACATCCCTGGTCACTATGGGCCAATATAGCATAGCCATCCACCTAAACTGCGCATCTTTGGACATCTCCACCCTGACCACACCGCTTTCAAAACTTCCTTTTGCTTCCAGAAGTGCTCTCCAAACTAAGGTGTGAGGGAGAGAAGACTCGGCTACAGCATAGTTTAAGAGGCATCTGGACAGACACATGAACAGGCAAGGATATGGACCATGTGCAGGCAGATGGGATTAGCTTAGAGTGGCATCATGGTATTTGAGACATTGTGGGCCAAAGGACATGTTTCTGTGCTAACAAGGTGTAGAGCTGGATGAACACAGCAGGTCAAGCAGCATCAGAGGAGCAGGAAGGCTGACGTTTCGGGCCTAGACCCTTCTTCAGAAAACTGTTCTATATTCTATGACCCTTGGGTTCAAGGCTCACTCTTGTAGATTTTTATTTTCTAATCAATCTGTTCAGCAGAGTTATATACCTCTGGGACAGGTGGGACTTGAACCTGGGACTCCTGGGGACACTTTCATTGTGCCACGTGAGCCCCCCCTCACGCTTGTAACTAAAATAAGGGCAACTATGAGTGCATGAAAGCAGAAACTGAACTGTTAATTAAAGTGGCTTGGATAAAATCAATAGGGAGAAACTGTTCAAGTTTGTAAAAAGAACAATAAAATGATTTGCAAAAAAAAATGATTTGAGGAAAAATATCATTTTTATGCAGTGAGTGATGAGGGTTTGGACTGCAGTGCCTGGAAGTGCAATGGAGGCAGGTTCAATTGAGACATTCAAGGGTCATTGGAGATTTAGTGGAAAAATAATGTGCATGAGTTTGGTACTAGATAATGATGCTCTTTTGAAAAGCCACACAGGCACAATGGGCCATATGGCTTATTTCTGTGCCATAAGACTAGTTAATACTAGACAGTCAACATGTCAAGGGCAGGTCATGGTTGACAAACTTAATTGAGTTTTTTGACAAGGTGACATTGGCAGTGGATGAGAGTATATTTGTGATGTTGTGGATGTTGTATATTTGAACTTTCAGAAAGTGTGTGGTGCAGTGCCAAATTGCAGGTTGGTTAGCAAATTAGAAATGCTTGGAATTTATGAGTCTTTGGCGGCATGGATTAAAAATTGGTTAAAATATAGGAAAAAATGGGTAGGTAAAGATGGACATTTCTCAGACTGGAGACGAGTTGAAAGTGGTGTTCCCAGGGATTGGTGTTGGGACCCTTTTTCTGATTTATATAAATGATTTGGAGATGGGAGTTGACAGCAAAATCTCTAAGCTAGGGAGAATAGTGAATTGTGAGGATGATGCTGAGTGACTTCTGATGGACATTGACAAGTTGGCAAATGGGCAGACACCTGCCGGATGAATTTCAATGCAAAGAAGTCAGGTCATGGATTTGTTAGAAGAAACTTGGAGAGACAGTATGGGGTCAATGGTACAACTTTGAGGGAAGTACAGGAGCAGAAAAACCTCAGGGTTCAAGTGTATAATTCTCTGAAGATGGCCAGGCAAGTTGAAACAGTTGTTAAGAAGGCTTATAGGATCCTTGGGTTTATTACTAGAGGCATAGAGTATAAAAACAAGGTAGTGGTGCTACACCTCTATAAGTCATTGGTCAGATCATATCTGGAGTATTGTGTTCAGTTCTGGGCACCTTTTTTAAGGAAAGAACTTAAAGCCTTGGAGAGAGTTCAAAGGAGATATACTAGAATGGCAACATGAATGGGGGATTTTAAATACAAGGAAAGATTATAGAGACAACAAGGTGCAGGGCTGGATGAACACAGCAGGCCAAGCAGCATCATAGGAGCAGAGAGGCTGACGTTTCGGGCCTAGACCCT
>NC_063359.1:39301189-39302780 GCF_021869965.1 Rhincodon typus | reverse complement strand
ATGAACTGTTCGAGCTCCTCGTGGGAGCACGAGGCGGCGCCGATACAGTCATCAATGTAACGGAGGAAGAGGTGGGGTTTAGGGCCGGTGTAGGTACGGAAGAGGGATTGTTCCACGTAACCTACAAAGAGGCAGGCGTAGCTTGGGCCCATGCGGGTACCCATGGCTACCCCCTTTGTCTGTAGGAAGTGGGAGGAATTGAAAGAGAAGTTGTTGAGTGTGAGGACGAGTTCGGCTAAGCGGATGAGGGTATCAGTGGAAGGGGACTGGTCGGGCCTGCGGGACAGGAAGAAGCGGAGGGCCTTAAGGCCATCTGCATGGGGAATGCAGGTGTAGAGGGACTGGACGTCCATGGTAAAGATGAGGTGTTGGGGACCGGGGAATTGGAAGTTCTGGAGGAGGTGGAGGGCGTGGGTGGTGTCACGGACATAGGTAGGGAGTTCCTGGACCAAGGGGGAGAAAATGGAGTCTAGATAGTTGGAGATCAGTTCGGTGGGGCAGGAGCAGGCGGAGACAAAGGGTCGACCAGGGCATTCAGGTTGGTGGATTTTGGGAAGGAGATAGAAGCGGGCAGTGCGAGGTTGGGGAACGATGAGGTTGGAGGCCGTGGGTGGGAGGTCACCTGAGGTGATGAGGTTGTGGATGGTTTGCGAGATGATGGTTTGGTGCTCAGGGGTGGGGTCATGATCAAGGGGGCGGTAGGAGGAGGTGTCGGAGAGTTGGCGTCCGGCCTCGGCGATGTAGAGGTCAGTGCGCCATACTACAACTGCGCCTCCCTTGTCCGCGGGTTTTATGGTGAAGTTGGGATTGGAGCGGAGGGCTGCACGTTCTGCAGGGGAGAGGTTGGAGTGGGTGAGAGGGGTGGAGAGGTTGAGGCGATTGATGTCTCGACGGCAGTTGGAGATGAAGAGGTCGAAGGAGGGTAGGAGGCCTTGGGGTGGTGTCCAGGAGGAGGGGGTGTGTTGGAAGCGGGAGAAGGGGTCAGTAGAGGGAGGGTTAGGTTCACGATTTTCGACATGGGTTCTATTCTCCTTGGAGCAGAGAGATTTAGTGTGACTATATTTGGGTATTCAAAATTGTGAACAATTTTGATAGGGTAAAGAAGGATACTCTATTCCTACTAGTTAGTATGTCAGTAACTAGGGGTCACAATTTCAAGACTGTCAGCAAGAGATCTAGGAGTGGGGAGAAATCTCTTTACTCAGAGAGTTGTTAGGATTTGGAATGCACTGCCTGACAGAGTGGTGGAGGCAGATTTCATAGGAGGTTTCAAAAGAGAAGTAGATTTATATTTGAAAATGATGAATTTAGAGGGCTACAGAGATATGGCTGCAGAATGGGGTTAGCTGGTTAGTTCTTTTAGGAGCCAGCACTGACACAATGATTTGAATGGCCTTCTTCTATACTGTATAATTCTGTATGACTTTCTGTGATAGTTTAAAGGTTAGGTCAATGGAGATGCAATATGTTAGACTATAAGAAATAGGAAAAGGAGCAGGCCATTTGTCCCCTCAAGCTGCTCCACCATTCAATCGGATCATGGCTAATCTGACATTCCTCACATCCACTTTCCTGCATTTTCCCCGTAACT
>NC_063359.1:39275689-39300689 GCF_021869965.1 Rhincodon typus | reverse complement strand
CCTTAACTTTAAGAGATTCTGGGCATTTTCATCAGACAGTTGTAACTTGTATGTGTTATGTTACGTTGTTAAAATTGATACAAATAATCTGTAATTGATCTCAGGACTTGCACAACTAAATGTTTTTTAAAAAGCAGAATAATGAAAAAAACTCTACTTTTTTATTGGTGGGTTTTGAATCTATTTGAATTTTTATTTCATTAAAATGATTTTTGAGCTAATTAGATGCAAGTTTGACAGCTGCAATGAACACATGACCTATACACATCATAGTGTTTAAATTCTTAATCAAAAAATTTTAAGTTTAGTTAACAGTCCACTTCTGTTTTCACAATTTGCCTTTCAAGTTTAATCCATCTTTGGAGAATTAAGAGCTGCTTTGTTCTAACAGGTTTCCTCAGTTGTTCCTCCTTTAAAAAAAATAGGACAACATAATTCAGTACGTACAACAAATTGTCTTATGAAAAACAGTCCAAAATTTGTAAGGAGTAAGGGAAAGGATTTTTTAAAAAGAGAAGCAAGCCATTTTGACACCAATCAAGCAGTAATATTACCCCTCTTAAGACTAAGAAACCACATGGCTCTAGTATTAGAACAAAGTTTAATACAGTGTCTACCTTTGAAGGGCTAAGGAAATTTTAACAGTCATGTGGTTGGAAGAGAAACTGGTCGGGGTGGGTGGGATGGGTTTGAGAACTCCCTTTCCAGGACACTTAAGTTGATCAGACAAAAAGAGGGTAGGAGAAATGAAACTCCCAAACAGAAACGCATAATGCATCCCAACAGTAAAGGAAGAGAGAGTCTGGATTTAGCTCACCTTCTCTTGTACGGCAACAATATTTCAGTTAGCTCCTTCCCCTTTTAATTACACTCAATAAAAACTAACCTTTCCAAAGTCTCCAACTTCAGCTTCAGATTATAATTTTCTTCTTGCAAATGCTGGCACTTCTCTCTTGTCTTGCTACTCTGCTCCTCAATCTGCGCAGGCCAAGATGGTCAAAATGGTCAAAAGAGCAAGATTCAACAAGGAATTGTCTCTCAATTTGACAACTATTTCACAATGGCAAGCACAGATGTTGATTTAATATCAAAGCATTCCCCAACTAAATTAAAGAAACTGAACTGAATATATAGAATCCAATCTTATCTTTACTTCCCACTTTGGTATTTATAGAAAAGCAGGTACAAAGTGAGGAGCTTGGGAGTTTTGCACAAACAGCACAGATGTGATTCTTCTGTTAAACAGTGCACTGCAAGACTTCATACCTAACTCAAATTAAATTTGAATTCAAAGTACAATGCTTAAACTAGTAGAGGGCTAGTGTCAGCTGCTGATCTATGTACTTTTCAGGAATAAAATAGATGACATTCAATTACACAAGAGACCCATCACATTGTTACAAAGCTTTCCAACACAGCAAGGCCAGAGACTGAGGTTTGCATTGAGTTGTAACTATATAAAAAGCACTTATTAGTTTTGCATGTTACCACTAAGTTTAGTGAAGTTTAGAAAGGTGCACAATGCTTCACGTTCCACAAGTAACTTTGAAGTCCTTATGCAAACAAAGACAGAAGCAGTCATTCTGCACAAAGCAAGATCCCACAAAAGGCACAGATGAATCTCTCCATTGCTTTTAATTGCTGCTTTCATATTGTCATAAAATCTCTAAAATTCACTTAACCCCTCCAGGAGGGAGAGAGGCTTCAGTTTAACATATTTGAAAGATGGCATCTCAGACAATACGGTGAACCTTTAGCTCTATAAACAAACACAAAGCTAAATTACATGAAGAATTGGAATGTGACTTAAAACTTCGAAATCAGTGTGCTGCAACTGAGTTAGATTAACAGGAAAGTAAACTCAAAACTGACAGAAATTTAAAACTACCTCCATCTTGAGATTACATATGACAGATGACTGATCTACATTTTTTCTCTCATATATTGCGAGCTGCTGTTGGCAATCCTGAAGCTTGTGCTCAGTTAACTTCAACAACTCAGGAACGGGCTCCAAATCGGTCAGCTTTTTCTGCATCTGTCTCCGGACCTATAGCACGAACATGAAAGTGTTTGAAAACAGTATCTATCAAAAATATGTCCACCAGTATAAACTCAATATCTAAACATTTTATAATGTTGATATGAACAAAGAACATACGAAACAAGGAGCAGCAATAGGATGTTCCCTCTATTTCCCAACGGACTAGTTTTATACTTTTTCTTTAATTTAAGGGTGTGGTCATCAATGGCAAGGCTGGCATTTATTACCCATTTCTAATTGCCTTAAGAGCATGGCAGTGCAGTAGAGTGTAGTGTGCAGAGCCTTTCAAGTGACTCAAATCATCTACCTATATGGGATTAATCTCCTCACAGAAGCCATGAATGTTGCCAGAAGGAAACAAACTCAAAACACATCAGACCATTATAGATAATGTATGCCGAAGCTGCAATTCATACATCTGGAATAGAATTATAAAAGAAAGTCACCAAAAATGCTAAAAATATACACTGGGCTGTCAGCACCTGAAAGATTATTTAATTGCAACAACATTCAAAATTTGCTCCACAGAAAACATACCAAAGCTTGCAACACAAACAAAATCAGTAAAAGTTGACTTGTGAACCTTTCCATTATAAATTCCTCCATCCTCATTTACAATGGAAATTGCTAGTGTAAGACTGACAAGCAGCAACTGTACTATCTGCTCAGTGGAGGTGCTGGAGTACCATGATTCTGTATCCCACTCTCGAAACCCACTTCACCTAATAATAATGGTCTAAATTCCCCATGTGCAGTGGCATTTTGTGGAGACCTGAGGATGGGGATGAATTAATACCACCTACAAAACAAAAACACTTTATAAACTGTCAATTTTCTTCTTTCTCATTGGGTTAATGGTATTTTTGTTTTATTTGCTCACAGCATTTAGGAAACACTGGCAAGAACAGCATTTACTGCTCAATGCTAAGGTAGTGATGTGCCCCCTTTGTAAGCTGCTGAAGCCTGTGTGGTGTACCCACACAGTGCTGTTAGGCCTTTCCTCATTTCAAAGTTATACTGTGCATAACTGCTTGCCCCTTCCAAGACAATTCTCCCCAGCCACACTGCAGTACCTCAAGTGATAGATCACACCATCTAAATTTCCAGCACACTTTCTGTTTCAGACACTATCAGAGCTGTAGCATGGGGAAATACAGACATCTTGAGAAACATCCATATTAGAGGTGGCGGTGCTGGACATCTTAAAATGCACGAAGGTGTATAAATCCCCAGGACCTGATCAGGTGTACCCTAGAATTCAGTGGGGAGCTAGAAAGTGAATGCTGGGCTCCTCGCAGAGATATTTGTATTATTGATAGCCACAGGTGAGATGCTGGAAGACTGGAGGTTGGTTAGTGTATTGGCCACTATTTAAGAAAGGTGGCAAGAAAAATCCAGGGAACTATAGACCAGAAAGCCTGACATCGGTGGTTTTTTTTTTTCTTTATTCATTCATGGGATGTGGGCATCGCTGGCCAGGCAGCATTTATTGCCCAGAGCCAACCACATTACTGTGGGTCTGGAGTCACATGTAGGCCAGACCAGGTAAGGGTGGCAGTGTCCTTCCCCAAAGGGCATTAGTGAACCAGATGGGTTTTTCTGACAATCGACAAAGGATTCAAGGTCAAGGTCATCATTAGATTCTTAATTCCAGATATTTATTGAATTCAAATTCCACTATTTGCCGTGGCAGGATTTGAACCCGTGTCCCCAGAACATTATCTGTGTCTCTGGATTAACAGTCCAGCAATAATACCACTAGGCTATCACCTTCCCTGGGAAAGTTGTTGCAGACAATCGTAACGGACAGGATTTGGAAAGGCAAGATCTGATTAAGAATAGTCAATATGGCTTTGTGCATGGGAAATTGTGTCTCACTAACTTCGTGGAGTTTTATTGAAGTAGTAATGAAGAGGATTGACGAGGGCAAAGTGACGGACGTGATCTATTTGGACTTTAAATCAGGCTTTTGACAAGGTTCCTCATGGCAGACTGGTTAACAAGGTTAGACCACATGGAATATAGGGAGAACAAGCCATTTGGATACATAACTAGCTCGAAAGTAAAGACACAGAGTGGTGGTGGAGGGTTTCTTTTCAGACTGGAGGCTTGTGACCTGTGGTGTGCCACAAGGATCGGTGCGGAGTCCACTGCTTTTCGTCATTTATATAAATGATTTGGATGTGAACATATGTGGTATGGTTAATAAGTTTGCAGATGACACTAAAATTGGCAGCATGGAGGACAGCAAAGCAGGTTACCTCAGAGTACAACAGGACCTTGATCAGATGGGCCAATGGGCCGAGGAGTCACAAGTGGAGTTTAGTTTAGATAAATGTGAGGTGCTGCATTTTGGAAAGGCAAATCAGGGCAGGACTTATACACTTAATTGTAGGGTCCTGGGGAGTATTGCCAAAGAGACCCTAGGCACAGGTTCCTGGAAAGTAGAATCGCAGATACAGGATAGTGAAGGCAGTGTTTGGTACGCTTGTCTTCATTGATCAGTGCATTGAGTATAGGAGTTGGGAGGTTGCGGGTGTACATGACATTGGTTAAGCCACTATTGGAATACTGTATTCAGTTCTGGTCTCCCTGCTTTAGGAAGGATGTTAGGAAGGATTCACAAAAGATCTACAAGGATGGTGCCAGGGTTGGAGGGTTTGAGAACAGGGAGAGGCTGAATTGGCTGGGGCTACTTTCCATGGAGTGTCAGAGATTAAGGGGTGACCTTATAGAGGTTTATAAAATCATGAGGGGCATGGATAGGGAGAATAGACCAGATCTTTTCCCTGGAGAGGGGGAGTCCAAAACTAGACAGCATAGGTTTAAGGTGAGAAGGGAATGATTTAAAAAGGGACCCAAGGGGCAACTTTTTCACACATAAGGTGGGGTGTACATGGAATGAGCTGGTACAATGACAACATTTAAAAGGCATCCGAGTGGGTATATGAATAGGAAGGGTTTAAGAGGGATATAGGCCAACTGCTGGCACATGGGACTAGATCTATTTAGTATATCTGGTCAGCATAGACGAGTTGGACCGAAGAGTCTGTTACTGTGCTGTAAAGCTCTATAACTATTTGCAGCATTCACTGTTTTCGTTTGTGTTTCCATCCGAAGGACATTAAAATTTTAAAATTCTGACGCATGATGAAAAAAAAAACTCATGCATAAGGAAACTAATTGGTTCCAGACTGCAGTATTTACCTGATCAATTTCCTTGTTCACATCATCTTTCAGTAGCTTGTTCTCCTTCTCTGCCCTCTCCAGTTTTGCATTGTACTCATCCGCCTCCATTCGTGTCTTCATCAACTGGATGCATGCCAAGAATTTTTGTTTTATTAAAATGGCATTTTAAATTATCAAAATATTTTCCAAAAGTTTTCCATAAATAGGACTTCATGACAATTCTCTTCTCTACCTCCCACATAATGAAACCACAGTTTGAGCCAATGTCAAAATCCTCCTTCCTCTTTGATTAAGCATGCGGTTTTATTCCTGCTTTTAATCAAATACCTTTTAACTTCCACCACCACTCATTCCTCTCAAGAATTTTCCTGCCCAGCCTCACAACCACATCTGCCACAAAGAAAAATATCTCCTCAATCACTGTGCTTCAAAATCAAAAGAGAACATGACCAACGTGACTGCCAGTGGTAGGATCAGAGACCAAGTTTAGATAGAGAATATCTGTACTTGGATGTTTATGTTATACACATACTGAAGTGCAGGTTATGAAGTCATTACCTGAGATTTGTAGCTATCCACCAGCCCTTCATAACGTTTGATAGAGGTTTTCAACTGCTGCATCTCAGATTGAGCAAGTGTCAGCTTCTCCTCCACAGCTGACATATTTGCCTAATTACATTTGGAAGAGAGAAAGCATTCAGTCGGCGGTCTTGCAGATTGAATAGATACCATGTTAGAAATATCGAACTTGTTAACCACTCTATGAAACAAAACTTCGTGGGTATATTGGGGCTAACCATTCTACCGCATGGTTAGAGTATCTTGTGTCCAAATGTCCAATACTTTTGGACTCTGAAATTTTTAAAGAGTTGATGATCAGAAAGAGTTGGGTGCGCTTGTACAAAACACAGGGAGCCAGCTTGCGGATGCAGCAAGCAATTAGGAAGGCAAATGGTATCAAAAGAGAATGGAGTACAGGAATAAAGAAGTAGTGTTAAAATTGCACACAGAGTGTTGGTCAGATATGTAGTGTGCGCTGTCTGATTACCACATTTACAAAAGGATGTACTTACATTGGAGGTGATATAGCAAAGGTTCATTCTGATGAGGGGTTGTCCTTTGGCAAGAGGCTGAATGCATTCTCGCGAGAGGAGTGAGCTCATTTAAACATTATCAAATCCCTTCAGATTTGATAGAGTAGATACAGAGATTCCATTGGTCAGGGAATCTAAAACATGGGACAAACTCTTAGGCTAAAGGGATCAATCATTTAATAAGGAGAAATTCCTTCATTCAAAAGATTTTGAACCTGTGCAAATGTCTGTCCTAGAGCATTGTAGATACTCCATCATCGAACGTATTTAAAGCTGGGTAGAGATTTGGTCTCTCATGCAATCAAGAGATATGGGGAATGGGCAGGACCGTGAACTTGAAGCCTAAGATCAGTCAAGGTTACACTGAATGGCACAGCAGATATGACAGGCTATATGGTTTACTCCTACTCTTAATTTGTATATCCTTGTGATCTAATTGTTTGCTAACTGTGAGCTACTCCAATCTTTCAGTAGGTAAACTAAAAACATTTTACTGAAACAAAGTCAACTATGAATCATTAGCTGCTTTACTTTACAACCCACAAGAAAATGTACAGATGACAAAAATCAAACCACACCTTAATTAACTTCTACCCTCTTATCAGAAAAAGAACGAACTATTGGTCCCTTTATTGGGCTTTTTAACATTGTGGAAAAACTGTCATTCCAGCCTAACTTAATCATACAACTTAGTTAAAGAATTAAACCTAGTACTGGGATGGCTGTGAATGCCAACACAAACACAGACATCAGTAAAGTGACCATTGTTAGATTGAGGTCATGTGACCAATTAGAAAATAAGTCGCCCAGATTGCATGATTGGAAAATTAATAATTTCAGCAAAGTTACTGGTTTTGCTACAATATTCTCCTCAGTATATGGTGTACAGAATTTTGAGCAAATTTTGAACCTTCATTGTCTCATTCTCCATTTTGACACTGGTGCTCTCAGATGACATCTTCTGCAGCTTGCCCATCACTGACTCCATGTCTCCCCGAGCCTTGTCCTCCACATGATGAGTCTGATCCAACAGATCTGTAATGCGGCTGCCATCAAGAAAGTTATTTGAATGTCACATTTAAAATCTTCATCTACACACTTACTTGTAATGCACAAAATTCATTTTCTGTATTTACAACTTTTGATCACTGTATTAAAACATTGAAAATGCCATGCAGTCAGTTAGAATGGGAATTCATGGCTGTCAGGATCAGCTTGTACACCATAGTTACAGGTTGTAGCCACTATTTGGTCTTATATCCTATAACATTGTATGGTCTAATGGTTGACAATGCCAGGCAAGATCCATTAGTGAAGTACAAGAATCTCTTGTATTGCTTTTTCATGATTGAGACTAATAAAAACTGTACATAGCTTTCATTGCTTCAAATTTTACATCTACAGCTACATTTATGTTGAAATTTTAGCATTACTGCAAGATCAGTTTTGAGAGTTGAGTTTGATTCCTACTTAAGGACAAAAGAAAGAGACATTATTGCAGCAACATCTGGGTTTTACAAAACTGGCTTAATCCAGTTCGGGTTCTTGTTGTGTCTCTTAAACATTTAAAAATCTTAATTGACTGTGCTCGATATTAAAATAGCCCATTCACGCAGTCAAAGATGTTCTATTTCTGGTAGGAAACCTCCACACATTTTAAGCATGCATATGCAGGACTGATTCCTCCATCCATCTTCCCAGAATGAGAAAACTCCACTCGAGTTGGACAGTATAAATAAAGTACTGCTTAGCTAAAATTGACACAGCTAGTACTGGTTTCAGTACATAGATTAAATATTGTACTTCATAAAAATCAAGAGTGTTAAAATTAAACCGACACTGCTGGTCTTTTTCCAGCTTTCTTACTTGTTCAAGAGTGAAATCTCAACATCCAACTGACTCTTTTCTTTCATCACCTTGTTATGAGAACTTCTCCACGTCTCGACCGCTGACAATGCGTCTGCCAGCTGCGACTCCTATAGACGAGCCAACCAAACAAGGTTCAAACTGGAAATGACATTTTATAACATTGTACATTTTAAATAAAGCAACTTATAAATAATACAGCCAATATCCTAAACTGAAAAATACTGTTCAGGTTGCATGAACTTGGTAGCTGTCCTTCAAGAAAAAAATTGAAACTGTATGAATTAGTGCTAATAAAGCTAGCGAGAAGGTAAGGAATCAGTATTAAGAGTTTGTTTTTTGGGCAGAGGCGAGTGATATCAATACTGCACAAACAACGCAATCAGTGAAAAATGACCCAGATTATAAATTCATGTTAGAACTCTGGCTATTCCAGCAAGGGAAGTCATCACTGGTATCCTGGCTGCCATATTTCCTGCATTACAACAGTGACTATGTTTCAAAAGGACTTCACTGGCTAAAAAATGCTTTGGAATAGCTGGTGGTTGTGAAAGTACTATACAAATAAAAACATTTATATTTTCTTTCTGACCATGTCTATTAGTGTATCAGTATCTTTAATATCCATATTTAAACATTGGGAATACCCTCAATTACTTATGCCAGAAAGGGTTACTGGGCATTGTCATCTGCCCTTCATTACCCACTTTAACTGACTGATAGAATTCAACTGATCTCACTTGCTGTATAATCAGCTTTAAGAATGCTGTTATTGTTCCCAGGATGCAATGCTCCTCACTGACTGTATTTGGTCACCTTGTCAATTAACTGGGCATTGAGTAGCTCAACTGCATCTTCACTGCGTTCTGCTCGTTGCTTTTGAGCCCTGGTTGCTTTCTTCAAGGCCTCTTTGTCCCTGTCCCTTTTCTTTTGGAATTGCCTTAGTTGGTCTGTCAGGTAGTCCAACTCCCCCTTCTGTTGTGAGATGGTACGTTCAAAATTCTGAAGAACAAAATTGGAACAAATTAATTGTTTCAACTTAAGGTGACTTGAAAGTTTGCTTAAAGAAAAAAAGATTAAAGCCAAAGACAGATCATATAACAAGGCATAGAAGACAGACCTGTGTTTATATACTGTATTTATATCTTTCAAACATATAAAGTGCATTTCAGGCAAATTACATTAGCTTTCACATTATATAAATTATATGGGTAAACATAACAGCCATTTTGCAAGAAAGACAGACCCTACAAATGAGACGAATGATGAAACAACATGGTTTTAGTGGTGTGGCTTGAGGAAAGAATATGGGGTCGAACACTGGGTGAATTTGCTGCTCTTCAAACAGCAAAATGCAATCTTGAATACCCACTAGATAAGGACAGACAAGATGAGGGAACAACTTGTGATCCCAACAAAAGGCTGGTACATCTGACGACGCAGTACAATATTCCTCAGTACTGTATTGGAGCATCAATTGAGATTGTGCACTCAAATTCCAACATGGTGCTGAAACCCACAGAAGAAGTATACACAGAGATTTGTGACTGAACAATGTTATATGCTCGCTTCTTTTTACACTTAAACTTTTGATTTGGTGAGTGCAACAGTCAAATAAATTAAAAACTTACATGTTTAGAAGTCATAAAAATCTACCACTTGAACAGTTTCTATTGGCCGCAAAACTGTCTTATCAAGAGCAACACTACAGAGATACATTTTTATTTTGTAAGTATATCTGCAATTAATTACTTATTAAGCCAAAGTTACGTCCAGCTTAATAACCATGCACTATATAAAAGTTAACAAAAAATGATGGAGGTTGTTTGCTTGCAGGCCAAAAGAACAAGTCTGCACATGCCACTGTACTCATACAAACAAACATCCATATATTATACACAAACAAAAGACACACCAACAACTGTAAAAGAAATTACATGTCCACTATTGCCAAGTGACTGATTCCACAAATAAACTAAAGATAATGGAATGAACCCAACCAGAACCAGCAAATCAAAACACAAAAGTGTTTTGGCAGAGCTTTTTTTTTTTTAAAATTTGTTTTTCTTCCAATCAGCCATAATTCCATAGCCCAACTGCAACAATTTGAAGATGATCTCCAATGTAGATTATGTGCTTAAGGCATAAGCTCCTAAATCAGCGGGGAAAATTCCTAGAAACTGAGGCAAACTAACATATCTTAAGAAAACAAGAGAAGCATAAAATTCCAAATATACCCTCAGGATACAACTTTTAAATTTCAGTTTGCCACAGTTAAGTACAAACATTACCCTGATCTGAACAAGCATCCGATTGTTATCTGCCTCTTTGCTGCGAAGCTGTCCTTGTAGGTGGGCTCGTGTAGTTTCAAGTGATTTGGAGAACTCTGCTGCTGCACGAGCATTATCCTACAGGAGGAAACAAGCTGGTTCAGTAACAAAAGTACTAAGTAACTAAAGCAAACCAAACTTTGGTACACAAGCTTAGTTTCAAGCATTACTTACCAATGGGACCTTTAATTTTCAATATTTAGAGAGACAGGGATTGTGGCTTGTATAAAAATAAGGATACAGATCTCAAATTTGGTCCTGTAGATTGGTTGGAGTATGAAACAATTTGAAATAACACTAAAGCACTAAGAAGGATAGACTGTCCATAGCCAAATGCACCTTCCAATTAGCCTTGAGCAGAAAGACGCTATCAGCTCAGCATGTGAGTGTTTTACTTATATTCAGGTGTGTTAACATGACAACAACAGAGGCAGATGCACTTTTAGGTTGCCGTACAAGACATTTTGCTTTGATATAGAATCCCCATGCAGCTGTGTCAGCTTATTAACAAAGGTTTATCATTAGAAATTTTGTTATAAAATTTGAATTAGATGGATAACATTCTACATTTTTGACTACAGAAAAGGATAAAACTAACTTGGTGCACAATTATCCAGACTACTGCTCTTAATGGATTTAAACTGTTTTGTGCATAAGCTGGAGAAGATAAGAAAATTTATTTACTGTTCTTTTTCCACCGATCTTAAGTTCATTCCCCATAGGTACAGGCTCAAATAACTTCATTTTTCCTAACATCTTGGGGATTACCATGGACCAGTAACTGAATTGGACTCATCTTATAAATATAGTGGCTACAAGATCAAGTCAGAGGCTCGAAATGCTCTTTGGAGGGATGGTGCAGACTTGATGGGCTGAATGGCCTCTTTCTGCACTGTAGGAATTCTATGAATCCTGCAGCAAGTAACCTATCTCCCGACTCCCCAGAGGTCTTTCCACATCTACACGGCACAAGTCGGGAACATGATGGGATACTCTCCACTTGCCTGAATGCATGTGGCTCCAAGAACATTCAAGAAGCTTGACACCATCCAGGACAAAGCAGTCTGTTTGATGACACTGCATCAACAAACATTCACTCCTTCCATGGCAGATCTGATTCAAATTTGACTGCGAAAATCACAAAGGTAAGTGGACATTTTTTGATACAATTGCTGTTAGACAGATCTGTGTCAATGGTAATTGGACATTCTGGTTCACTTCATTTTCATTAGGCTAATTTACACCAACCCTTCACTGCCCACTCACCTTTTCTGTTCGATACTGAATGCGGAGTTGGTCAATCTGATTTTCAACTTCCTGCAGCTTCATGGACAAGCGCTAAAAGATAATATTAAATATGATTTAAGATTTCAAAATAGCCATGTCTCCCAATGTTATGTGATACTAACCAAGGGATTACCATTTTCCCCTCAAGGTTCTTGTTTCACACATTTAAAGCAATTGTATTTAAATATTACATATACCTCCATATGCATATAAATATTAATCTTATTTTTGACCATTGCCTCAGTGTCCTCTTTCTTGGTACAGCATCCATTTTGTGCAGTTATGCTCGTGAAAAACCTTGGGATATTTTGCTATTTGAGGTATTGGGTAAATGTAAGTTGTGGCATTATACTTCTAGTGTCTAATAGTCGGTTTTATTATCCTTATTCTGCAGGAATTCTCTACAGGAATCCTCTTCCTCGCCCAATTAAGCACTGCTCATATGCATGCCTTGACAGACTCCTTAAATATGGAAGACAAGGCATCTGAAACTAATTCTTGCACATCACGTCCAAATGCCCAAGGATTATCCAATGGTGCAGCTAATAAAATATGCATTTTATTTCACCCCATACAACCATTATTTAAAGTGTACAGGTGGCCTCTGATTCACAAACTTCCAACTTATGAATCCTTTTATGAATGAGATCCCATTAGGCTATATTAATATTAAAGATCCACATTTGTACGTTTGTTCGTGCTTATGAATGGCAGTTTTACATTGTTTTGTATTGTGTTCCAACTGGAGTACAAACCAACTTATGAACATAGTAAAGAACGGAAACTATCCATAAGCCAGGGACTGCCTGCAACCCAAAACATCATACCTCTGAGAAATAGATCGGTCCCACTTGACACATTCCATCACCAAATTGCAAACAGCTTCACTTACCGCATTTTCTGCTTCTGACTGGGCCAGTTTTTCAAGAAGGGCTTCCTTTTGCTCAAACAGTCTCAAGGCATCAGTCTATTAAAAAGAAAAAAGGGACCGAAAAAAATGGACCTTCATCTAACCACACAAATGCCTTAAAATGGCCCAATGCCATTATTGTTTGAGATTATTATCCTGCAACCACCATATTTACAATGTATAAGGAAAACAACCACTTGCAGTCATTTAAAAACTAAATCCTGTCAGGTTCGGAAAGCTCATTAAAATAAATAATGACTTCTATAACACTTTTCATGATTCAAGAATGTCCCAAAGCACTTTACACCCAATGCAGCACTGTAGTAATGTAGGAAACATGGCAGCTAATATTTGCAGAGAAAACTACGAGACAGCAATGGGATAATGTCCAGATAACAGATTTCAGATTTTATATATAACACCCAGATTTAAACGATCACTCTTCACAGAAAGCGTTGTATTGCCCACATTTTCGGTTTTTCTTTCCAAGTTCCAGCATCCATATTATTCTGCTTTTAAATAAAAAAGTTTTGTGATATTAACTGAGGGATAAATCTTGGTCAACATACTGGGGAGAATATATCTACTCGTCAAAATAGTGTTACAGAAACTTATGTTTACCCGAGATGACAGATGGGGTTATGATTTAACTTCTCATCTGAAAAGCAACATCTGACTGTGCTACATACACTCCATGCCGAACTAGAGAATCAGCCCAGATTGTTCAAGTATTTGGAGTGCGACTTCAGTACCGAAAGCCTTCAAATTCAGAGCAAGAACATGCCTGAGCCATGGCTGACAAAGAAATAAATGTCAGCTTAGATACACTGGTAGTATTAGAAACAAGAATATACCTTCAAAAAGGTGAAAACTGAAGAGAAAGCTTTTTATTAAAATTAAGTGCAACAACAGAATTAAAAATCATCTGGGGCCCATTAAAACCTCACCTCCTGTGAGTGCTGCTCCTTCAGTAACTGTCGAACCACTCGATTTGTTGCATCAAAAGTTTCCAGCTTCTGCAGTAGCAACTCCTTCTGCCTTTGTAACAGGTTACTTTCTGACATTGGTATTGGCTTCTCCTTAAAACATAAAGGAAATGAAATTTACAGGTACTACAGCTTAGCATGAAATATGGAAGACCCACTGAAAAAACGTGTTCCCTTGTTCCTCAAGAAATACATAGTCGTCCTCTTATGGCATACCTACATTCAAACAGCAAGTATACTTTAACACACCGACTGTAGAGTGTTTTGAGACATCGAGTGATCCTGAAAGGCACTATTTGAAAGTATTTTTTATACCTTTCAGGTTCTTCCTTTCCTTTCCCATCTGTCAGCAACTACTTTCATTGAAAATTTCTAATGTTGACAGAGAAAATCAAAATTGCTTCCAATGGTTTCTTGGCAAAATTTAACAACAGACTAGTACTCAAAAGTCCATATTAAGTGTTCAAATTTGCAGGGGAAAATAATTATCCTGCACAGGTAGTCACAATATCTACAATAATATAGCAACTTGAGGACTATTAGTTCATTTAGCTTTGCCTTACAACGAAATTATGCATCATGCTTGACTAACTTAAATGTTTTTGAGACATTTTATGGAATGACAGAGAAAATGGATTAGGATGGTGCAGTTGACGTTTGTGTGAAGTTCCAGAAAGTGTTTGTCAGAGTACCACAAATTGGGATAGTCGGTGGATTGGGCAGTGATGGCATGGATGTTGCATTAGCTTGAATAGAAATGGGGAAGTGTGCTCAAGGACTTTTTTTCCTTGACTGGAAGGAGCTTTGCAGTGAAGTTCCCCAAGATTCAGTTAGAACACTGCTGAAGTTGGTATACATCAATGTCTTGCTTTGGTAGGTAATAGGGCAACTATTTTATTCTGAGGACAAAGTGAAACTTGACAGTGTAGTCGAGAGTGAGGAAGATAATGGTAAGACTTGGGAGCAAGTGAACGTGTTGGTGGGTACATGGTAAATGCAATTAAACAAACTGAGGTGATGCATTTTGGCGAGCAGACTGTGTAAACATGATACATGCTAAGTGATACAATTTTAAAGGAGTGCAAGAGGAGAGATAGTGGTTGGTGTTTGTGCACGTCTTCAAAAAGGTGACAGGTCTGGTTAACAAAACAGTTTCTAATATACAGAATCCATGCAGTGTGGAAAGAGGCTTTTTTTTCTATTCATTTTTGTGGGATGTGGGTATCGCTGTATGGCCAGCATTTCTTGCCCATCCCTAGTTGTCATTGAGAAGGTGGTGGTGAGCTGCCTTCTTGAACCGCTGCAGTCCTCCTGCTGTGGGTTGACCCACAATGCTATTGGGGAGGGAATTCCAGGATTTTGACCCAGCGACAGTGAAGGAACTGCGATATATTTCCAAGTCAGGATGGTGAGTGACTTGGAAGGGAACTTGGAGGGGATGGTGTTCCCATATATCTGCTGCCCTTGTCCTTCTAGATGGAAGTGGTCGTGGGTTTGGAAGGTGCTGTTTGAGGATCTTTGGTGAGTTTCTGCAGTGCATCTTGTAGATAGTACACACTGCTGCTACTGAGCATCAGTGGTGGAGGGAGTGGATGCTTGTGGATACGGTGCCAATCAAGCGGGCTGCTTTGTCCTGGATGGTGTCAAGCTTCTTGAATGTTGTTGGGGCTGCACTCATCCAGGCAAGTGGGGAGTATTCCATCATACTCCTGACTTGTGCCCGTAGATGGTGGACAGGCTTTGAGGAGTCAGGAGGTGAGTTACTCACCGCAGTATTTCCAGCTTCTGACCTGCTCCTGTAGTCACTGTGTTTATGTGGTGAGTCCAGTTGAGTTTCTGGTCAATGGTAACCCCCAGGATGTTGATAGTGGGGGATTCAGTGACGGTAACACCATTGAATGTCAAGGGGCAGTGATTAGATTGTCTCTTATTGGAGATGGGCATAGCCTGGCATTTGTGTGGCACAAATATCACTTGCCACTTATCAGCCCAAGCCTGGATATTGTCCAGATCTTGTTGCATGTGAACATGGACTGCTTCAGTATTTGAGGAGTCACAAATGGTGCTGAACATTGTGCAATCATTGGGGGACATCCCCACTTTTGACCTTATGATGGAGGGAAGGTCATTGATGAAGCAGCTGAAGATGGTTGGGCCTAGGACACTACCCTGAGGAACTCCTGCAGAGATGCCCTGGAGCTGAGATGATTGACCTCCCACAACCATCTTCCTATTTAGCTCATCAAGTCTACACCAACCCTCCCAAGAGCATCCCACCCAGCCCCAGCTCCCACCCTGTTCCCGTAACCCCAGATTCCCCACAGCCTGCGCAGTCCTGGACACTATGGGCAATTTAGCATGGCCAATCCACCTTACCTGCACATCTTCGGCCCGTGGGAGGAATCCCACACAAAGAATGTGCAAACTCCACACAGATAGTCGCCCAAGGCTGAAATCAAACTTAGGTCCCTAATGCTGTGAGGCAGCAGTGCTAACTACTGAGCCACCTAGTTGACCAAGACACTTTTTGCTTCTACATCAAGATAGATATACTGGAAGGATTGACGGCTTGATAATCAATCCATTTGGTCACATTACAAACATATTCTGTGGCCACCATGTCCTGATGTGGGACTTGGACCTGGAGCTTCTGGCTCAGAGGCAGGAATACTGCACACTCCCCACAGGACCTCCCAAGTTTAAAAACAGAAAACATAGAAAATTTAAGGGAGTTGATCAACAGGTGATTAAGTTGTCAGTCCATCAATAACAAATTGCGGTGGGCTCGCGGCACAGTGGTGCATCTATCCGAGGACCAGGAGGCCTGGGTTCAAGTCCCAACTACTATAGAGGTGTGTAATAACACCTATGAACAGACTGATTAGGACAAAAAATATGAGAGATTGCTGCCAAACCAATAGCCTTTCAGTCCATCAATTTCATTTCAGGTACTCAGCATTTGCAATTCACCACTAGTAACATGGGGCAAACCAGATTAGCAGGAATTAACTATTTTAAAAAAAAAAACTGCAAAGCAGAAGAAAGAAAGGTAAAAGAAAAAATTGCTACTCACCATGCGTAATTTACTGATGGCACTGCGCAGGGCTGCAACCTGTTTGGCCGCAGCTGCCCCATCCATTTCAGCCTCCACCAGCATTTTCAACAGGGTGTCCTTATCTTTTCGCCAGTGTTTCTTCTCCAAGCTGTGAGCAACAAGGATTTTGAATATGCTTGTTTTGTGCGAGAAGACATTTTGAGTAGTAACAAATTAAGGAAGACAGAATAGTGGATATTATGCACAAATTAAACAAAGAATTTCCATTTTCTGAAAAATGCACAGTGTAGTAGCTGAGGGAGTGGCTATTAACTGAAAAGACGATGTGGGACAACAAGATTACAGCCAGTATTACAGAAACAGAGGTTTATGCAGGAACATTTGTTGGGGAAAGAAATGAAAGCTAGTTTGAAGTCACAATGGCAGATGGAAGAGTTGCAACAATAAAAGGAAGGACTTAGGAATAAGTGAGATTTAAACAATCAACATCATGGGCTTTATTTTCAGAGTTGAACTTGGCAGGGCAAGGTGAAGGTCAGAGTGCCAGAGAAATACAATCTTATCAAAATCACGAGCTATTGTTTTAGGACGAAGGAAAAACATAGGTGGGCAGAACACAAAACAAGAATGTACAGCATCAGAAAACATAATAATGATCCAACCAGCCACCTCCAGTCTCTAGAATTATGACATTCTATGATCACAGTCATACTGCTTTATTGTTGAATTGTCAAAGGGGAGCTGAGGGCTTAGTGGTCTTATCGCTAATCCAGAGACACAGATAATATTCTGGGGACCTGGGTTCGAATTCTGCCACCAGATAGTGGAATTTGAATTCAATAAAAATCTGGAATTAAGAGTCTAATAATGACAACAAATCCATATCGATTGTTGGAAAAACCTATCTGGTTCATGTCCTTTAGGGAAGGAACTGCCATCCTTGTCTGGTCTGGCCCACTGATGACTCCAGACTGACAGCAATGTGGTTGACTCTTAGTAGGCCTCTGGGCAATCGGGGACTGGCCATAAACACTGGCCTAGCAAGCGATGCCGTCATCCCGTGAATGAAAAAAAAATTCTATTCCACTTAATCAAAAATACACATAGGTCAACATAGCTGTATTAACACTTGTTATGTACTCAATTGTTTTCTCAGTTCTATGGTCTTTATACAGGACAGGACCCTTATTGCTAACTGTGCTACCACTGCATATTACTGTGACAGCTTGAGTGAACTATCCATTAGTATTCCCAAATATCCACACTGTGGAATACTTTAATATTTCAGCGAACATCTGTAGCTTGTGTTGTGGCTGGAGTTGTTGGTTGGTTCGCCAAGCTGACCGGTTTTTGTGCAAACGTTTCATCCCCCTTCTAAGTGGCATCTCAGTGCTGTATAGCCTGCATTGAAGCGCTGTTTTTCTGTTCCGTTCTGAATTTATATGGTCCGGTCTCTTTCCTGCTCCTATGATGCTGCTTGGCCTGCTGTGTTCATCCAGCTCTACACCTTGTTATCTCTTATGGTGGGTAGTTGTGTTTCTGGTTTTGCTCTGTAGTGGTATGTAGATGGGGTCCATTTCAACATGTTTGTTTATGGTACCAGTGGTTGAAAACCAAGCTTCCAGGAATTCTCACGCTTGTCTTTGCTTGTCCGAGTACTGTTACGTTGTCCCAGTTAAACTGATGTCCTTTTATGTCTGAGTGAATAGAAATTTACTAGGATCAAGTTCACCAGGGAAGAGGAGAACAACAATCAACTCCGGTTTCTAGACATTATGGTGAAATGACGAACAACAGTGAATTCCTTACCGGTGTAGACAGAGACACTACAAACACGGATCAAATCCTGAATTGCAACAGTAACCATCCCAGCGTCCACCAACAGAGCTGTGTCATAACTGTTTAAACAAGCGATAACACATCGCAACACCCTGGAGCAAGACAAAAAACGAAGAGAAACACCTATACAAAGTCTTTGCAAGCAATGGGTATCCTAACAGTTTCATCCACCAATGTCTGTCAAATAAACAACACCAAGAAGACGCGTACGCCCTAACACACTGGCCACCCTACCCTATATTAGAAACATGTCAGAACTAACTACAAGACTCCTATGACCTCTTGAAATAATGATAGTACACAAACCAACAGCCACAATTCACCAGCTACTCTCAAAGATGAAAGACCCCATACCTACAATGAGCAGGACAAATATGACATACAAAACACCATGCAGCAACTGCAAGAAACATTACATAGGACAGATGGGCAGGAAACTTGTCAGCAGGATACATGAACACCAACTCGCAGCAAAACAGCACGACCAACTCTCCCTTGTTTCTATTCACTCTGACAAAGGACATCAGTTTAACTGGGACAATGTAACAGTACCAGGACAAGCAAAACAAAAACAAGCACGAGAATTCCTGGAAGCCTCGTTTACCACAGGCACCATAAACAAACATGTTGAAATAGACCCCATCTACATACCACTATGGAGCAAAACTGGAAACAGAACTACCCACCATAAGAGACTAGACCACATAAATTGAGAATGGAACAGAACAACAGCGCTTCAACAGAGGCTGGACACCACTGAAGATGTCACCTAGAAGGGAGATGAAACGTTTGCATGAAAACCAGTCAGCTCAGCGAACCAACCAACAACTCCACTGTGGAATACTATTTTGCTTATGTTATCCAATGGTTGTTATTCTTTCCTTGCTATTTTGTTCCTTCCAATCAGGTTTCCAGCCCTGTCACAGTGTAAAAAAGCAAAAAAGACAGCCTTTTGACTGTAACAAAGGTGAAGCATTGCTGAAGATCCCTCTCCATCCTTCTTGACCGGTCTTTAGGTTCTGACATGATTGGCAAAGCATTATCCTCCAGCTTTGCTTCATTGTTGTCTAGCTGAGTGAGGTTTCTCTCGTGGTTCCATCTTTACCTAATTGCAGCCAGATAATAACTTGCAATAGTTTCTCTTTCTGCTCACGCACTGTTCCCTATACTAGGTCCCAAGGAATCTATGCTTGACCCTAACCCACTTCTCATCTGTTATCCTTTGGTGACATAATCCAACAGCACAACACTGGTATTGACACATATACTGACAACACCAGCGCTACCTCACCACCAAGTCTAGATTCCTCCACAGCTGCCATATTATCAGACTTCTTATCCAACAAAGACACTGGGTGAGCAGAGTCACTCACTCTAAGAAGACTGAGCCATTGTCTTCAGTCACTGCTCTGCTCCCTAGCTACGTATGACTCTATCCCTCTCACTGGCAACAGTCGGAGACTAAACCAATCTGTTAAAACCATAAGATGCAGGAACAGAAGTAGACCATTCAGTACATCAAGTCTGCTCTTCCATTAAATTAGATCATGGCTGAATTGATCATCCTCAACTCCACTTGACTGCCTTTCCCAATAATCCTCAATTCCCTTAAAAGTTAGAAAATTGTCCAGCTCAGCCTTGAATACTGAACCGAGCCATGACAGCCTTCTGATGTAAAGAAGTCTACAGATTCATCACGTTCGGAGGGAAAAAAATCCTCATTGGACTTAAATGAGCAACTCTTTACTGTGATTATGCCCGCCTGTCCTAGACACTCCCAGAAGGAAAAACAATTTCGTCAAATCTATCCTGTTAAGCCCTTAAGAATCTTGCATGTTTCAATAAGGTCACCCCTCACTCTTCTACACTCCAATGAGTACAGGCCCAACCCACGCAATCTCTCAAGACAATCCCTCCATACCTGGGATCAATCTAGTGAGTCTTGTCTTGATTGCTTCCAAAGTCAATACATCTTTCCTCAGATAAGGGGATCAAGTTTGTTTACAAAATTTTGATCTTTTAAACAAAATATTAAATCAGGTTAAACATCTCCTGGTTATGCGCTGTAACAAAAACAAATCAGTGGGCAACAGAAACTTGCAGAACTGGTTTGGAAACTTATCAAAATAAAAGAAAAATATTACCTAGGGTGATGATGCAGCCAAGCCCGCGTGGTGTCCACCAGTCCAAAAGGCCTCAACTGTGTCATTGGACACATGCTTTCTCTCAATGGACATCCAAGCATGGATTCAACCCCCGCAGAAACGCGCAGTGGGGAACTACGACTCTGAAGCAGATTTTTAAGTACTTATTTTTCTTTCAATCAACATGCTCAGACATGTTATGATCCACCTTTGTGGCAAGTGTGACTTGAACGCAGATCTTTTGGCCTGGATGAGGCAATACCACCACAACGACACAAGACCTACTCCTCCGCTTCACAATGTTCTAAGCATGGCCTAACTAATGTCTTGAATAGTTTCAGCGCAGCTTCCCTATTTTTAATTCTCCATTCCCTTTAAAGGCAAGTCCAGCATTCCTTATTGTCTACTGAACTTGCATGCTAGCATTTTGTGATTCCTGCATGTGAACAGCCAAGTTTCTCTATACTGCAGCTTTCTGCAGTCTTTCACCATTTCAATAATATTCAGCTCCCCCATTATACCTACCAAAGTACATAACCTCATATTTCCAACAAATGCTAACAATGTTGGTGTCATATTTAACCCCAAAGTTACCCTCTGACACATGTGTAACATTACTCAAAATGCCTACTCCCACCTACATAACATCACCTGGTTTCGCCTTTCTCTGCTGCTAAAACCCTCATTCATGCTTTTATCATCTCTAGATTAGGCTATTACAATGCATTCCTGGCTGGTGCCTGACATTCTATGCTGCATAATCTTGAGACGATTCAAAATTCTGCTGCTCACGTATTAACCTCAGCATAACCTATGGAACAGAGGCTGCCCAATCTTGCTGATTTACACTCGTTCCAGGTTAAGCAGTGTCTTCAATTTGCATCCTTATTTCCAAATCCTTCTACATCCTCTCTATCTCCAATCTCCTCTAATCACACCCACTGAAGAAATCGGTGCTCATCTAGTCTGCTCTCTTGAGCTTCTCCAAATTTAATCACTCTACTGTTAGCAAACAGGTCTTTGACTGGCAGGTCTTTAGTTGTTGAGGCGGTAGAATTCCCTCCCTATACACTTGTCCCTCTTTCCCTCACTTTCTCCCTTTAAGATATGCCTTAAAACCACTTTTTGACCAAGCATTTGATTACTTGATCGGTTATCTCCTTATCCGACTCAGTGTCATACTTTGTTTATAATGGCTCTGTGAAGTACCTTGGGATTTTCTACTACATTAAACGTCTAATTGGTGTTATTTGTTGACGTTAGACGATATTTGTCATTCATCAGTCAGTCCACCCAGTACGTCAGTACCTGACAAGCCTGTTTTCTGCTGCTTGCAGAACCTCACATTTGTGATCATTTACAAACTTAGGGTTTCATTTCCTAAACTGCTCTCAAGTTATTTGACACATTGCAAATAGCAGCAGTTGCAGTACTGACACTTAATACACCATGTGTCATCTACCTCCATTCTGAATCAGCCCCGTACACAACCAGTGTGTGTTTTCTTGGCTTCTACCAATTTCCAATTAATTTCACGAGCATTCTACCAATGTCTTAGCTGCCAATCTTAGTGAACAAACTATTGTTGTACTGTCTGAAAAGCTTTGCTGAAATCTAATTAACACCACAGGTGGAAGCAGGCATTTTGAGTGAAATTAGAAAGAACACCATCAATCTAAAGCAAGCAGGATTTGTGTCCCAAAGGTTAAGCTGATGTTCTCTCTCATGGTTCCATTATTCTTCAAGCTCATTATTTGTTCTTTGTAATGGAAAAGAAAATCGGGGTTGTTTTTGCCTATCCACAATGTCTTCCTTTTGGATGCCTCAGTTCTTTATCAATTTCACAAACAGCTGAATTCATTAGGACAACTAATCAGTTCTCAGCCAGGTTGGCTAAGTTGTCCAACTACATGTAAATCCTGCAAGGCAACACCTGTGGCTTCAAGTGTTGAGGAAGGCTGCACAAAAGGAGTGTGCTAGGAAAAGTCAGAGAGAAAATCAATTATAAATTCTATACCAGGAAACAGCTGGATCCTCTTTCATCATCTCAAGGTCTCTTTGAAGTAGTTCATTCTTGTGCTCTGTAAGAACTAGCTCCTTGGTGACTTCAGCTAATTCCTCCTCTTTCTCTTCAATCAATCGCTTGGACACATTCAACTCCTCCTTTTGCTGTTCCAACAGGTGATTTTTCTTCCTCAGTTCAATCTACAATTTTAATTACCACAATCAAGATTCACATACAGCAATGATGAGGAAATGACAAGGATCATTTGAGGGCTTCAGGAGAATAAATAACAAAAAAGACATACAGATAACTTTCGCAGTTAATGAGAAGCGAAGTTTTTTAATAAATCACATTTGCCTTCATTCCCACTCCAAGCCTTATAAAGCATCTGAGAAACACTGAACAGTCAAGTGATGGCTTTAAAATAAAAAAACTGAATCGACCTCAGTCAAGAAGTGCAACTGAAAATACATCTGTTTAATTTTGTCAAAGAACAGACAACAGGACTCAACTCCTATAAAATAACTCTTATCTCAGAACATTATGGCTTCAATTCCCACTCTTGAAACATAACCTGTGCGGGTCCCTAATGGTTCGATCTGCCAGCCATCAGATAAGGCATCAAACTTAAATAAAACAAAGATCTGCAGATGCTGAAGATCTGAAACACACAAAAAAAAAAGAACTTGGAGAAATTCAGCAGGTCTGGTAGCTGTGGATATAGAAACAGTTACTGTTTTCAGTCCAGTGACCTCCTAGAAGGTTTCTTTAGTAATTTATGTTTTTGTGAAGGCAAACTTGTTGGCATGTTTCAATTTATATTAAAGAGCAAGCTGATTAACTGTTGTCCTGGACATCACTCCTCAAGATGACAATAATAAAATTAAATTAATGACTGATAATTTATTACAACATCCTGCAAACACTAGTTAAGATATAAAACTATCTGTAATTCAATATGCCTCATTTTGCACAGCTTTAAGAACCTTTTGACATCTGACAAATATAATGGTATGAAGATGTGGAATAAATGGAGTTGATGACATATTAATCAATTTCTCACCATCTTTTAAAAAAGTATCTGCCCACATACTTTAATAAAGCTTACTTCATTTTTTAGTGATCCCACTTGGCTCATAAGACAATCAATTTTCTCTTCATACTCATTCATCTTCCCATGTATAGCCTCCTCATCATCTGTGGAGAGGTCACTCAAATGAAGCGTTGAGTGGAACTTCTGAGTGTCAACTGGAGTTATATCTAAACGATGAGTTGGGCCCTGGAACAAAAGTAGCATTACAGCGATATTTACTTATATGGTTATCAGCCGCTATACCTGATGTAAGAACATGTCAAAACATCATGACGATTTTCATTATTTCTGGGCCTTCACATAGTAAAACATCTCACAGCACTTCACAGAAGCATTTTAAAGGAAAATTTGACACCAAACCACTGAAGATGATATTAAGGCAGATGGTCAAAAGCTGTCAAACATGTAGGTTTCAAAGAGTACCTTAAAAGACGAAAGAGATGTATAGAAATTTAGGAAGGGAATTACAGAACTTTAGGGATGAGCACCTGAAGCAGGTTAACAAGTATGGAGCACAAAAGAAGGATACTCAAGAAGCCAGAGTTGAACAAGAATGGAACATCAAAAGAGTCATGGGGCTCGAAAAGGCTTTAAGAGATAGGGAGGAACAAGGCCATCAGAGATATGAAAATAAAGATTAGACTTTTAAATTCAAGACCTTGCTTAATCAGGAGTAAATGAGCACAAGTGTGATGGGTGAATGGAACTCGGCAGCAGAGTTATGGATGTCATCAAGTTTACAGAGAATTGGTGGGAACCTGGCTAGAGGTGGTAGTGAGGGCAACTTCAGTGTCACACATGCTGCAGATTGATACCATATTCTATGAATACCTGTGTGCCACTGTGAAGCAGGAATTACAACAAAACTGAATCCATAATGCAAAACTAAGAACAAAAGCAAAATACTGCACATGCTGGAAATTTGAAATAAAAACAGAAAATGCGGAGAAACTCAGGCCTGGCAGTATCTATGGAGAGAGAAAGAGAGTTAATGCTTGGAATTCAAAACTTGCCTTTGGAAGAGAACAACATTACGAGAAAGAGTATTTGGACTTAAACATCAACTCTGTTTTGATGTCTCCACAGATGCTGCCAGAACTGCTGAGCATTTTCCACATTTTATGTTCGAGCAAATCTTCGGCACAAACCTCCCATTTGTAG
>NC_063359.1:39241270-39275189 GCF_021869965.1 Rhincodon typus | reverse complement strand
CTTGATTCCTTGACTGATCAAGAATCTATCTGAGCCTTAAATATTCACAAGGACTCTGCCCCCACAGCTCTCTGTATCAAGGAGTTCCAAAAACTCTCAACTCTCTGACAGAAGAAATTCCTCCTTCTCTCAGTCTTAAATTGACACCCTTTATTCTGAAACTATACCCTCTGGTCCTAGAGTCTCCTATGAGAGGAAACATCTTCTCATCATTTGCCCTTCCTTGACCCTTAAAAATTCTATGTGTTTCAATGGGATCACCTCTCATTTTTTCAAACTCCACTGAGTACAGTCCCAAACGGTTTAGCCTTTGTTTATAAGACAATCCCTCCACACCAGAGATTATCATAGTAAACTTTCTCTGAACTGCCTCCAATGAAATATCCTTCCTTAAACATGGGGATCAAAACTGCTCACAGTACTCCCAGAGTACTCCGCAACTACTCACAGATATGATCTCACCAGCACCTTGTACAGTGAAGTAAGCCTTCCCTACTCTTATACGCCAAACCTCTTAAAGTAAGGGCCAACATTTCATTAGCCTTCCTGATTATCTGTTGCATCTGTGTGCTAGCTTTTTGCGTTTCACGCACAAGTAGCCCCAAGTCCCTTTGTACTGCAGCTTTCTATAGTTTTTTTTCCCATTTAAATAATATTCTATTTTGCGTTCTCCTTTCCAAAATGAACAACTTCACATTTTCCCACTTTATACTCCATTTGCTAACATTTTGTCCACTTACTTCAGTTATCTTAGAAACTGTTTGTATCCCTCTTGTAATCTGCCCTTCCACTTGTAGCAGAATATACAGAACAAACCCATTCCAATTAGAAAGAAAAAATCCTGAAGGGAGAACTTACCATCACTCATTAACCAAAGTGCCAGAGAATGGCAACTTGTGCTGTTCTCCTGTATTGAATCATAGAATCCCTACAGTGTGGAAGCAGGCCACCTCAACCCTCTGAAGACCATCCCACCCACCCCCACCCTCCCTACCCTATCTCTGTAACCCTGCATTTCCCATGGCTAACCCACCTAGCCTGCATATCCCTGGACACTATGAGCAATTTTGCCTGGCCAATCTACCTAACCTGCAAACCTTTAGACTGTGGGTGGAAACCAGACCACCCGGAGGAAACCCATGCTGATAAGGGGAGAACGTTCAAAATCCACACAGACAGGTGGCCAAGGTTGGAAGCGAATCTGAGTCCCTGGTGCTGTGAGGCAGTAGTGCTAACCACTGAGCCACCGTGCCGTCCTGTACTCATGTACACGTAACAATAAAATCTAATTCAAATAAAAATAAAACTTGACAAGAAAGCATGTTATTATGCAAAGTGTGTAGCCAATCAGAAGATTCAAAGACTGACAAAAAAAAAGACAGCTAGCCGTAAATATAAAAAAAAAGATTTCTACATGGGTATACAAAACAGTTAGTGAGTTTCGCCCCACAGAAAGCGAGTCCAGGAATTAATAATGGAAAATATAGGGGGACACATCCCAGAAGTAGTTGTAAATGAGGAAGTGGAAGGGCGGGAGGAACTGAAGAAAATTACAATCACCTTACTGAGCAACTTGTTGAAGTTGCAAGCTGAGAAGTCCCAGGGTTCCGATGGACGTTATCCTCAGATCTAAAAATAAGTGGCTAGGAAGAGAGTGGCGCATTGGTTTTTAATTTTCCAAAATGCCCTAAATTTGTGAAAGATTCCATTAGATTGGAAAACAGTGAATGTATCCCCTTCATTCAGAAAGGGACAGAGACTGAAGGTAGGAAATTACAGGGCAGTTAACTCAACGATAATGCTGGAAGCTTTTATTAAAGACATTATGGCAGGGTACTTTGAAAAGTTCAAAGTCAACATAGTTTTGTAAAAAGAAAAAAATGTTTAACCAATTTATTAGAGCTCTTTAAGGAAGTAATATGTGCCATAGATAAAGGGAAGCTAGTGGATATAGAGTCATGGAGTCATAGAGGTTTACAGCATGGAAATAGGGCCCTTCGGCCCAACTTGTTCATGCTTTCCAGTTTTCACAATTAATCTAGTCCCATTTGCCTGCATGTGGTTCATATCCCTCATACCTATCCCATCCATGTACTTGGCCAAATGTTTCTTAAATGACAAAATTGTACTTGCCACCACTACTATCTCTGGCAGCCCTTTCTATTCATTACTGTCTGTGTGAAAAAATTGCCCCTCTGGATCCTTTTTTTTCTCTCCCATCTCACGTTAAACCTATGATTTCTAGACTTCTCTACCAAGGGGAAATGCTGTTGGCTATCTACCTTATCTATGCCTCTCATGATTTTAAAGATCTCTGTAAGTTCGACCTCCAGGGGAAAGAAGTCTCAGCCTTTCCGGCCTCTCCTTATAACTCAAACTTTCCAGTCCAGGTCGCATCCTAGTAAATCAGTAAATGTACTGTGCTTAGATTTACAGAAGGCATTTGACCAGGTGCCACGTCAAAGATATAGAAAAAAATAAAGTTCATGGTGAAGGGAGTAACATATTAGCATGGATAGAAGATCTTATTGAATGGCAGAACAGTTTTAAGGGCCAAATGGCTCGCTCTTTTTAATTGATATGCCTGTAATTCATTGCAAGTGATGCCTTTAAGCAAGTTAACTTTTATGTGCTCATTACAGCCTTGGTTCAAACATGAACAAAAGAGCTGAATTCTAGAAGTGAGTGAGACTGACAGCCCTTGACATCAAAGCTGCATTCAATCGAGTGTGGCATAAAGTAGCCCTTGCACAACTGGAATTAATGGAAATCAGTCCACTGGTTGGAGCCATACCTGGTACACAGAAAGATGACTGTGGTTGTTGGAGGTCAGTCATCTCAGCTCCAGGACATCTTTGCAGGAGTTCTGCAGGGTCATGTCCTAGGCCCAATTACCTTCACTCACTTCATCAAAGACCTTCCCTCCAATATAAGGTCAGAAGTGGCAATGTTTGCTAATGATTGCACAATGTTCATGATTCCTCTGATACTGAAGCAGTACTGTTCAAATGTAACAAGATCTGGAAAATATCTGGGCTTGGGGTGACAAGAGGCAAATAATATTTACACTACATAATGACCATCTTAAATAGGAGACAATCTAACCACCTGGACAGGTGCAGCTTCAACAACATTTAAGATGCTTCACACATTCCAGGACAAAGCAGCCCACTTGATTGGCACAACATGCACAAACATTCACTCCCTTCAACACTGACACTCTGTAGAAGCAGTGCTTATTATTTACAAGATGCACTGCAGAAATTTGCCAAAGATCCAGCACATTCTAAACCCACGACCACTTCCATTGAGAAGGACAAGGACACAGATACATTTGAATTTGAATTTATTGTCATGTGTACTTTTACAAGAAAAATACAATGAAAAGTGTTATAAGTCGCCTTACCATAGTGCCTGTATTAATGATGGAAGTCATAGGTAAATTCATAAGTAATAATAAAAAGTAGATTTGAGACATAAATTCATCACAGTCCGTTTAATGGCTGCTGATTTCGTAGAAAGTCGATCAAAAGATGAAACACACAGTCAGCAAGAGACCATCAATCCATAATGAGAACTCCATGCCAGGACAAAACTGACATGCCCGTCCATTGGAAAAACTGGGCTGAAAGCCTCCGCTGAAGAAAACCACCGCCAGGACAAGACTGCCACCGTGGACAAAGAAACGCCATGCCAGGCCAAAAACATCTGACGAAGAAAACGTCACCAGGAATATACGACTAACCTGGATGAATATGCCATGCCAGGTCATCTGAACGCTGGGCCAGAAGGGTTCACCAGAGATTAAGCCGGACTGCCAACAAGACCTCAACGCTGGGACAAAACTGCCATGTCAGGAGACCGCTCCACAGGTCCGAGACCACTATGCTGGGAAAAGACCGCCACTCTGAACCACCGGAAACCACCCCGTTGCTGGATAAGCCGTTAAATGAAGATAAGATGATTTTTGATGTTTTAATATTAACAATACTAATTGGAAATATTAAAAACAGAGAAAGAAAAAAATTGTAAAAGCCAACGGAATAGATGAGCTACAGGCTCCTGGGCTGAGGAGTCCGCACACCATGCTGCTACTCCATTGCCACCATCTTGAAGACATGGAAACACCACCACCTACAAGTTCCCCTCCGAACTACTCATCATCCTGACTTGGAAATATATCACCATTCCTTCACTATTGCTTGATCAAAATCCTAGAATTCCCTCCCTAATGGCATTATGGGTCTACCTACAGCACGTGGATTGTAGTGGTTCAAAAAGCCTGCTCATCACCACTTTCTCAAGGGCTACAAAGGGATGGCCAATAAAAGCCAGCCAGCGACACCCACATCCCACAAGTGAATATATTAAAAACTTGAGGATGTCCTGCACTGGGAAGGTCATATGAATAAAACAAAGAACAAAGAAGTTAACATTTCGTGTCTAGTGACCCTTCTGTAGAACATTCTGAAGAATCCAGACCTGAAATATTAACTCTGCTTTCTCTCCAGGGATGGCGCCAGACCTGCTGAATTTTTCCAGCAATTTCTGTTTTTGACTGGGAAGGCCATATTGCCCAGACAGAATGGGGTGGAACCCGTCTTAAAGTCTGCTGGCCTTGATGGAATGACGTTTCTACATGGTATTCGTTCGAAAATCCAGGATATTCACCCAGTGAGCAAGGTGATGAGAGCTCGCTATGAGAAAAGAGAATGAGTAATTTGAGCCTTGAGTTTAAAAGAATGAGATAAAATCTTGAAATGCTCAAGGTTCTGAAGGGGCTTTTCAAATATCATCTAGCTGGGAGCATGGAGGTATACTATCAGATAAAGGTTAGATTATTTAGAACCTGAGATGAGGAGAAATGTCTTCACTTAGAAGCTTATGAATAATTGCCTCCAGAGGGTTGTTAATGTTCCATTGTTGAATATACTAAGACTACGATAGACTGATCATCAAGTCTTTGAGGAATCAAAGCAAATGAGCACCAGGTAGAAAAGTAGAGGTGAGGCAGAAGATAAGCCACAATTGAAAAGAAAGGGCCACAATTGAAAAGAAAGGAATCAAACAGGCAAATGGGGCCATATGATCTACTCTTGCTCCTCTTGCTTATGTCCATGACCTCCATACATTACAAAGAATTTTGCAGCCAATAGAGTGCTTTTGAAGCCTGTTGTAACAAAGGAAATGCAGCAGCCAATTTATGTATAACTAGGTCTCACAACAGCAACATGATATTATTCATACAATCTATTTTAGTGATTGCAGCTGACCTGTAATGAGGTTACCCTGTAACAATGATCTTCTAGCTACAGCCATTCTATAATAATTATTTGGTCACTAGTGTTCTTAGACTTCTTTGCCCTACTAGCCCATTCAGTTTCCAGAAGGCCAAAATAATGCACAAAATGGCGTAGTTAGGTCACTGAAATAGTTCAGACATGCTGTTTGTTGTATCAAATGCAGTCACACAATGTGACAACAGTTTTATCTTGGTTGTGTTCAGGTAAATTGTTTCCTTGATAAAACATATCATGATCAGGAATACTCATGGAGAAACTCCACTAGTTTGAGGAAAAATTCAACTTTCTCATCTTTCAACTTTTGAATTGGCTGATGATGATAGAACATTTTGTTTTGATTTAAGGCAAATGCAATTAATCACTCCCCAACTAAATTACTGGTCAGGACACCAAGGACACTCTGCCAGCTCTTCTTTTAAAATAGCACAATAATATCTTTTACATCACTTGAGAAGGCAGACAGGTCCTCAGTTAAATGTTTTGACCCAAAGATGCTATCTCTGATTTGGGTTGAGAAATAAATATTGGCTAACATCCTGGATGAACTCTTGTGTTCTTCAACAAATACTGTGAGAGCTTTTAAACTAACCTGGACAGGAAGCTGGCCCCTGTTTAGCATTCTCATTCAACAGAAAATGCAAACAATATGCCTGTAATATTGCACAGGTACATTAGTCTAGATTATGTGCACAAAGTTCTGGAGTGGATCTCGAACTTTGGACTCAAAGACAATACTCATCTACTGAGAAGTAGCTGGCAAATGATTATTAAATAAAATATGATAAACTGTCTACATTTGGCAGAAGTTAAATATTTACTGAAAATACCTGTAACATACTAGTCAGCAATATAGTTTATGTAATATAGTTAAAGAAATATGGCTGAAATATTGTATCATACTGAATTGTGCTGTCAGTACAAAAACAGGTCATTTGATCCTTCTACTTTATGCCTGCATTTGTGTTCCACATAAAACTCTCCCTGCTTCATCCAACCTTATCAGAATTCCTTCTATTCTTTTCTGTCTCATAGGCTTACCTACATTTAAATGGGAAAATGTAGCTCCCTTAAAAGTTAAAAGGCAAGTACGATGCCCACTGTGCACCTAACACATGGTGATCAGGGAGGTCCTATTTTTGATTGTTGAAATTAGTTGATTTGCCTAGGGGTTACGAATTGAAACAGGGGACACAGTTGAGATTTCTGCTCATTTGCTATTCAGCACTCTCTGGCATGCACTGATACACAGATACCAGCTAAACAACTTGCATTTAGATAGCACCTTTAACAGTTTAATTTTCCAGGATGATAAAATGAAGCCCATCTCGCCCAATACTGTCTCATCCCAACACTTAAAATATCTACAAGAATTGTCTAGGTGGACATATGAAGAATGGTCAATAAGATGGGTGCTCTGGGAGAAAAAGAGACAACAAAAGGGCTTTACCAAATTTTTACATCAAAATGACTTTCAGGCACTTGTTGCTGCTACTCTAAGCTGCCATGAACATGTTTAAATACAAGTGAAAACAGAAGGGATGCTACTGAACATTGAGATTAATGACTAGTTAGGTGTATTTCCCTTTTAAATGGAGCTGACCATATGCAGTGTTTGAAGAATTTTCTCTTCAACATCACACTCCCCTGTGGATTGTGCACACTGCACAAAATAGCTGCAGAGGCCACAATATCTCTGCTCCATCAAGCAACCGCCTTTGAGGAATGCAGTTTACATTTTAATCATTCATTTGGCAATAGTTCAAGGCTTTACTCAGCATTTTCTTCGGTACTGGTGCTGGGATAGAGCTGTTGTTATTAAGAGGATCAAATTCTCTTTGGTTAGTTTTTAAGTAGCGACCTGCCCATTTCTGAGACAAAGAAATGAAATTGCAATTTAGCATGTGCTGTTTCTACTCCCCCCAGAACTCAGTTTCTTCATTGCATTACCAAGAAAAAAATACTATTCCTCATGCATTTCCTTCCTTTATTCACAAGAGTTGTTTGCCTACATTAAGAATTTCTCAATCAATTTGCTCTAGAATACCAAGAGGGGCAGAGGAATTAAGTGACCTTAGAGTGAATGTCCACAGATCACTAAAGGTAGCACGGCAGGTTGATAAAGTGGTTAAGATGACATAGAATTAGAATTCTTTGCGGAAGAAATGAGCAAGTTAGAGAAAAGAGAGCTAGTGGATATGATCTATTTGAATTTCCAGAAGACCTTTGATAAGGTGCTACATAGGAAGTTGCTGAATAAGAGCCCATGGTGTTCTGAGGAAGGGTCACCAGACCCAAAACGTTAACTCTGATTTTTTTCTTCACAGATGATGTCAGACCTGCTGAGCTTTTCCAACAACTTGTTTTTGTTTCTGATTTACAGTATCCACAGTTCTTTTGGTTTTTCCTTAAATAAAGGATTGGCTGACTGACAGAAGGCAGAAAGTGGGGATAAATGTGTCTTTTTCAGGATGGCAGCTGCTGATTAGTGGAATTCTGCAGGGGTCCATGTTGGGACCACAACAATTCAGGTTATACATTAATGATTTGGATAAAGGAACCGAGGGCATTGTTGTTAAATCTGCAGATTACACAAAGATAGGTGGAGGGACAGGTAGTGTTGAGGAAGTGAGGAGGCTGCAAAAGGACTTGGACAGCCGAGGAGAGTAGGCAAAGTGGCTGATAGAATATAATACAGGAAAATGTGAAGTTATGCACTTTGGTAGGAAGAATAGAGGCATAAACTATTTCCAAATGGGGAAAGGCTTTGGCGATCTAAAGCACAAAGGAACTTTGGAGTCGTGGTTGAGGATTCTCTTAAGGTTAACGTGGAGGTTCAGTTGGCAGTTAGGAAGGCAAATGCAAAGTTCGCATTCATTTCAAAAGGGCTAGAATACAACAGCAGAAAAGTATTGCTGGGGTTGTATAAGGGCCTGGTCAGACTGCATTTGGAATATTGTGAGCAGTTATGGGCCCTGAATCTAAGGAAGTTCTGAGTTCAGCAGAATGGAGGCGGGGGGAGGTGGTGGTGGGGAGGGAAGTTGAGGAAATCTATTGAGGTACATAAAATGTTGAAGGGGATAAGGTGGACATTGAATAAATGTTCCCCCTGGTGGGACAGTTTGAACAAGAGGTCACAGATTTGAATGTGAGGAAGTAGGTTTAAAACTGAGATGAACAGTGCAAACTGAGTGCAGTGGAGGCAGAATCGATCAACAGACTCGAGAAAGAAGTAGCTATGTTTCTGATGAAAAGTGGGATAAAGGGCTACAGGAAGCAGATAGGAAAGTGGAATTGAGATTAGGATAAGATCAGCCATGATTACGTTAAATGGCAGACTGGGCTTAAAGGGCTGAATTGCTTACTCCAGTTCCTAATTCTTAAAAAGGATGGGCTAGTGTTGGAGGGGGTCCACAGGAGGTTTTACAGAGTGATCACAGGGCTGAAAGGTTGTCTTGTGAGAAACGGTTAAGGACTCAGTGGAGTTTAGAAGGATGAGGGGGGTATCTATTGAGATATATAAAATGCTAAAGAGGATTGATAAGGTGGACACTGCATAGATGTTAACCCTTGTCGGACAGTCTCGAACGAGAGGTAGGTTACAAACTGAGAGGAGTCGAAACTACTCAGTATTAGAGTTATACAATGTGGAAACAGACCCTTTGGTTCAACCAGTCCATGTCATGTTCCCAAACTAAACTAGTCCCACCTGCCTGCGTTTGGCCCATGACCCTCCAAACATTTCTTATTCATGAACTTATCCAAATGTCTTTTAAACATTACAACTCTCTCAAGAGGGTGATGAATCTGTGGAACTCATTGTAGCTGAAGGCTGTGGAAGCCAAATAATTTAGTGTTTTTAAGACAGAGATAGTTGGGTTCTTGATTAGAATTACAATTAGAATTAGCCTTTATTGTTACGTGCATGCAAATAAGTGCAGTGAAAGGTTTGTAACGTCACCTCTCGGCACCGTCTTAGGTACAGGGTACTTGAGCACTTATTACAGACTTGAAAGAATCATAAAAAGTAGTTCAGCATAAGAATTAGCAAGGGGATCAAAGATTACAGGGAGAAGAATGGGGTTGAGAAAGATATCAGTCATGATTGAATCGTGGAGCAGACTCGATGGGCCAAATGGCCTAATTCTATTCCTATGTCTAATGATCTTATATGGAAGATCCTTCATTAGCCCCGGTATAGAAAACAATTGTAGAGGGGTTATATTGGAACAGTACAAATCAATAACTGTGCCACAACTTGAGTACTATGTGCAGTTCTGGTCAGCTCATCATAGAAAGGATGTAATTAAACTAGAGAAGGTACAGGGGAAATTTATGAGCATGTTGCCAAGAGTGTAAAATTTATCTGTTAGGAAACGTTTCATAGGCTGGGACTGTTCTCCTTGGAACATATGAGGATGAAGGGAGTTTTGATTGAGATAGATCTGGATAAAGTGATGGAAAGGGCCTATTTTCTTTGGCAGAAAGATCAGTGACTAGGGATTTAAATAAACAAGTTCTTGACTCATTTAAAAGGTGTCTGGATATGCACTTCAGGTTCCATAACCTGTCAGGCTATGGATCAAATGACCTTTTTCTATGTCATAATCTATGAAATACTTTAACCCTTTTAACATGATATTTTGAGGGGGTGGCAGGGGTCATAATAGGACTCTTGCCACTTTGGTTCAGATGAAGTAACTCTGCAAAAGATGAGGAACTGAATTTGGAAACTTAAAACTTTGAGAGTCTGGCTATACATTGTGCAATTGACAAGCAACAATCGGGGAAATTGGCATCAAAATATCCTGCAACGGAATATTAACTTACAAATTCTTAATACAAAGTGTTAACATTTAAATCACCACTGATTTGTCCCAGATCTTTTACAGTAATTAGAGTACGACCATAACCAGTCGATTCCACAATACAAAATAGAATATGTACAATATATGTAGCAGCAGGTTACTTTGCCAGTGTTTTATTCCGCTTAAAGTGACAGGTCTTCAACATCTTGGAATGAAATATGTTAAAAGAAGTGATTTAATATAATTCGATCATTAAAATACTGAATTCTGTACATGATCAAATGAAGGAGGTCACAAACTTCCATGAGCAGTTGATGTCATTTATTTCACACCGACTCATACTTTACAGCAGTGTCCCCTTCATGCCTATCCCAGGAAAGCAGAGGTCAATTGTAGTGTGCCATTCCTGACCCCAAGTGAGTTACGGGATTGAATTTAGGAACATCCTTAGTCTGTGCTAGTAGGGGGAAGGCTAATGCACAAGAAGGCCAAGCCCATTATTAACTGCCTTAGAATGAACTCATGGTGCATTGGAGTAGTTGATAAAGATGTCCACATATTGACAGATCCTTCTAAACAAAAATCACCCCACATTTAGGGAAGTTTACATTATTTCTACTGAATTTAACTTTCTTCACAGAAAAAGGTGGTAACACTAGACAGGACCTTAAATGGTGCCATTAACAGTGAAGTGAGCCTACGAATGCTTGGGAATCAAGTATTCATAAATTTCTCGGTTATTTCTCATCACTATCTTTCCTGTGGTCTTTAGGGCTACACGTGTGATATTTAGCAGATAATGTGCTGTGTTTCCTGCCTGCTTTGGGTCACCACTCTCACAGTCCTGGTTGAGAAGTGACCCTTAAAGGTAAATCTCAGTTATTGTTGCAGTTTAGCACCTAATTTTCTAGTGCTAGGTCAAAACAGCTCATTTCTGAACAAGTGCAATTCTCTTTGAACAGGGTATCATACTCTACCCTGCATAGCCAAAGTACAACACCTCAACACACTCATAATTTATTCAAGGTTTCCATTCACTTCCTTCGAGTGGTCAACAGCCTATTCAATAATTATTTACAAATAGAATTCTATTTTGTTTATTTGAGAATTTTGTCACAAAAATAAATATTCTCTAGTTACATATGAATCAGACTCATGTTTCATACCTACCTTCAGTTTCTGTAAATCTATTTTAACCTTTAAAAAAATTTTTAAAAAGTGGTATCTAAAATTTTTAATTTTATTTTGGATAAAAATATGTTTGATCGCATTTTCTCCACTAGAGAGAGTAGACATGTAACCTGACAGAGCTCTTTAAACTTCAGGGTTAGATAGGGTAAATGTAGAAAATATTTTTCCATTTACAGATGAAATCAGAACTAAGGGCTATAAACATGAGATGGTCACTGATAAATCCTAAAGGGATTGGGGAGAAATTTATTTTGTCAGAGTGTGGCCAGAATGTGGAACTTGGCATGACAGGTAATACTTGAGGTGAATAGTATAGATGCATTTAAGGTAAAACTAGTTAAATGTAAGTGATAAAGTAACAGAAAGATATGTTGATAGGTAAGATGTAGGATTGTGAGATGCATGAATACCAGCAAGAGTCTGTTGAGCCAAATGGCCTGTTTCTTTGCTGTAAATACAATGCAATCAAGAGGTTCAGTATTGGCAGCAATTTCCAGCTTAGGAGATTCTAAGGGTATTCAGTGTGCATGAGTGAGAAAAGAGGAGGAGAATGTGAGATAGGGCCAGATAAAGGAAATAAAATAGAGGGCAATCTAGACCAAAAATACTAGTATACAACATCAAAAGGCCCAGAGAGATGTGAACTGCTGCTTAACGTGTCACGGCCAGAAAGTGACCAAACAAAACTTCATAATCGTATTCAAGTTTTCAGCTCCCTTGTTTGTAGTGGCTCCAAGCAAAGGATTATTCTCTTACCCTACTGATAAAGATAGCAAGAAGGGGTGGAGGTAGAAGCCAATAAACACAACAATCATCTACCTGCCAAGCTCCCCAAACAGTATTCAGTGAAAGGGGATATGGGGGTAGGGCAGTGGTATTGGAATATCAAAGACATGTGATTCTCCTCTGTATCAGAAGAGTGCTATTGGTGGAAAACATTGTGTGGCTTTTTCCCTCCCCACCTCCAAACTGCTCATATTTAATGGCTGGGCAGGAAGAGGTGGAATGCTACTTTACAAAGACAAACCTTTTCAAAAGAAAATGAAACAGACACTTCGCTTAAACAAAAGGAGAGTATTTTGCAGTTCACATATTGGTCCACTAGTGACATTAATAATGTCCAATAGAAGGACACAGGTAAGATGTCATTATCTCTTCATAAAGTTTAAACATGCAGCACTATACCAGGTTTCCTTCAATCCACTGAACTGTACAAAACAGCTACTGTGTATCAGTCCTTAGTTTTCATTACACTGTACTCAATGATTTAATTTATAATTAAGGTGGACATCAATTGTTTCACTTCATGATAAACAAGATCAGCTCCATATAGCGTTATAATAAATATAAACAAAAACCAGTCAACAACCAAAGCATCACAGGTCAGTTCAGAAACAGCGACATCCTAAATACCCAATGAGTCATTTTTACGGTTTAGAGAACTACATAACTTTTTTTACACTGCACGAAGACAATCAGCACCAAGGAGACAGCACAAAGCCAATAATTAAACAGTAAAAGGCCCAATGAACCCACCAAAATTAAACCTTGTGTTTAATGTAACTATAAAATTTTAAGAAGTGACTTTGACTCGAGCAGCTGTGATTTCCTTGGCTTTTTAATGTATCCTTTAGATGGTCATGATCTCCAGAATGCAGGATGCAAGTAACCCTTTGGCAGAGGAAAGTCTTTTTGCTTCAAGCAATTCTGAAATAGAACGATTAGAAAAATCAATATTAATTTCAAGCAAGGCACGTTTTTTTGAAAATTAATCTGAACAGTTACAAAATTACACCGTAGTCCAATCTTCATGGTCCTTTAGCCACCAGAAAGATGGGCAAGTGCTTTGAATGAATTACCCATAAATTTTATCGCAATCGAAGGCAAATGCCTCTTTTTAACAAAAGCAACTGAAAGAAAACTGCTGATAAGGCAAAGATAAAATTAAGAGTATCATAAAGGATTGTAATATGGAGTTTGAGAACACAGACAACTGACAGTCTCCTGTTCAGTGCATAGAGCATAGAACATTACAGCGCAGTACAGGCCCTTCAGCCCTCGATGTTGCGCCGACCTGTGAAACCAATCTGAAGCCCATCTAACTTAAACTATTCCATTATCATCCATATGTTTATCCAATGACCATTTAAATGCCCTTAAAGTGGGCGAGTCTACTATTTTTGCAGGCAGGGCATTCCATGCCCTTACTACTCTCTGAGTAAAGAACCTACCTCTGACATCTGTCCTATATCTATCACCCCTCAATTTAAAGCTATGTCCCCTCGTGCTAGCCATCACCATCCGAGGAAAAAGGCTCCCACTGTCCACCCTATCTAATCCTCTGATCATCTTGTATGTCTCTATCAAGTCACCTCTTAACCACCTTCTCTCTAACGAAAACAGCCTCAAAACCCTCAGCCTTTCCTCATAAGACCTTCCCTCCATACCAGGCAACATCTTGGTAAATCTCCTCTGCACCCTTTCCAATGCTTCCACATCCTTCCTATAATGCGGTGACCAGAACTATATGCAATACTCCAAGTGCGGCCGCACCAGAGTTTTGTACAGCTGCAACATGACCTCATGGCTCCGAAACTCAATCCCTCTACCAATAAAACCTAACATACCGTACGCCTTCTTAACAACGCTATCAACCTGGGTGGCAACTTTCAGTGATCTATGCACATGGACACCGAGATCTTTCTGCTCGTCCACACTACCAAGAATCTTAACATTAGCCCAGTACTCTGTATTCCTGTTACTCCTTCCAAAGTGAATCACCTCACACTTTTCCGCATTAAACTCCATTTGCCACCTCTCAGCCCAGCTCTGCAGCTTATCTATGTCCCTCTGTAACCTGCAACATCCTTCCGCACTATCCACAACTCCACCGACTTTGGTGTCATCCGCAAATTTACTAACCCATCCTCCTACGCCCTCATCCAGGTCATTTATAAAAATGACAAACAGCAGTGGCCCCAAAACAGATCCTTGAGGTACACCACTAGTAACTGAACTCCAGGATGAACATTTCCCATCAACCACCACCCTCTGTCTTCTTACAGCTAGCCAATTTCTGATCCAAACCGCTAAATCACCCTCAATCCCATGCCTCCGTATTTTCTGCAATAGCCTACCATGGGGAACCTTATCAAACGCTTTACTGAAATCCAAATACACCACATCAACCACTTTACCCTCATCCACTTGTTTGGTCACCTTCTCGAAGAACTCAATGAGGTTTGTGAGGCACGACCTACCCTTCACAAAACCGTGTTGACTATCCCTAATCAAATTATTCCTTTCTAGATGATTATAAATCCTATCTCTTATAATCCTTTCCAACACTTTACCCACAACCGAAGTAAGGCTCACTGGTCTATAATTACCAGGGTTGTCTCTACTCCCCTTCTTGAACAAGGGGACAACATTTGCTAGTCTCCAGTCTTCTGGCACTATTCCTGAAGACAATGACGACATAAAGATCAAAGCCAAAGGCTCTGCAATCTTACAGCACAAAAATGGACCATTTGGTCCAAGCAGGCGTGGGCGACATGGTGGCTCAGTGGTTAGCACTGCTGCTTCACAGCGCCAGGGACCCAGGTTCAATTCCAGCCTCGGGCAACTGTCTGTATGGAATTTGCACATTCTCCCTTTGTCTGCGTGGGTTCCATTTGGGTGCATCCGCTGAGGTTACCATTGAAGGATTCTCCTTCTCAACCTCTCCTGTCACCTAAGGTGTGGTGACCCTAAGGTTAAACCAGCACCAGTCATCTCTCTCTAATGAGAGAGCAGCCCTAAGATGTGGTAAGACTTTGGCAATTTTACCTTTTATTTACGGCCCTAGCTTTGGGTTCACCCACAAACGGAAACACATTCTTTACCCTACACTGCAACTCCTTTTACGATAAGCAGCTCTATTAGGTCACCTTTCAGCCTTCTCTTTTCTTGGGTCTAATCAATCATTAATAATCAAAAATTCAAACCGCTGCAAGCTGTATCATCATAAAGAAATTGTTTATATCTAAAACCCTTGAATTCTAAAAGTAAAAGCTCTAAGCTAACTCCAAACAAAAATACAGATAAACAAAACAAGCTAAACATTATACTGTAAAGGGAATGGCAATGTTGCAAAAAAATGTAGACAAAAGTCTGCAGCATTTGGGGTATAATTAGAATCACTCAGCACAGGAGGTGGTGAGTTAGTCCATCATGCCTTTGTTGGGTTTTGAAGCAGTACCAAGTTAATTCGTCTGCCATGCTCTTTCCCAATGTTTTTTTAAAATTTTTGTTGTTCAAGTATTCATCAAATTCCAGATTATAACAACTTGTTACATATAGAAATTCTCATCTGTGTGCACTGTCCAGAACTCTGTCCAGAGGTTTAATCAGTCATTTGGAAAGCCAGTAAACATTATCAAAAAATGATATTTCCAGGTCTGAGAGGGAGAAAGTACAGAGTGGGATGAGAGCCCACAGTGGTATAATGGGCTGAATGGCTTGCTCCTGTGCTATATTATTGTACAATTCTAAAGAGATTAAGACCAAAAATGCTGCTTTACAACTCTCAAGATGTTCCAGGCTGAGGAGAAACACAAGACTGAGATGCATGATGGGGCTGGAGACTAGGACAGAGAATCTGGGATTGCAACCAAAATGTTTTATGCATGATTTTCAAGGAAAGGAAAGATTATTCAATGACAATGTGCATTCACATAGTCTAGTAAAAATGTAGTAAATCATTGCAGGTACTTTCAGAAGCACTAACAAAATTTGACACCAGAGCACACAAGGAGATATTAGGAGCACTGGGCAGAATGACATGACAGTCCGATAAAACACTGCTTGTGCTGGGGACAAAAATCAGAGACAATAAAATGGAAATGGGAACATTTTATTTATCCAGGGCAAACCATACATTAAATTAGCCCACTCTTGTCAAATAAATAACTATCCCAGTCTTGATGTTTGCCCAGAAACACCACATGCAAATTTAGTGTAGAACTGTGGGTGTGAAGCTACTTAAGAAGTCACCATTATTCAGATATAGCAAGAACTGCAGATGCTGGAGTCAGCCTGAAGCGAAACATCAACTTTCCTGCTCCTCTGATGCAGCCCACCATTATTTAGATAACTGTTCCACCTTGTAAGAATAAAATTGAGACACCCACCAAGCAGTTGAGAAATCAATACCTATTGTATCTTCTCCACCATAGGCAACTGAAGGCACATCTGCCAATGAATCAAATATCAATTGTGTTTAATTACATGCAGCATGAGGGCATCAACTGGAGTTTATCTGAGCTTAAAGAGGACCCTGGTGGTACAGTGGTAATGTATCTACCCCTGGACAAGGAGGTCCGAGTTCAAAATCCGCCTATTCTAAAGATGTGTAATAACATCTCTGATCAGGTTAATTAGAAAACGAATTTGAACTTAAAGAGGTCTTTGATGGCACAGTGGTAGTGTCCATTCTTCTGGGCCAGGAGGCCTGGGCTCAAGTCCCACTTTCTCCAGAGGTGTGTAATAAGATTTTTGATAAGTTTGATTTGAAAATATATTGAGCACAAAGAAAAATCTTGAGGTACAGTGGCAGTGTCCCTATCTCTGTAATCTTTTACAATTAAATGTCTCTCTGCCTCCCTTTCCTATTCAAATCCTATTTGATACTACACCAATAACGTACCTTGGGACATTTTATTAAATTATAAAGATGCTGCATAAACACAAGTGTTGTTGCTGTGAATGGGGGTAGGTTCATATTGTCTGAAATCTCAGATTTGGGATTTAAGAAATTAATTCCACACACAAAAAAAAAGAGCTTTTACCTCCAGGAACTGGCGCAGCCTGATCACAGCCCCAACCTGCCCAGTGCCTGTAACTGCTTCAATCCTACAGAAAGTGAAATAGGTCAAGTAAACACATTTGTTTTTAAAGAAATTATATAAACACAGATTAAAGTACATCTTGTGAACAGCTGTGATAAAACAGAACTGAATTGCATAAAGAATATGACATTTTGGACTACTGAAAATGAGTGAAGTATCTTTTTGGCTGCTTTATGGAAATATAAAAACCAGGATCTAATCTTTGACTTCAAATCTATCTTCCCAAACTTTCACACATCCCTTAATTCCCTTAGTATCCCAAAAAATATCAACATCTGTCTTGAATATACACAATAATAGAGCACCCACAACCTCTGGGACAAAGATTCACAATCCTGAGTGAAGAAATTTCTCACCTTAGTCCTAAAGTGCTAATTACTTACACTGACATTGTAATTCTTTGTTCTAGATACAACAATCTGGAAGAAACTTTAAGTGTTTCAATTAGATCACCTCTCATTTTCTTACAAAGGCCAGTAAATGTAGAGTACTTTACTCAATCTCACTCAACAGGACAATTCCCCCACCAATCAGTTCAAATCAGTACACCCTTTGTTAGGTAAGGAGATCAAAGATTTAGAACAGGCCAGTGGAGTACCACAGTCTGAGAAGCTGCTAAGCCAACAGAAGGAAATGACTTACATGCTTGTGGTACTGTTCATGGCTTCAGGACATTGCAGCGCTTCACAGCCTTCAAAGCATGTTTGAAGTCTATGTCACTGGTGTAATAATGGAAACATGGCAGCCATTTTGCACAAGGCAAGCTCTCACAAGCAGCAAAATGATAATGACCAAATAATCTCCTTTTTCATTATGCTGTTTGAAGGATGAATATTAACCAGAACACCAGGATAACTGCTGTGCTCTTTCAACCAATTTAAGTCAGCTTGAGATTGTGAAAGGGGCTATAGAAGTGCTTTTTCTTAATATCAGTAACTCAAATTGTCTGCAAATTAAAGGCAAAGTGGAATAAACTGTAAATATGGCCACATAATAAGACACTGAGTACATCTTTGTGTGGCCCATGATAGGCCTTCTGCATGTCATAGGGGTCTAAGTAAGGAGGGACCTCACCCATAACCAGTGGAATAGCTAAATTGCTTAGAAAAGATGCGACAGACAAATAGTCTTTTCTTTGCTTTAACCATTCTGTGATTCCTTGATATTGAGATTTTGTTACCTGGGAAAGTAGTCGTTCTTGATCAGGATGATCATCTTCCAGAACTGGTTCTGGTACTTCTTCATCAAGGCATTGCCACAAACCTGTTAGAGAAGGGAATAATGACAGACAGCGAAGGGTTCAGCAAAACATGGTTTCTCAAAGAAATATATAAGTTTACATAGCTCAGTTAAAATCATCTGAGTAATCATTACTATGTCATTTCTTTAACAATCATCCAATTAGTCCCACTCTCCTGGTCTAACCCCATAGTTCTGCATTTTTTTTTAACCTTTTCTTATTTTAAAGGCAAACATAAAATGTCTGTCCCTCATGGAATGCAATTGGCCAAACTACTCGACATTAAGCAAAACACAATTGATTTGAACACTCTAGATAAAATACAACAAAAGAAAGAGAAATTCAGAATAACTTAACTCTATTGGAAAACTCAACAGAATAATAGATACAGTAACTATTACTAATTAACTGTTCCAATACAGTAACACTCCATAAACACACCCCTTAGCAAAAAAGACAAATTCAGACACAGATTCTCACTTGCGGTTCTCCAATCCAGGAGGAAAAACATCAAGAAAACATTCAGAGAGAGTAGCAGCCAGGAGATATTCACTGAAGCTTCCAACTCTGGAGACCCCAATAGCTTCTGATTAAAGCTAAACCTAAAAACCAGAAAGCCTGGTCTGATTGAGCTGGCCACACCCAGTCCACTTCCATTGTTCCAATTAAAAAAAAAACTCCAAGGCCTCACAAGTTATTTACTTTGCACAGACAGCTCGTAACCTCTGCCTTACGACCCCTCTTCAAAAATACCAGGACAAAATAACCTCTTCAAAACCACAGCATTGTCAAATATCCTATTTACTTTTGAAACTGCTTCCACAAGGCTCTCAGGCAGTGCATTCCAGATCTCAACGACTCACTGTATAGATGAAAAAGTTCTCAGCTAACTATTAACTCTTACCAAAATACCTGAAATCTATGTTCTCTAGTTTAACAATACTGCTGCTAGCAAGAAACTGTTTCTCCCTATTAACCCCATCAAAGCCCTCATGATTTTGAATATCTCTATTCAATCGCCTCTTAACTATCTCTGCTTTGACATTCCAGACCCGATACCATTCCAGGAAATCTCCTCTACACTCTTCAGAAGGTCTTAACATCCTGTGTCAACGGTTTCACTTAACTTCCTTGCTTTCGAACACACAATTCACTGCAGATAGTTTCCATTTATTAAGATATTATTTTCACAATTCCCAAGGCTATATAAAATAAACACACAAAAAAAAGGCACAAGGGATTTTGAAGACTTGGGGTCAGGTTTAAACGGGAATCAAAATCCAATTGATGGTCAGTCCTATATTTTTACAAAAAAAACTTTCATCTCTACTTTAAATTTCCTTCTGTTTAATATTTCCAGTATGTTGAATTTTGAAGTCCATTTACTGAGTGCTAAGTAGTACATAAAATATTGGTCATTATTTACAGAATTGTATTGCAAAGCCTCCCCCCGTTCCAAATCAAAGTTAAAATATGTAACAAATGATAACATGATAAAGTGACCAACCATCTGAATCTTGTTTGTTGCAAACACCACCTCCATCATGATCCAGACAACAACTCACTGATAATAGCAGAATGAGAAAAGTTCTAGCATCAAAATTTGAACCAATGATATGTTTCAATAGATTTATGTAAGTATGCCACTTTAATTTGCAAAGCATAATTTTCATGCCAAAGAATAAGACTCCCTTTGCAAAACAAGGTATGAAACACAACAATCAGCCCAAGTATGATTGGAGTCAACATCAATAACATGCACTCATATAGCACCTTTAACGTAGCAAATCAGCCCAAGCTGCTACACGAAATGGCACCATCGAGTTGTATCCAATCTGAAATATAAAATGGTTAAGCAAGGTGGATGAAGGGAGTGTAAAACAGAAAAGTTTTGATTTTGAATGTGGGGAGAAAAATAGCAAAAGGGGTTTAGGAAGAGAATTAATTCCAGTGAAGGCTATGCCATTAGTTGTAGATTGAGACAGGGCAGCAGGGTGTGGGAAGAGAGTATTCTTATCCAAGGTGCAAAAGTAGAGGTTACAGGGTTGCAGAGTTAAGGTACAGCAAGGTCTTTTAACCAGGAATAAGGAGAATAACATGAACTTTCAGAGGCATGGGAAGGCAGTGAAGCTTAGCAAGAGATTGCTGTTAACAGCATGTAGAAAACCACAAGACACAGAAGCAGAAGGAAGGCAGTCAGCCTATCAAGACTGATCTGAAAACTTTCCTGCCTTTTCCCCATAATCAGTGAGAAAAATCAAGGTTAAAAATCTTGTCAATCTCAGCTTTGAGTACTTTTAACAACCAAGCCTCTACAGCCATCTGCAAGAAATAATTTCACAAATTCACTACCCTCAGTCAACCACATTGCTGTGCGTTTGGAGTCACAAGTGGGCCAGATTTCTCATCAAAAGTCCTCATGATTTGGGATCAGGTTTAAACGGGAATCAAAATCCAATTGATGGTCAGTCCTATACTTTTACAAAAAAAACTTTCATCTCTACTTTAAACTTTCTTCGGTTTAATATGGCAGATTTCTTTCCTGAAGGACATTAGTGAACTAGGCGGGTTTTTCCAACAATTGACAACAGTTTCACGATCACCATTAGATCCTTAATTCCAGGTTTGTAGCCTGAATTCAAATTCCTCCTGTGATGGTGGCATTTGAACCCAAGTCCCTGGAACAACACCTTGGTCTCTGCATTAACAGTCTAGCAATAATATGATCATGCCATCCATCGACTGCGATTCTGAAATGCCCCCCTTTATCTCAACTCTGTTTATTAGTTAGCCAATTTTCTGTCCACCCTAAAATACCACAACCAACACCATGGGTTCTTATCTTATTTTGTCTAATGTGTGTTACCTTATCAAATGCCTTCTATAAATCTATACATATTACATCTACTGGTTACTATTAATGATCCTCCTTTCTATCTCAGTCAGGTATGATTTTCCCTTCGGGAAGTCATGATGACTCAATGTAGAAGGTGGCGGCTTAGTGGCATCATTGTTACACTCTACAGCATTAATCCAGAAACTCAGCTAATGTTCTGGGGACTCGGGTTCAAATCCTGCCATGGCAGAAGGTGGAATTTGATTTCAATAATAAAAATAATCTGTAATTAAGAATCTACTAAGGACCATGAAACCACTGCTGATTGTTAGAAAAACCCAGTTGGCTCACTAATGTCCTCCAGGGAAGGAAATCTGCCATCCTCACCTGATCTGGCCTATATGTGGGTCCAGACACACGGCAATGTGGTTGACTCTTAACTGCCCTCTGAAATGGCCTAGCAAGTCACTTGTATAAATCACTACGAAGTCTCAACAAGGCAATGAAACTGGACAGACCACCTAGCATTGCTCTAGCATCTGAAAAGACAATGGCAGAAACAACCCTGTCAATGCAAACCTCCTTACTAACATCTGGGCACTAGTGCCAAAATTGCAAGGTTTGATTCTCATAGATCATAGAATCCCTACAGTGTGGAAACAGGCCATTTGGCCCAACAGGTCCACACCACCCCTCCAAAGAGCATCCCACCCAGACCCATTCCCCTACCCTTTCCCTGTAACCAGGCATTTCCCATGTCTAATCCGCCTAACTTATACATCCCTGGACACTACAGGCAATTTAGCATGGCTAATCCACCTAACCCACACGTCTTCGGACTGTGGGAGGAAACTGGAGCATCCGGAGGAAACCCATGCAGACACGGGGAGAATGTGCAAACGCCACACAGTCAGTCGCCCAAGGGCGGAATCGAACCCGGGTCCCTAGCGCTGTGAGGCAGCAGTGCTCACCACTGAGCCACCTTGCTGCCCAAATTCTGTAAGCATGACTATGTCCCAGACACAATCATTACCATCCCTGTTTATGTCGTGTGCCAGGACATGTGGCAGGACAGACCCAACAGTGATGGCAGTGCAATGGTTTACAGTCGGGAGACAGGAGTCCTCAACATTGACTCCGGACCCCAGGAAATCTCATGGTTTTAAGTGAAACATTGGCAAGGAAACCTCCTGCTAATTACCGTGTACTGTTTTCCAACAGGTGATGAATCAGCACTCCTCCATGCTTGACAACATTTGGAGGAAGCACCAAGGATGCAAAATGTACTGTGGATGGAGGATTTTGATGTCCACCAAAAGCGGCTCGGCAGTAGCACTACTGATCGAGTTGGTGGGGTCCCAAAGGACAAAGCCGCTAGAGAGTCTGTGGTGACTGAACCAGCAAGATGGAAAAACATATTTGATCTTATCCTCACTGCAGACGCACCTGCCCATGATAGTATAAGAGCAGCCACTGCACTGTCCTTGTGGAGATGAAGACCCACCTTCACATTGAGAATACATTGTGTTGTGTGGCACTATCATTCTGCTAAATGGGACAGATTCGAATTTTTCTAGCAATTCCAGACTGCATATCCATGAGGCCCTGTGGGCCATCAACAGCAGCAGAATTATACTCCAGCACAATTTGCAACCCCATGGCCTGGCATATACCCATCTCAATAATTACCACCATGCCAGAGATTTGGTTCAATGGAGTGGGCAGGAGGGCATGCCAGGAGCAGCACCAGGCATACCTATAAAATGTGTCAACCAAAGCTACCAAACAGGACTATTTGCTTGCCAAACAGCATAAGCAGCAAGTGATAAACAAAATTAAGCAACCCCACAATGAATGGATCAGATCCGAGCTCTGTAACCCTGCCACATCCAGTCTTGAATGGTGGTGGGCAATTAAATAACTCACTGGAGGAAGCAGCTCCACAAAAATCCCCATCCTCAGGTGATGGAAGAGTCCGATACATCAGTGCAAAAGATGAGGTTGAAGCATTCACAGCAATCTTCAGCCAGAAGTGCCAAGTGGATGATCCATCTTGGCCTCCTCCAGTGGTTCCCAGCATGATAGATGCGAGTCTTCAGCCAATGCAATTCACTCCACGTGATATCAAGAAACGGTTGGAGGCTATGGGCCCTGACAACATTCTGCCAATGGTACTGAAGACTTGTCAACCAGAACTTTCCACTCCCCTAGCCATGCTCTTCCAGTAAACTTACAACATTGGTATCTACCCGCCAATGTGGAAATTTATCCAGGTATGTCCTGTACACAAAAAAGCAGGGAAAATCCAAGCTGGCCAATTACAGCCCCGTCAGTCCACTCCTGATCATCAGAAAAGTGATCGAAGCTGTCATCAACAGCTCTATCGAGCAGCACCTGTTCAGCAATAATCTGCTCAGTGATGCCCAGTTTGGGTTCCGCCAGGGCCACTCAACTCCTGACCTCATTATAGCCTCGTCTCAAACATGGACAGCTGAAATACAGCTCTTTTGTCTGAGGTGAGAGTGACTGCCCTAAATATCAAGGCTGCATTCAACCACAGGAGTTTCAGGGAGCCCTAGCAAAAGTGGAATCAATGGGTATTTAGGAAGGGGCAAATTCTTCACTGGCACATAGGAAGACAGTTATTGGAGGCCAGGCATCTCAGCTCCAGTACAACGCTGCAGGAGTTCCTCAGGATCATGATGTGGCCCAACTATCTTCAGCTGCTTCAGCAATGACCTTCCGTCCATCATAGGGTCAGAAGTGGGGATGTTCACTGATGATTGCACAATATTGAGCACCATTCGCAACTCCTCAGATACTGAAGCAGTCCATGTTCAAATGCAACAAGAGCTGGAGAATATCCAGGCTTGGGTTGACAAGTGGCAAAATAATATTCATGCCACACAAATGCCAGGCAATGAATGTCTCCATTAAGATACAACATAACACTGCCCCTTAACATTCAACGGTTACTATCACTGAATTCCGCCCCCCACTGTTAACGTTGCTGGTCAGAGACTAGGAACACCGCACCGAGTAACTTACTTCTTGACTCGCCAAAGCTTGTCCACCATCTACACGGCACAAGCCAGCAGTGTGTGCCCTTATATGTTATGATCTGCCTGTGCTACACGCAAAACAAAACTTTTCACTGTAGTTAGGTACATGTGACAACAATAAATCAAATCAAAATCAAGTCACTTGCCTGGATGAGTGCAACTTCAACAACATACAAGCAGCATGACACCATCCAGGATAATGCAGTCTACTTGACTGGCATCGCATCCACATATGCTTGGTAGAAGTGGTGTTTACTATCTATAAGATGCACTGCAGAAATTCAGCAAAGATCCTCAGACAGCACCTTCCAATCACACGACCACTTCCATCTAGAAGGACAAGGGCAGCAGATACACAGGAACCCCACTGCCCACAAGATCCCCTCCATGTCACTCACCATCCTCACTTGGAAATATGTCACTGTTTTTTCACTGATGCTGGGTCAAAATACTGGAATTCTCTCCCTAAGGGCATGGTGTGTCAACCAACAGCAAATGGACTGCAGCAGTTCAAGAAGGTAGCTCACCACCACCTTCTCAAGGGCCATGAGGGATGGATGATAAATGCTGGCCAGCCAGCAACCACGTCCCATGAACAAATTAAAAAAAAATACATGAATGTGAATCAGAAATGGTAATGTGGCACTAATGTCACTACTCTAGATACTTAGGCTCATGCTCCAGAGACGTAATGTAAAAACTCACCTCAGCTGGTGAAATTAAGTTTCAGTAAGAATGACAATGAAACAAACATTAATTGACATAAAAACCTTATCCGGTTAATTCATGATCTTTAGGCAAGAAAACCTGCTTTTCTTACCCAGTCTGCATGTGACTCCAGACCTACAGCAATGTGTTTAACTCTTAACTACCATCTGAAATGGCCTAGCAAGCAACTCCATTGTAGTACTTAAAGATGGGCAAAAGATCAGCCTTGCCAGTGACAAAAATATCCCAAAGAATTTTTCAACAAGTTAACTTGCTGAATTTCAGAGACACTTAAAAATAGTAGATACAGAGTAAAGTGTCAAAGGGAGGACACCAGAGAATGACAGGGCATTGCAAACAGCACTATACCTCTAAGAAGTCATACAGCAGTGTTGCGGTAATGTCAGCCAATGGTTCCATGTTCAACATCTGAGCCAGCCAGTGCCAAGCGTGATTCAGCCCATGAGGATGCTCCTAAGCAAAGAAGAAACAATGATTAAATAGTGATCACGTGCCAACTTCAATCATTTGAAAGGCTCAAAAAAAAAAAAAAAATACTGACTAGGCTATGGCTCTTTGAAATAAGGTTGAACTGTAAAGTAATTAGGAACATAAAGGTTTACAAAGCAAAAGCTCATGATAGCATTGCAGGGAAGCTATTCATGTAATGATGTCCAGGGTGGGACACAAAGGGACAGTGTATAAACATGAAAAAGCAGCATATAGAGTCAAATTACAGAGAAAAATAGGCACAATTAATGTCTCTTAAATGCAAGTAGTAATTAGAATATAATATATGAATGAACAGTACACAGAGGTTAATGGCTACAATCTTATATCCATTACAGAGACATTGTTACAAGGAGATCAAAGCTGGGTATGTGAGTTTTTGAAAGGACAAGCAAGAAGGAAAAGGTGGTGGGGTAGCTTTGTTAATAATGGGCAGAATGCGTACAATAGAAGGAAATTTTCTTAGATCCAAACAACAAATGGGGAGACAACACTGGCAGGAATAGTCCTCAGGCCCCTAACAGTAACTACATTGTAGGACAGAGAATAAATCAGGAGATGATGAGGGACGCAAAAAAAAAGCTGTACATTAATCATGTGAGACTTCAAACTTCATAACTTCATGTAGATTGGGAAAGTCAGACTGATACATGTAGCCACAAGGAGCAATTTATAGTATATTTGGGATAGTTTCCTAGAAAAATATGTTGCAAATCCAACCAAGGTCAGGCTATTTTAATCCTGGTAATATGTAATAAAGCAGGGTTTCATAAATGATCGCAGAGTAAATATTCCCCACGAAAACAGTGACCATAACATGATTAAAACTTAGCATTCAGTTTGAGAGGGAGAAACTTTAATCAGAAACAACTGTACTCAACTTAAATAAGAATAATTACAAAGGAACAAGGGCAGAGTTGGCTGGTATGAACTTGAAAAGAAATCCAGCAAAGATGGTTGAGGAACAGTGCCAGATGTTTATGATATATCCCAATGAGAAAGAGGATTCTGCTAAGGGGATAAGATAACCATGGTAAACCAAGAAAATTAAGGATGGTATCAAATTGAAAGAAAAGTAAACATACAATGTAGCAAATTCAGTATTAAACCAGAAGATTGGAAAAGTTTTAAAGATAAATGATGACCAAACAAATTACAGAAGGGGTGAAAATCAATCATAAGGGCAAATTAACAAGTTACATAAAAATAGATACCAAGAGCTTCTTTAAAAATGTAAAAAGGAAAGACAGGCCAAAGTTAACATAGGCCCCTTAGAGAATCAGACTGGGAAAAAATTGATGGGGACTCAGGAAAAAGCAGATGGGTCAAATAAATAATTTGCATCAATCTTCACAGTAAAGGACATTAAAGCATTCCAAAAATGCTAAACCAAGGGCAAAGGGAGGGTAGGAAATAAATGCAATAACTATCACGGAAAAAAGTGTCAGGGAAACTAATAGAGCCAATGACCAATAATTCCCCTGGACCTAATGGGTTGCATCCTAGGATATTGAAGGAAGGAGCTACAGAGACAGTGATTGCAGTGGTTGCACTGGTAGCAATCTTCCCAACATCTTTAATTTCTGGAAAAGTCCCAGGTGATTGGAAAACTGCCAATGTAACACCCTTATTCAAAAAGGCACAGGAGACAAAGCAAACAGCAAATGAAGGCTATGAACTTAATGTCTGTCACTGATAAAATGCTACAGTCTATTTTAAAGAATACAATACCAGGGCATTTAGAAACAAAATATAATCAAGCAGAGTCAGCATGACTTCACGAATGGGAAATCATGCCTGACAAATTTATTACAATTCTTTAAGAAGGGTAACAAACAGAATAGATAAAGGGGAATCAGCAGGAACCAGTTGGAATCCAAAAGGCATTCAATAAGGTACTACACACAAGGCTACTAATAAGAACCCATGGTGTTGGGGAAAGTAAATTAGCATGCTTGGGAGATTGGCTAAATAATAGCAGACAGCATCTTGGGATAAGGGGGGTATTTTCAGGATGGTAACTTGCAACTAGTACTAAAGGGATCAGTGCTGGGCCACAATTAGTTCTAAATATACTAATAACTTGAATGAGGAAGGTGAATGCATTATCGCCAAGTTTACAGATGACACAAAAATAAGTTCTAATGCAAATAGGGAGGATACCACAGCGTCTATAGAAAGATTATAGACAGGTTGATTGGGCAAAGATTCCTAGGAGGCTTGACAGGGTGGGTGCTGAGAGATTTGTTTCCACATGTTGGAGCGTCCCGGACCAGAGTGCTTAGCCTTAGAATAAGGGGTGACCCATTCAAGTCAGAGATGAGGAGGAACTTCTTCTCTCAGGAGTGTAGTGAATCTTTGTGGAATTCTTTACTACAGAGATAACTAGGTTGGGTCATTAAGTATATTCAAGACTGATCACAGCAAGGGAATCAAGGGGAATGGGGGAAAAAGTAGGAAAATGGAATGGAAGATTATCAGATCAGCCGTGATTTCATTGAATGGCAGCGGAGACTTGAGGGGCAAAATAGCCTACCTCTGTGGCCTTCACTTGTAGCAATGCTTGAGACAAACAGCATAAACATCTTTCAGGTGGAAAGAAATTAAGTACCATGGAGAAAGGAATATACCAATAGAGTTTGAAGAGATGGGTTGAGGTGCATGTGGAGGAAAATACCAGTTAAAAAAATTTCGTAATGTGGCCTGTTTTGGGCTGTCCACTCTATGCAATTTATCAAGTATCACATCATGAAATTTCACACTTTTTAAAAAAATAGTGGCAGGGAGGCACTGAGCAGACTAATTGAAGTAGGGAAGCAAATTAATTATGTGGCAGATGTGGAAGGATAGGTCAATCCCTCAGAAAGCAAGAACATCTTCTTAATCTGGAAAAAAGAACACGGCACTAATATAAATCTCAATACAGAGTCATTAAACTTGTTATTTTATCCATATTAAGAGCTGTTGTGTGTGGAGACAAACATAAGTCACTGTATCAATAATCCTGATTCCATTCCAGCCCTTCCCAATAGTCCAAGTAGCCAAAACAAGATCAGATAATTAAACAAAATAACACATTTGCAAACAGTTTATCGGCAGTAAAATGATACCACAAGTGAAGATTATATCTATCAGAAAAAGATTGAATAGGTTACTTTCTCTAAAAAGACTGAAAGAGTGACCTAAGCTGGCCTTACCAGAAACGCTCACATTCCATGAAAGAATAAGAAAATATCTTTAAGGTTGTGAAAGGGTTCAAAAGAGTAGACGTAAAGATGTTTCCATTCACTAGGTAAACCAGAACTAAGGGCCATCAATGTAAAACAAAAAAAAACCCAATAAGGAAATTCACCAGAAATGCTTTACCCAGAGAGTGGTGAGAATGTGAAACACGCTACCATACAGTAGCGGAGACAAATGGCATAGCTGCATTTTAGGGGATGCTGGACAAACATGAAAAGGGAATAGAATGATGTGTTGGTATGCAGAGAAGAAGAACAGGAGGTACAAAATGGGAGGTGTAGGCCATTCAGCTTGAGTCTGTGCTGTTATTCAATAAGACCATAGCTAGTTGTGGCTTTAACTCCACCCTTCCTGCCCTCCATAAGCTTCAGCTTCTACGTCAATCAAATATCTGTCCAACTCAGCCTTGAAAATATTTAATGACCCAACCTCCACTGCTCTCTCAGGAAGAGAATTTCATAGTTTCTTTCAGGATTATTAGCCTACTTCCTCAGCTCAGTATTAAATCCCTATTTTTAAGCAGACGTCCTCAGATCTAGATTCCACACTAGGGCAAACATACTTTCAACATCAACCCTATGAAGCTCCCTCAGGATCTTATATGTTTCAAAAAGACCATCCCTCATTCTTTAAAAACCAACTAGTACAGCCCCAAAATCACTCAAATATAAACTTTGTATCCCATTGTAACTCAATGCATGTCAGGTTGGCTCAGATTTGGACGGCACTAGCTTGCGTTTGAGAAAATGAAATGTAGCATTTAGTTACTGCACATACTGCTTGCTTTGATCCATATGGCCATCTTAACAGTATAATTGCTGCATACAGACGAATCATGCCAGACATCCGCTTCAGAAAGTTGTCCTGCTGCTCAACACCATTGTCCAGCACTCGATACCCCAGTAACCTACAGGAGAAAAAGGATCAGACTTTAATTGCACACTAAGAGTAGGTATCCAAATCTCCCATGCCTTTTCTCACTACTGCATGATGCATAAAGAATAGGAACACAAAGTCAAATTATCCCACATCAAACCCATGCTTCTAGTGGAATGAGGATGAATCAAAGTAAACTGCCTATATGAACAAATACAAAAAAAGTTAACTTTGGACAGAAAGACAAGACCCCAAATCACATGGACAAGATAAAGTGAAAAAAAAAATTGACCTTTGGTTAAATCATGAAAATAGGATTATTTAGCGCTGATATAGGACCATTCAGCCCATTAATTCTGTTCTGCCATTTACCTGAAATTCTACAAACAATTCTGAAACAAGTGGGGGAATTATGGTACCATTCCAGGAAGCTGGGCCCAAGAAATGGCCTCCTTTATTAATCTTCTCATTTTAAGATGAAAAACCAGAAGAGAGCGAGGAAAAAAACAAAATTTAAGAAGAAACTGGAAGAAGGCTACAAGTAAATACAGAATGTGAAATAAATGTCACATTTGTTATAGCCAGAAACTATTCATTCTCAGAGCAAACTGGTGAACAAAATCACAGCCAATCAATGCCTGAACTTCCTCAGGGTCATGACCACTTGCAACCTGTGAACTACTAAAAAAAATTACACAGGGAAGTCAAATGAAAAAAAAAAAGTATTTTCTTCTCTGAAGTAAAACAACTCTGCATAGAAAGAGTCAAAGCAGAAAACTGGCAATTTTGAGAAGCATCTTCCAATTGGCAGATTTGAAATACCAGATTGGCTTCAACTAATAGCTACCTGGTAGATAGAAACAGACATCAGATCAATTATGTTAGCAATTTTGAGGGTGTAATGCTGTTCACAGAATTCTACCTTTGGTATTCTTCTTTTGGTTGTCCGTCTTTCCATGAAGGGAAAAACGGTACTGCGTAGGGGCACTTTCGGTGCAAGTGGGCCAAGAAAAGATCTCCAACCTTCGGGTGAAACTCCCAGATGCCTGAAGCAACCACTGCTATTGGAAATGCAGCTTCATGGTGAGATGCCACTTCTTCCTCCCCTTGTTTCTGTGGGCAATAATGGAGAAAAACAGGGTTAAAAATCAAAACAGATGCTTTACACCTGCCTTTCCATTTGAGGCTGAGGACATTTTATACCTGCCTTGAACCTTTTAAATACAACATAGAAGGTGAACCCAATTTCTATAATCTTCAGATGGTCCAGGTCTCAAAGTAAACTCAATATACTTATTTAAAGGTGACGAATGGAGCCAAATCTGTTATAATTTGGAATGGAATGCCTGAAAGCAGACCATAAGCAGATTCATTAGTAACTTGTAAAAGAGAATTAGATAAATATTTGAAGGAAAACAATTTACAGGGAGATGGGAAAGAGCAAAGGTGTGGGATTGGAATGGGTAGCTCTATCTTGGAACTGATACAGACATATGGGTGGAACGTCCACTTTTTATGCTGCATCATATTAGGATACTATGAAACTGATGTTTTAATCTAATTTAGTATCATATATAGCAACTAGGTACAATAAAGATACATCACATCTCTCAAACTGTTTTAGATACAATGAATGATTTATTATTATCACATTGCCAATTTGCCTGCCATGCTGCACAAAGTATGATCCCATAAAACAGACAACTAAATTGGGATTGGCGGAATTGAGTGAGGAAAGAATGATTTTTTTTTCTGGTAGGGACTCCAAAGGGAGATGAGATGAAATGAGAGATTCAAATCCTGCTGAATAATTCAGATCACTGGAAGTATACAAGTAAGTTGCCTGTCCATTACTGGTAAAGACAATAAATTAAGATGAACCCTAAAAAGCAAGGAACAAAGAGTTAATTATTTTGCGGCTCAGCCGGTAACACACATGGAATCCACAATCTTTGAGCAAACTATGTGTCACTTCAAAAGCTTGAGCAAATGCTCAAAAGGACATTTCCAGTGCAGTGCTAAGAGAAAGCTGCACTGCCAGAGGAGCAGCCTTTCAAATGAGATATTAAATTGAAGTACAATCTGGCTTCTTAGTTAGATGGAGAAGATTTTACTGCACTATTTTGAGAGGAGCAGGTGAGTTCCCCTTGGTGTTCTGGCCAACGTTTATCCGTAAACTTTAAGAGAAAATCTGGTCATTTACCCCATTACTGTTTCTGGGAGCTTCCTATGTTCAGAATAACTTCCATATTTTCTGTACCACAACAATGAATGCACCTCAAAAATACTTCATTCACTCACCACAAATTTTTCTGCTAGTTTGTAACAGACAAAATCCTTCCCTTGTGGGTGTTGAGAAATTGCCACCATCTTCCCACCTGATGATATTTGTTTACCCAACAGCAGATTATTGATTTTTTCAAAGATTTCACGCAGGTGAGACCCTGAAGAGAAAAGCGTGGAGAAACAATTTTAATTACCTTTCGTACTTCAGACATGAATATACTAGAATTGAAGATCATTTACTATGTGCAGCATTTTCCTGAAGAGCCAAAATATTTTTTAAATATTAAAACCTATACAAGTCCAAGTTTTACCTTCACACTGCATTACTAAATTAGTTTTACTCTATTAATGAGGCCACCAATATTTTTGACAGCCCTCATTCTACAAGGTAAATACAGAGGATGATAGTCACTCAGTTGGAGAAGGACTTAGATCTTGTAATTAAATAGGTCAGTAGATGTCAGGTCTGCAATTTCAGATTTACACATCCATTGTGGTTCAGCAATTGTAACAGTAAGCTCTTAAATTTAGTCACTAATCTGCACTGAGTAAGGGCATCTCAGCCAGGGTACAAATAGGAGTACGAAACCTCCTCCCACTTCTGGAGAATGCAGGCCAGGTTTCTGATATAAACAGACCCCTCTTCCTACAAGGGGTGCACGTGCAAACTCCAGAGGGTAGCACAGACCAGCCTCAATTGTCTTTTTATGCCTTTCTCCTTTCAATCTTTGATCAGTAAAGATTATAAATATTCACCCAGAGGAAACTTCCATTTGAGCATAATGCAGAAAGGTGACTACCCCTTCTAGAACTACACGACTCCTGAAAGAAGTTGATACCTCCAAGAAACAAGGGATGCAAGAGGAGAAAATGAAAAGAGAAAATTACTATGAGATAATGAAACCAAAAGTGGACATGTGGTGAAGATGGCAGAAGGACTTCAGGGAAGTGACCAGTGAGAAGGAGGAAGAAGAATACTAAATACATAAATTATACCATTATTAAGTAGACAATTCAAGTCTCAGGGATGACCCTCACTAACCTGCGATGGAGGAGATCTGACCAACAGGAATGGTTGCAGCTTTTTGAAGGTCCATTTTAATCTTCTTCACCTAGAAATGGATGCACATGCAAGCAGTTTTATAAATATCTCATTATTAAATGGAAGGAAAGTTTTAAAAAATTATTGCGTTTGTTTGTAACCCGTCTTTCCCTTACATGGCAAGTCTACAAATAGTCTAGCAAACTGCTTTAGAGCATCCTATGCTTTAGGATGCCAATAATGATCAGATGAATTAGTTGGTAGGAAGTCTTCAAGTAGAAGCTTCAAGGCTATCCTGTGGAATGAGATGCCCTGGATACCCCTCCCCAACCCTCGGTTACCATCATCACACTATCCGTCTTGGAAGGTGAAAGCCTCCAATTCTCAAGAATTGGGGTAAACACTGCCATTTAAAGAAAGACACCCGTTTGCCCCTCAAAAGCAAACATGAATTCTAGTTCTACCATTTTTTCTATACAGGAATCCATGTCCCAACAATATCTGTGGTGTCTAGAGTTACCCGAATTATACTAGAGGTAAAACTGCTAATTTAGGGGAATAAGTTATTTAGAATAGACCTGTATTCCCTCAGGTATAGAAGATTAAGGTGTGATTTGTTTGAAGTGTTTAGGATGATTAAAAGAATTGATGATAGAGTAGAGAGAGGGGAAACTATTACCTCTTTGGGGTAGAGAGGGATTTGTAGGATGGGTGAGGGTGCAGAGCTGGTGGGCAAGGCTAGAACAAATAAATAAGCTTCAAATTAGAACTACTAGATTGCTGGAACAGAGATAGTAGGAACTGCAGATGCTGGAGAATCCGAGACAACAAGGTGCAGGGCTGGATGAACACAGCAGGCCAAGCAGCATCATCATAGGAGCATGCTGCTATGCTGCTGCTTGGCCTGCTGTGTTCATCCAGCCCTGCAC